>NW_004524714.1:2706831-2707524 GCF_000260255.1 Octodon degus | reverse complement strand
GGACCGCGGTTCAATCCCCCAGCACCACATGCCAGCCAGCCAGCCCCCTGGTGGGCTGAGCTGGCCACACACACACACACACACACACACACACAAATAAAATTTAAAAAAAAAAAAGAATAGGAGAAGGAGCAGAACATGGTGGTGCACATCTGTGATCTCTATACTCAGAAGGCTGAGGCAGGAGGATCACTTCGAGTTCAAGGCCAGCCTGAGCTACAAAAAAACCCAAAAACAACAACAAAAAAATGATGAGGAAGGAAAAAACTAATTAAATATTCACACAATTATACCAGTATTATTCATTTTAAACCTAATATGACTAGACTAAAAAATACAGTCTCAGGTCAGTAAACCTAATTTATTCAGAAAGGACTAGTCTAATGATCAAGATAAAATGGGTTTTCTCAATTACTCGAAACAATGCCACATTTGAATTTGTCTTCTTCTTTTTGTCTTCTTTAAAGTAGGATGTTAGATTTTTCTTTCCTTCCTAGAAAACATCTTCACCGCCCTCCCCCTGCTGCTGATAGAGTTCACTTGGTTCTGACCTAAGTCTCTGTTTCACACTCCTGGATTAATTCCAGCGTCCCTGGGCACTATGGTTGGCCCCTGGCATTCCATTTAATTGCCAAGGGTGCCTGTGAATACCATGCCCTGATCCCAGGAAGCCAGACAGAGCAGGCACCCAGG
>NW_004524714.1:2705239-2706710 GCF_000260255.1 Octodon degus | reverse complement strand
TAAATAAATAAATAAATAAATAAATAAATATTTAAGAGGCAATGCCAGCCAGTGGTTGGTCTACGGGCATCGCAAAATAGTGTCACCTCCCCAAAGATGTTCATGTCCTAAGGTCTGAAATCTACACATAGGTTACATGGCAAGGTGTAATTAGGGTTGTTAATCAACTGACCTTAAAGTAGATTCTTGTCAATTATTTCAGTGGCCCAGTACAATGATTCAGGTTCTTAAAAATGGAAAAAGATAGCCAGGTTGGGTGGCAGAAGCCTGTTACCCTCTGAGGGATGAGATTGGAGGACCCCAAATTTGACCTCAGCCTGGGTAACTTAGCAATTCAGCAGACCCTGTCTCAAAAAAAAATTTTTTAAGGGCCGAGGATGTTGCTCAGTGTGAAGACCCTGCATTCAATCCCTAGTACTTGGGAGGAGGAAAAGAACCAGGTAGATGGGGACAGCAGGTCGCTCCTTGAGGCTGCTGACTGTGAAGACAGAAGGGGCCACAAGCAAAAGAATGCTGGCAGCCTGTTTAAGTTGGAAAACTCAAAACAGATTCTCTAGAGCCTCTTTTTTTTTTTTTTGGCAGAACTGAGGATTGAACTCAGCCCCTTGTGCTTGCCAGGCAAGCACTTATTCTACTAAGCCATCTCCCCAGTCCCTAGAGCCTGTTAAAAGAACAGCAATGTAAAAAAAAAAAACATAACAAAACAGCAATGTTGCTAAGTTGGCTTAGCTCAGTGAGACTGATTGCAGACTTCTGACCTCTCAAAATCTAAGCACAACACTGCAGAAGGCCAAGTTAGGGTTCATCTCAAGATAGTGTGGGTGTGGTTTGTCTGACAGAGTGAATCCTACATTCATAAAGGACTCACAAAGTTAAGAAAATTATACTTCCAAAAATGCCACTAGCTGTTATTGGAAGAGACAGAGATAGCAAAAAGTGAAACGAAGCGTTAGGACCCACGAACTTGCGTCTGCTTTCCAGGGAACCCATTCAATTCCTCTGCTAGCTCTAAACCGGACCTGGTCATCAGAACATTGCTTGACAAGTGAAGGATTTCCAGTGGGCTTTCATGTAAGTCATGAGCGCTCAAGAAAACTCACTGAAACATCCATCCCCCGCCTGCAGCAGAGAAACCCCTAAAGGACAGACTATTAAAGCATCTCCTTCTGGCCAGGCCATGGTGGCACACGCCTGTAATCCCAGCACTTGGGAGAATGAAGCTGGAGGGCCTCTCTGAGTTCAAGCCTGAACTATACAGCAAGACCTTGTCTCAAGAAAAAAAAAAAAAAAAAAAAAAAAGAGTAAGGGCCACCAAGATAGCTCAGCAGATTAAGCGCCTGTTTGGGCAAGCGCAGGGATCAGGGTGCAAACCTCGACACCACATGCTGCACAGGCCCTGCCCCCAGGCCCACGGGGCAGGCCGCCTAGCACAGGCCTGTAATCCCAGCACTGGGGAGGCTGAAAACAGGAG
>NW_004524714.1:2704125-2704731 GCF_000260255.1 Octodon degus | reverse complement strand
ATGCTTTGCCAAGCTTGTTCCAAGTAGGTGCTTTAGACCACTGAGCCATCTCTCCAGCCCTCCTGTCTCCTATTGTCAACTCTCATCTCTCTAAATCTTGCACAGTGACAAAACACCTATATGTGGAACAATATGGAATTCACTTGTGTTCTGCATTTAATATAGAGTTGACTTAAATTGTGATGAATTTATACAGTGAAATATTTTTTTTGTACCAGGGATTGAACTTGAGACCTTGCACTTGCCAGGCAGGCACCTATGCTGTTGAGCTATCTCCCCAGTCCCACAGTGAAATAATTTTGAGGCAGCAAATATTTGAGCACCTGTCTCTGCCAGGTTCAAAATGGCTACAAACTAACTGAATTCACCTCACTGGTCCCCTACCAGTGGCAGTGAAATGATAGTGGCAATGTATGAAAGGAAACAAGGGGCCAGGGAGATGGCTCAGTAGAATAAGCACTTGCCTGACAAGCACAAGGGCCTGAGTTCAATCCCAGTTCCACCAAAAGAAAGGAAGAAGAAGAAAAGAAGAAGAAGAAGAAGAAGAAGAAGAAGAAGAAGAAGAAGAAGAAGAAGAAGAAGAAGAAGAAGAAGAAGAAGGAGTTT
>NW_004524714.1:2702425-2704025 GCF_000260255.1 Octodon degus | reverse complement strand
GATATCTGTGAACTAAGCAACTACACTGCGGACAGCAATGTGTAATACTAAAACCATGCTGTCATTCTGGTCTTAAATGCATATTGCTTCTAATGTCATATCAATTACTACTATACTCTCTTTAAAGTAAATGTATGTTTTTAAAAAAAGTAATAAAAGCAAACAAGGGACAAGAAAAAAAAATATATAGGACTGATCAAATACTACTAAATATGCTTCTGCCCCTGAAATTACAGAAACCTTTTCCCGGTATAGATTTTTGTATTTAGCTGTCTTGTACAAACGAACGACCATTTCTTTTATTCTTCATGGCTCAAAAGGGCTATGAACAAAGGTGGCTGGGGATAAGCCTAAACTGAGGGATAGCAGGACAATAACCCAAACACCCGGGCTCTTGAAGAGGGCCAACAAGGTCTAGCGGGAATGCCAGCACCAGTATAGGTCTGCGCATGCGCCACAGCCTGCGTTCCCAGGATCCTTGGCTTCACGTCACTTCCTGCCCCGAGGCCCTCTCCTTTGGAGTCCTTGCAGTTGAAAGATGTGCAACAACAAAAAAATCAAGTTGGGTAATAGTTCTACGAGCGAGAACAAGTGGAAAGCTCTCTGGGAAGTATAATCCAGGAGGCAAAGTAGATTGTAAGGCTGACAGCTGGAGGAGAAAGGACTTTGGCCTGAAAGAAACGGTAGAGGCTTCTGGGAAATGGAGTCTAGTGGGCGGTAGTGGGGCTCATGCGCATGACCGGAAATGACGCGTTTATCCGCGTCCCCTTGGCGCGACTCTTGACTGATGCTCGGTAGGGTCTGGTGTAAAAATTCTTATCTAGAGCTTTTTGTTTTGATTTGGTTTTTATTTTTATTTATCTGTTTAGTTTTGTATTTTAGGGAAGGGTCTACAGGGTGTTCAGGGTCTCACTGCTAGATCAGACTCCTAGTGATGCGTATGTTTACAGCCTCCCAAAAGCTGGGATTACAGGAGCGCGCCACCACGCCAAGTCTCAGTTGCTGGCTCAGGGGGCGCCGGGGATCGAACCCCTGGCCCCAGAACCAGCTTGCAGGTGCTTAATCTGCTGAGCTATTTTGCCAGCCCTGGTTTTTTATTTTGTGGTGGGGTTTTATTTGTAGGAGATTTTATGTTTTTGTTGTTTTGTTGTGTTTTGAGACAGCGTCTTGCTTTGTAGTTCGAGCTGAACTCACTTCTTACCCCAGGCTGTCCTCCAACTCTCAGTGTTCTTCCTGCTTCAGCTTCCCGATTACAAACATGCGCCCCCACGCAAGCCTGAGCTGGGGCTTATTGCCCACGTATCAGAGCAGCCCTGCAAGTTAGGGCCTAGGCTGCTGTGCAGTATCTGGTAGACTGTAAGAAGGGGGTTCCTGGGAAGGGTGGGACGTGAGTTTGATCCCCTGTACAAAAAAAAAAAAAAAAAAGATGAAACGCACCTAAGAACACTGTCGGGCTGGTGAGATGGCTCAGTGGTCTAAAGCACCTACTTGGAACAAGCTTAGCAAAGCACAAAGGACCACAGTTCAATCCCCCAGCACCACATGCCAGCCAGCCCCGCCCCCTGGTGGGCTGAGCTGGCCCCCCACACACACACACACA
>NW_004524714.1:2701229-2702325 GCF_000260255.1 Octodon degus | reverse complement strand
AAGCACAAAGGACCACAGTTCAATCCCCCAGCACCACATGCCAGCCAGCCCCGCCCCCTGGTGGGCTGAGCTGGCCCCCCACACACACACACACAAATAAATTAATTAATTAATTAATTAAAAAAAAAAAAAAAGAACACTGTCGCTTCCAGTTCTTTTGTTTTGTCTAGTCTTGTCTCTGAGACAGGGTCTCACAATGCAGTTCAGGCTGGCCTGGAACTCACTAGGTAGCCCAGGCTGGCTCGACTTGCCTGAGCCTCCCCAGTGCTGGGATTGCAGGCGTGCACCCCCACGAGTGCTCAGCCATTCCAGCCCTTCTGGAGGCAGCCAGGGATGCTTAGGAAAGCTGTGAGGTACCAGCTAAGTCTCTTAACAGGTGTCTCCTTGGAAGAAAGGACAATATAACCTTTAACCATTTTGTTTATCTGGAAAAAGTGAAATCAAATAAAATAATGTTTTCAAAAACATCCAAATGTGATACAGAACAAATGTGTGCAAAGTCTTTAAGCACTGAGGCATGTGCCATCAGCCTCTAGGTCAAGAGGCCTCTGTGTTTGGTCTTGCACTTGAATGGTGAAGAGTGCGTTTCATACCCAGCGAATCGTGTTGTCTTCCCCAGCGACCTGGGAGAACAGGTCAGGTGAGTGGTTATCACTCTTCCCGTGGTGCAAAGAACGAGGCGAGGCGCACTGCAGTGAGGTGCGTCCCAGCAGGAGGGCAGCGCTGACACCAGTGTCTAGGTCTCTTCGCTGCTCTTACTCAGATACTTACGGCGTGCCACAATATTCATGCCACCCTTTTTTTTTTTCCCCATAATTTTATTGAGAAACAAATAGCAATGAGACAGTTTCAAACCCATTTGGTAGGACAGTTTCAATAATTAACACATTGCATCCATTCTTCCTAGTGGTTAATTGCTGTACAAGATACAGACATGATACCCTATTTACAAACACTATTAGAACAAATCCCTCTATTCATTAAGAGAATGTATGGGCTGGTGAGATGGCTCAGTGGTCTAAAGCACCTACTTAGAACAAGCTTAGCAAGGCACACGGACCCCGGTTCAATCCCCCAGCACCACATGCCAGCCAGC
>NW_004524714.1:2698615-2700614 GCF_000260255.1 Octodon degus | reverse complement strand
AGGTAAAGCAGGACCTATGCAACAAGAGTTGTAGCTTTTGGATCTGATAAGGTCAGTGAAATCCCCTCAGGATTTATCCTGAGATCCTGTACCTCAGATCGTAGATCCTTTGTCAGTGTCAGCCAGGTGGATGAGTCACGGCCATTGCTTGGCCAATGTGCTCTCTGTGAAAGCCTGAGAGAATGTTTTCTCTCCATGTGACTCTCCTTAGGTCGTGCCATCCTTTTTAAAGACCCAATTCTTAGTGAGTCTTAGTGTTTTCACAAAATTGTTTAACCATCACCACCACCTAATTTCAGAACAAATTCATCACCTGAAAACGAAGCCTTATACTCACAGGCAGTTGGTCCCCCTTTCCCCTTTCCAGAAGACCCTGACAGCCCCCTGTCTACCTTTTATGTGTGCACCAAGGACAGGCAGTGTCAGTGGACTCATACAGTACGTGACCTTTTGTGTCCGGCCACTATTAATTGGCATAATGTAGTCAAGATTCATCTGTGTTATTACATGTAACAGTATTTATTTTTGGATTTTTGAGATAGGCTTTGCAGTTCAGACTGGTCTCCAATTGATGGCCATCCTTCCGCCTCACAGCCTCATTCCTCTTTGTGGCTGTATAGTGGTTGGTATATTGTGTCAGCTTGGCGGATGACTCTGCCACACAGTTCTGGCCAGTGGGGGTCCCGCCCTGGGGCCCAATTGGTTCTGCCCCCAGAGGGACTCTGCACATAGAGACCATATAAAGGGGCTGAGGAAGCAGTGGATGTTCCACTTCGGCGGAGGAACTTCGGTCTTCAAGTTCAGCTTGGACTTCTCGCCCTGGCTTGCAGCGCAGACCCTTCAGCCTTCCATCACAGACCCATTAGCTGATGAATAGAGACTTGCATGGAGCACACCAGTGAGCTTCAGACTTTGGGACTGAGTTCTTCAGTCTGGGGTGTGCAGATGCCCTCTGCTCGCTCCCTCATCTGACTCTGCGGCTGTCATAAGCCAGACCTGTGATTCCTTATACATTGTATATCTTGTGTTAGTATCTGTTCCTCGCATCTGTTCCTTTAAGTAAAACCCTGACCAACAGGCTGAATAATCTTGTGTTGTGTGACTATATTGCATTTTGCTTATCCATTCTTCAGACGGCGGATATTTGAGTTTCCACTTCCTGGCTACTATGAACATGCATGCCCAAGTCTTTCTGTGGAGGAGTTTTGGTTTCCCTCGGGTGCGGAATTGTAACCCTTTGACTTTTGGCTGCAGTGTTTCCCACAGAGGCTGTGTGTGCCGTTTTACATCCTTGCCTGCGGTACGCGACGGTTTCAATTCCCTACATCCTCATCAATACTTATTTCCTGTCTTGTTCAGCAGAGCTGCCTTAGCTGGTGCGAAGTGACGTGGCTTCTGTGGTTTCACTGGCTTTTCTCCCGTGATGTGGAGTGTCTGCCTAGAGGCTACTTATAAACGCTGCTTGGAGAAATGTCTGGTCAAATATTTTGCCCTTTTTTTGAGATAGCGTCTCACTGTGTAGCTCAGGCTGGCCTCATACTCACAGTGGTCTACCTGTCTCAGCCTCCCAGTGCTGAGATTACAGGCGTGCACCACCACACTCAGCTTACTGCCCACCTTTAAATTGAGCTGTCTTTTATGTTATAAGAATTCTTTATATAGTATGGGTAATAGATCCTTGTAAATAAAATTTATGATTTGTAACTATTTTCTGAGTTTTTTATTTTCCTGTTTTCTTCTGAGAGTGTTAATTTTTAGGTCTTTGGTATATTTAGAGTCAGGTTTTGTATATAATGTTCATTCTTCAGCCTGTAGATATTTGGTTGCATCATCTTAAACAAAAAGCAAAACCTGTTCTTTCCCTCATTTAATTTCTTGATGCCTTTGTTAAAAATAAATATCCCGGGGCTGGTGAGATGACTCAGTGGTCTAAAGCACCTACTTAGAACAAGCTTAGCAAAGCACAGGGACCGCGGTTCAATCCCCCCAGCACCACATG
>NW_004524714.1:2696204-2698250 GCF_000260255.1 Octodon degus | reverse complement strand
AAAAAAAAAAAAAAAAAAAAAAAAAAGCCTTATTCCATATTCTTTTGATTATTCTTGTTTTGTGGAAAGCTTTGATATAGTGAAGTATGAATTCTATAATTTTGTTCTTTTTCACCATTATTTTAGCTGTTCCTTCTCACTTGAATTTCCATTTGAAGGTCAGGATCAAGTTGCTGGTTCCTGTAATAATTCCAGCTGGGATTGTGAGAGGAATCCCATTGATAGGTTTGGGATTATTGCTGTCTTAACTGAGGAGATAGCCCAGCAGTCTAAGTGCCTGCCGAGGCAAGCACAAGGACCTGGGTTCAATCCCTGATACTGCATGTTCTGCAGCCCCAAAACCTGGGGTGTGCTCAGCTGTCCACCAAGACCGGGCATGGTGGGCACACCTGTAATCCCAGGGCTGGGGAGGCTGAAACAGGAGGATCACTACAGGGCTGAGCTGCATGCACAGTGAGATCCTGTTCCAAATTTAAAAGAAAAAAAAATACTGTTTTCCAATCCATGAACATGGAATGTCTTTGTATAGTGTTAAGCTTTCTATAACTTATCTGAAGAATGTTAGCTTTTAGTTTATAAGTCTTAGGCTTTGCTTGCCAAATTTATGCCTAGATAATAATTTTTGTGGCTTTCTGTCCGACATCTTGACGGGCCTTTAGCGGTCGCTGCTGCTCTCCAGGCTCCGCGATGCCACCCAAAGACGACAAGAAGAAAGATGCTGGAAAGTCAGCCAAGAAAGACAAAGACCCAGTGAACAAATCTGGGGGCAAGGCCGAAAAGAAGAAGTGGTCCAAAGGCAAAGTTCAACAACTTGGTTCTGTTTGATAAAGCTACTTACGACAAACTCTGTGAGGAAGTTCCCAACTATAAACTCGTAACGCCTGCTGTGGTGTCTGAGAGACTGAAGATCCGGGGTAACTGGCCGGAGCAGCCCTTCAGGAGCTCCTTAGTAAAGGGCTTCTCAAGTTGGTTTCAGAGCTCAGAGCTCAAGTTATTCATACCAGAAATACCGAGGGTGGAGATGCCTCTGCTGCTGGTGAAGATGCGTGATGAATAGGCTCAACCAGGTGTACATTTGGAAAAAATAAAATTTTATTATTAAAAATAATAATTTTTGTGTATGTGGTATTGGGGGTTGAACCCATGGACTTGCATGTGCTTGGCAAATACTCTACACTGAGCTGCATCCCCAGGAAGCCCTTTGTGTTCTTTGTTTTTTTTTTTTTTTTTTTTTTTTTTTTCCCGGAACTGGGGATTGAACTCAGGCCCCTGTGCTTGCCAGGAAAGTGCTTATTCCACTGAGCCATCTCCCCACCGCCCCCCAAACCCCTTTGTGTTTTAGTTTGAGGAAGCTTTACTGAATTGCCCAGGGTGATCTCAAATTAGCAATCCTTCTGCCTCAACCTCTGCAGGAGCTGGAGTCACAGCCCTATGCTACCACGCCTGGCTATTTTACTCTTGTCTTTTTGGGACAGGGTCTATCGGGTCTATAGGGTCTCACTATGTAGATCGGACTCTAGATCGAACTTGTAGTGATTCTCCTGTTTTTAGTCTCCCAAAGCGTTGGGATTACAGACGCGTGCCACCACGCCCAGTCTCAATCGCCCGGGATCAAACCCCATCCGCTGTGTCTGCCTAAGCAGGTGCTTTAGTCCACTAAGCTATTAGGCCGGCCTATTTTATTCTTTCTGATGCTATTATAAATGGAATTGTTAACCTCTTGAATTGAAATCTTACGTTTTGGTTTTTTTCCTCTCATTCTCATTGAAAACTTTTGGCTGTGGATTGACGCAGTCTGGAGTCTCCCTTCATAGCATATTTATGAAAACATGGTGACAGCCGCTGGCGAGTGCTGTCCCATGGAAAGGCAGGCTCGTGGACACTTTACCAGTGTATCCGTCCACCTCATTCACTGTGACTTCTGGCTCTTCCTCAAAGTCAAAAGGACTGTGAAAGTGCACATTTTGCGCGAGTTCAGGACAGCACAACTGAAGACACTCATGAAGGAGGACTTGCAAGAAAACTGGGCGAGGCAGTGCGCACCTG
>NW_004524714.1:2672422-2691299 GCF_000260255.1 Octodon degus | reverse complement strand
GGAGATCTGGTCAGGTGCAGTGGCGGGTGGCTGAGGGAACCCAGGTCTTCCACCGCGACACCATGAGAGGGACCAGTTGTTTCAAACAGCTTAAATCCTGGAGACCAAGCACCCAGTGTACTGGCCAGGCCTAGGTGGCCTCCTGATGGCAAAGCACTGCTTATTCTCGGCTGCTTCTCCCTGCCTCACGTCTCCATCTTGCAGGCACCAAATGGGACCTGCCCCAGCCCGGGTTTCATTCAAGTGTATTACGCACTGGGTGTATACCACCTTCACAAACCACTTTGAAAGCAATCTAAGGAAAAGCCAACTCACTGTTTTTCTGCTTCTTTCTGTCTCTTGGTGGCTCCTTGAGGGCTTTGATGATCAGGGCAGAGGCAGAAGGCACCACCTCAATCTGCAGAAGAGATTCTCTATTAAGCCCACCCCTCTCCGAGTGCATGCCACTGCCACAGAAGGACAAGCAGCCCTGGCACAGGAGCCACCCCTCAGGGACCAGACACTGGGCTTGCTCTCCATGAACACATGGAAAGTGTCTGCCCGCTGTCTCACATGTGAAAGGCTGACGTCTAGAAGCTGTCAGTCTATACCTCTGACCCAGTCCCTGCTCGTGACAGAAAGGCCTTCCCACCACAGCTCCCCACGGGCAGCGGGACCCTTCCTCTAGAGCCCCAGAAGGTTACTGCTTCTGCTCTCCTTCAAACCAAGTACAAGCGGCACATACCTGAGCCTGTCTGTTCTGAATGGTCAGTTTCACCGTGATCCGCAGGCCCTTCCAGTCACCAGTTGCCTTGGCAATGTCATCCCCCACTTTTTTTGGAGACTGTAGAAATAAAAGCAGGTAACTACACCGTGCACAAGGAGCCACCTGAACCACCCACGCCGATGTAGCTAATGGAGGGCCCAGAGCCACCTTGGTACACAAGGCTGGATGGAGGACTCAAATCTTGTCTAGGGCTGTGAACTGCAGGATCAAGGCCAAAAGGGGCCCCAAGTCTCTTATACTAGGATAAGGGTTTTCAACCCTGGCTACCAAGAATTACTGAGGGAGCTTTAATGATACCGGGCGCCCACATCAGACCGATCCAACTCTGCTGGTCAGAACAGAGATCTGAGCATGTACTACTTTAAATTCCCCAGAGACCCTTTTTGATGCCAGCCGAACTACGGGCCAAGGAAGCAGCACAACGGTTGGCCAAAGAGAAAACGCAGTGGGGACCGGATCACTGTCTGTGAAAGAAACAGGCCGCTAGATACGCTTGCCAGGACGCTACCCCACCCCACTGTACCCAATGGCGCCGGGGTCACTCCCCCATCCAAACAAGCAGCTGCTAAGAAGCCGGCTGCCCAATGTCACTCAGCCCAAGCCCCTCCTAACCGCAGGGCCCTCACACCCCTCAGGAACCCAAACACCAAAAGCAGCAGTTAAGTAACAAAGTTCCGGCCTCGTTTTGTACACGTGACACCTCTACGGTGGCCACGGGCTCAAGGACTCGTAAGCGGGAACGGTTGTGTTTTGCACAAAGCCAAGCTCAACTCTGCTCTCACTTAGGGAAACGAACGACGGAGGAGACTTACCAGACCCAAGGGACCGATCTTGGGGGCCAGGGCAGACGTGGCGCCAACTTCACCACCGGTGCACCTCAGGTACACTGGGAGAAAGAGAGGGTTAGAGCCCCTGTGGAGGGGGCCTGAGCCGCGGCCCCCTCCCCACACCAGTCAGTGGCTCTTCCCCAAGCGGCGCCGAGCCCCTCCCCGGAGAAGCAAATGGCCCTGGTACGAGCCTTACCCTAAGGCACGCGGGCTTTGCAAGGTCGTCCGGTCCTCCCTCCCCATTTACACGTGGGGCAGCTGAGGCCCAGAAAAGAAAAGCCCTGTCCCGGCCACGCAGCGCCGGAAGGCTTCTAGGAAGCGCGTGCCTGGACCCCGGCACAAAGACATGCGGCGGGGGCCGCGGGAGGAGCGAGGCTCCATCCGCAGCCGAGGCTGCAGGTAGGGCACGCACCGACTTTAATCTCGTTGGGGTCGAACTTGGGCGGCATGCTGGAGGTGGCTGGTGTCGGATGAACCCGGATTCGGGACGACCGAAGAAAGTTGCACCTTAGCCTCCTCCTAGCCGAAAGCTGAAAGACCGGAAGCTTCCCTGATCACGCCGGAAATAGGCACGAAAAAAGCACTCTCTCGCGAGAACGGCTGGCTCCGCCCACCCTCTGAGTGACGCCCTTGTCGCCATGTTTCTTGTGGGCAGGCGCCTGAAGCTGGCTGCCGGAAAGTCAGGTACCGCGGTGAGCTGGGGCTAGGGAATCAGAAAGGGCTTTGAGGGCACTTAGCGCAAAGAGCGTTAGAGAAAAGGGGGCTTCTGAGATTGTAGGCTCTGCTGATCCCTATGTTTCATTATCTTGAGGGTCACTTCGGGGTCCCAAGCACCCAGCCCCAGAGCCCCGCCCATCCCTTGACGGGTCCGCAGCCCCACTCCAAGACCTCAAGTGTTTGGAAACTACAGGCCCCTTCTAACCCTTTGGTGATGCGTGTATTGTAGTTATCCCGACAGTCTATTCGGGTCTAAATCAGTACACCTCTTAATTCTACGATTCCGCGGAATCCAGAGTCTCAGACTTCGTTGTCCTGGTGTTCGTGACTTTTTTGAGATTCTGAGTTTTGTCCCAGCTCCTGCGTTTCGAGGAGACCGGTGCCGCGGATCAGCGATCCCGCACCCGTGACCAAGCCCTCTGAGTGACCGGCCAGCCTTAAGGTCCCCCCGGAGGGTCCGAACGTCGGGGACCTCACAGTCCACGTAGTCAGGTCCGCCACTGCCCAACCCGGCCGGGGAGGATGGGTGTGGTTCTCCCCATCTGGGTGAACCCCGGGGAGGAGAATGAATGATGGATAGAATTCGGAAAGCAGATGCAAAGAACTCATTGAAACGGAACGGGAGTCACGGTCCCTGAGGAAAAGGTTGGCAGAGCTGGGCATCAGGAAGGGGGTGAAGGAGGGCCGGTAACTGGGGAGCAGAAGGGTAAGCACTGTCACCAAGGCAGGTCGGGGAGGCCGTTCCACAGCCCTGCAGGCAAGTGGATGACCTGCATGCACGGAGCTGCTGTGCAGGCCTGGCAGCCTCCCCCAGACAGCCCACACCCCTGTGGGCAGAGACCTGTGAGCGCTACTCAGCCCGCTGAGGACCTAGGGTGTGTCTTCAACTGCTTCTCTTTTCTCCCTACCTCCTGCAGTAGTTAGTCCCCAAGTCAGTGTTTGTCACATGTAGGATTTTGTGTATGATTATGCTCCATTTATTGAGCATTTATATGCGCCACGACTGTGTTACAGGTTTCAAATACATGAAACCATTCAGTCCACACAGAGCCCAACGTTACAATTTTCAGCCGAGGAACAGGCTCAGAGGGGAACAGAGGTGACAGTTGATGGGAGGCAGATCTTGGTTTTAAACGATGCTGAATGATTGCTTTCTGTCCCATCACTGTCCTTTATCAAGCATGAATCGTTGCAGATACTGTACAGGCCCTGGCGGGGCTGCGAGTACCTGGCTTCTGAGTTCAAGACAGTGTACTTAGTGTGTGTTATTTGAGAACCCGCGTGTGTGATTTGGTTGTTGGGCAGACTGCACAGGATCAGGACTTGAAAGACTGGGGTTCCAGGCTGGTTTTGCTGTAATCCAAGGTACAGAACCGGATCACTGAGCTCAGAGGGTGTCTGTTTCTCCACTAGAAACAGGGCTGTGGTGGAAGCAAATGGAATAATAACTGAGGGTGGTGAATCTGTTCAATGGGAAGGAAAAAGTGAGATGAGGGAAAGGACAAAAGAAAGGAAAAAGATGTAATTATGTATCTATGCAGGATAGCTTAGATAACTGTACTGCTGATTTCTGCTGGTCTGTTGAAAGGAGCAGTTGATGCTTCCATTTTTTCTCTTTTCACCAAGTTTGCATGTTTATATTTGGTAATTTAAACAACTAATTTGAGAATAACATTATGTAATATAGCAACCATTGTAGAATTTCTATTATTTTCTTTAGTGAAATTCTATATTGTTTCTTTTTTTTTAATTCATATATTTGGCACAAGGTCTCACTATACAGCTCAGACTCATGGTGATCCCCCTCTTTTCAGCCTCCCTGAGATCACAAGCATGTGCCACCACACCTGGACTCAGTATCCGGCTCAGCGTGTCCGTGGGCAGGCTGGCGTGGCATGCAGTGCTGGGGGTTGAACCCCAGTTCCTGCACCTTGTATTATTTCTCATGTATCTTGGGATGTGAGTTGAGCTTCCCAGGCCATTGCTGGCTGGTTCCTCCGCTGACAGTGGCAGCATTGTTGCTGGGGCTAGGCGTGACCCCGCAGCTGGGTCTGCCAGGGAGCATCCTTGGAAGCAGCTAAGGAAATGCCCCTAAGGTGGAGGAGAGATGCGGCCCAGAACGGGAAGCGGCAGTGCCACGGCTTCACTGTGGGTCGGTGGTGAATGTGGGCCCAAGCCCAGGGCACCTCGCCCGCCTTTGTGCTCCCTCCACGCTGTCCTACTGTTTACTGTCGCATTAGCACAGCATAGAGTAGGAAGCATGCAGCGTGGGGCCCAGGGCAGTGACGGGCCAGGTGTCTAGCGCAAGAGGCGCACTGTCCAGCAGGCCAGCTGCAGGGCTGGCGGTCCTGTGCTACCTGTCCTGGGTACTGGGGCTGTCACAGATCCCTAGGTACTAAGGGCCTGGGAGATGGCTCAGGGGAATAAGCGCTTCCCTGGCAAGTGCAAGGGCCTGAGTTCAATCCCCTGTTCTGCAAAAGAAAAGAAAAGAAAAGAAAAAAAAAAAAAAAAACAGATCCCTAGCTGCTAACTTCTCTCCTGTGCCCCAAAGTCCTGAAAATCACTCTGGGAAAACGGAAGGATGCCACTCTTCTTCCGGAAGCGGAAGCCCAGTGAGGAGGCTCGGAAACGCCTGGAGTACCAGATGTGTCTGGTGAGGAGAAGTGGGTTTCCCTGCTCCTTCCCGGCTCCCTCTCTGCCCTGTGCCATAGGGCTCCGCAATGCTGTGCTCCATGCCAACTGCCTCCCCTGCCCTCTGCCAAGTGCCCGGCCCCTTCTAGCTTAGTGCACTGACCCTTACTGACTATGTTCTTTCCCCTGCTGGACCTCAGGCTTCCCTGGAGCCACTGGCCACTCACAGAATGCACTAGGGAAAGCAGCCCATGCTGGTCTCTTACTGCTTCTTAATTCCATGTTTCTTTGCCTGGTTCATCTCTAAGAATGTTTTGTTTGAACACTTAAAAGTGCTCTGGGCTGGAGGTGTAGCTCAGTGGGCGATTTCTTGCCTAGTTTACTGCTGGCTGTATCCCTAGAACCACGCAACAGGTAAGCCAACGTTCTTTTTTTCCTTAGGCAAAAGAAGCTGGAGCAGATGACATTCTTGACATCTCTAAATGTGAGCTCACAGAGGTAAACTGAGGGCCGTGTGTGGGCTATAAAATTGATCTTTCCTGTTTTCTTAGATGTCCCCAGGAGTGATGGATGTGGCCTGGGGCTTTAAAAAAACCAAGAGAAGGGTAGTGTAGGGGTAGGGGAATGGGGGAAAGAACAAATCAGGTTATATCATGTAGAAGTACAAATTCTCTATGATGAATGAGATCATTATATACACCTAAAACATAACCCATAAAAATCATTTAATTTAATTTAATTTATTTATTTATTTATTTGTGGAACCGGGAATTGAACTCTATCCCTTGTGCTTCCAGGGAAGCACTTATTCCACTGAGCCATCTCCCCGGCCCCCCATACAAATCATTTTAAAAAGAAAGAAAAAGCCAGAAGTATTGGTCGAGAGATGTTTCCTGATTACATTCTTGCTTAAAGGAACTGAAGGGCCAGGGATACAGCTCAGCGGCATAAGTGCCTGCCTGGGAAGTGTGAGGTTCTGAGTTCTATCCCTGGTACCCGAAAAAAAAAAAAAAAATTAAAGGAATTGAGATGGTCTTTTGTCTTAAACATAATCTCCACAAATCAAGAAGCCTCTTTAGAAAATGCACCCAGAAATTGCTGGGGTGCTGGGAGAGGGAGGATTCTGCAGCCCCTGACTGGGTCCTGATGGGGCAGGGTAGGGCAGCCTCGCGGCAGCGGCCAACAGAAGGCTGAGTGCATGCCCTGCGCCACTCTGCAGCTTCCCCGACAGAGTGTGCTCTCAACATCCACCCTCGCTCACCACCTGCCCGTCTCTCTCCCACCAGTGCCAGGCAGAGAGCAAATTAGAGACCGTCAGGAAATGAGGGACTGATTGCCCACTCTCTCCTCTAGATTCCATTTGGGGCCTTTGCAACATGCAGAGTTCTACAGAAGAAGGTGAGCTGAGCCCTCATATGCAGATCGGTGCACCTCTGAAACGTGCCGCGATGGCAGGGGCCCTCCTCCCCACCCAGCTACCTCCCCTCTCACTGGCTGTCGCCTGTCTGTCAGCCCACACCTGGTCTGAACATCCAGGAGAGCAGGCTGGGGTGGGGACAGCTCTACATTACTCTCTGCTCTGCCCTTCGCTGGCTTTGTGAGTCAGGCAACTTCCTCAGCTCTGACAGCTGGATTTCTTCCTCTGGGAATCGAGGCCACTCAGAGTTTATGCTCCCGGAGGTACTGGGAGAGTTAAGGAGTGGTGGAGACAAAGGATATGATGCCGGCCCCGAAGCAAATGCACTCATTTTACTGCAGCTACTCGGGGAGGAGGGGAGTGAAGGCCAGCTCAGAAGCAAAGCCCAGCTCCCGCACCTTTGGGTGCAGTAGGCTCATGTACACTAAGCGGAGCCTCTAGATGCAGACGGGTGGGAAACATTCCACAGCCACTGCGTAGTGAGCGCCCTGTCCTGCGAAGTAGTAAAGCAGCAGCTGATACCTAACAGGGTCGTGATGGGACGCAGAAGTTGAGCACCGCACCACGGGCCAGCCCTGGGCCAAGGCACTGCATCCATTAGCTTATTTAATCTTGACCTCAGAGGCAGATACTTTATCTTTTTGTTTTTCAAGATGACTCCAAGGCTGGGGGAGGTTAAGGTCAGGACACCTGGGGAGGGGTAGTTGGACACAACTGTCATCCCAGTACTCAGGAGGCTGAGGCAGGAGGATGACCACAAGTTGGAGGCTGGCCTGGGTTACATAGTAAGTTCAAGGGCAGCTAGAATGACATAGCAAGACTTTTTTTTTTTTTTTTTTTTTTTTTGTGGAACCCGGGATTGAACTCAGACCCTTGTGCTTGCTAGGGAAGCGCTTATTCCACTGAGCCATCTCCACAGCCTTTTTTTTTTTTAACTTAAAAAAAAAAAAAAAAAAAAAAAGGCTGATCTTTTCTCAAGGTGGACAGCGACCCCTGTTGCATGTCTGGCGGACAGAGATGAGAGATGCCCTGGGCACTGCAGAGCCCTGCCTCGCCTCTGGCCTTCTCTGTCTGCCCTCTTCCGCAGCCTAACTCTGCCTCTGTCTTTGCTGTCCAGGTGTTGATTGTTCATACGAACCAGCTCACCTCTCTGCTGCCCAAATCCTGCAGCCTTCTAAGCCTGGCAACCATCAAGGTACTGAGTCCCTCTATGGGATGGGGATTCCCTGTGGTCTCCTGGATGGTCACACCACTGTCTTTCGGTCTCCTCAGCCTGTGCCAGAGGAGCCCGGATGGAAGCGTCAGTCTGTGAATTGATCGGTGCTGTGTACTGAGCACCTTTGTGGGCCGTGTGCTGCATGTGGGGCAACAAACACGAGCACACGGTGGTTTACGTGACATGTGGAAAGGAAATCCTAAGGTCATGGCTGCCATGGTGCCCGAAACAGGGGAGCAGTGGTCCCAAGCAAGGACAGGAAAGTCCCCAGAGTGGCTTGTGGCCAACGTGTGAAACCCAGCAACCTGAGAAGACTCTGAATTGATTGTTTTCCCCCGCTCAGAACCGAGGCTGGGAGTAGTCAGAGTGTGCAAGATGTCACCAGTGGAGCCTTGTGAGAGTGGGGACAAGAACGTAGCTTTCAGCTCTCTGGGGGGCTCTGGCTGGCGGGAGGCTTGCTCTTTATACTTTTGGCCAACAGGCTTTGTCTGTGTCTAGAGATAAACACAGGGCTTCCTCCATGGCAAAGACGTTCTCAGCCCATGCAGTATTTTCACAATTTAAAACATATTTTTCAAGCCAAGCATGGTGGCACAGGGCTGTAATCCCAGCACTCAGAAAGCGGAGACAAGATACATAGTGAGTTCAAGGCCAGCCTGAAATATGTAGTAAGACCCCGTCTTTTTGGTTTTGTTTGGTAAAAGAGTCTTACTATGTAGTGCACCCTGGCCTTGAACTCACATAGCCCAGGCTGGCCTCAAACTCACAGAGTTCTTCCTGCCTCAGCCTCTTGAGTCCTGGGATTACAGCTGAGCACCACTACACTCGGCTGGGTTTTTCTTTCTAGCGTATGAATGCTGTTTTGCAACATATTTTTGTGTAATAGTGAAAAATAAATATTTGATCACTAAGAGAAAGAAATGGTGTAATAGTCTGGGAAAGAAAACCAGGTGATGCTGGGCATTTCTGGGGAGGGGTGGTGGCGCGGCTGGAGTGAAGCAGCCCCGTCACCTCTTGCCACTCTCAGCTGGAGCCCCAGGGTGGTCCTCGGTGGGTGGCTGACACGCGTCTTCCTTCTGCAGGTCTTGGATCTGCATGACAACCAACTAACAGCCCTTCCTGATGACATCGGGCAGCTGACAGCCCTGCAGGTGAGGCATGGGACCACCTTCTTGGCCGATGTTCAGCGGCCCTGACGCAGGCTGCACAGGCCAGCCCCGCCCTCCCGCTGCTTTGGGGCCCTCCTTATGAGCTTCTGCAGCCTCTCAGTGAAAGGCACCCAGGAGTCTGCATCTTACGGGCTCACGGCTCTCTGCGCCCCAGTGGCAGCAGCCACTGCAGTGAAGAAGTGCCCACTTTGTGGCAGCCCTGAGCCAAGGCTAGTCTGGCACACTCTCCAGGTACCTTACAGTCACCCTGCGAAGCTGGTGCTAGTGTTGTCCCCGTTCTGCAGGAAAGGAGAGGCTCTTGTAGCATTGATGGGAAAGCCACCTCCCTCCCTAGGACCCAGGAGCCCCCGGTGTGATGGTACACTCTGGTAATCCCAGCTCTCCAGAGGGGAAGCTGAGACAGGAGGATTCCTTCAACTTCAAGGCCAGCCTGGGCTACATAGAAAGCTCAGGGCCAGCCAATGACATAGTGAGACCCTATCTCAAAAATAAATAAATAAAAGCCACTAGGACCCGGAAGAGCCCTGCACACTGGTGTGTGGCTTGGGGCACCAGGCCCTGGGTTCCGTCTAGCACCGAAAAGGAAAAAGAGAAAGACAATGTGGTTGATTTGTGATCGACTTCTAAAACCTTCTGTCCTCAGTGCCTGCCTGGCAAGGCCTCTTCTTGCTGCCCAGCCCTCTGCGAAGGTCACTTCCTGGGGCCAAGTGAGGGCCTCACCCTTCATGTCTGAGCCCAGCTGTCCCTTGCGAATGTCCCCCCGCCCCCCATTTCCACTGGGCATCTCTCTCCATTGCTTATTTCCTAGGAGTTCTGATTGTGGTCTGTAGTTGTTTGCCAGAGAGGAAGGAGAAGCCGGGGCTCGCTGTACAATCACTGTGTAGCCTATGCTGGCCTTCAGCTTGCAGCAATCGCCCTGCCTCAGCCTCCTGACTGCCGGGATTACAGGCGTGCACCGCCGTGCCCGGAGATGCTGTCACATTTTGCAGAAAGCAGAGGTCCAGAGAGATGGCTGTCCCTTGCCCAAGGTCATAGAGTGGGGCACAGTAGCAAGGGTCCCCACTTTGAGACACATGCATACTTAGGTGTAGAATCTCCAGGGATGTTGTAAACACACAGCTGTGTTTATAGAATCGCTCTCTGTTGTTTCGTAACTTGGGGGATGTCTAACAAGAAGTTGTAGCCATCCTTTGGTTCATCAAATATTTATCCTCCATTATGTTTAGTGACTACTCAGCTTCCCTTCGTATCAATTTTTAATGGCCGCTCAGTGTGCCTTCACGCTGGCCTCAGTCCCTTGGCTGTGGCCGTGACCTTGGGACACCCTTTTGCCCGAGCCAGAACCGAAGCGCACTGCCTGCCCAGCCCCTGGCTCTGCTGGCCCCTTCTTCCTCCTCGTCTCTCACATGGGTGTGTAACAAGCTAGACCTTCTTCCATGGGGGGAGGGGGGACAGCCCTGTGACCCCAGCTCTCTGGGAGGCTGACAGAAGGACCACAAGTTTGGCCCAGCCTGGGCAATTTAGTGAGCTGTGGAGACCCTATTTCACCACAAGACACAAAAAGGGCTGGGGATATAGTCCAGTGCAGAGGCCCTGGGTTCAGTTTTTCGCAGGGATGGCAGGAGGAAGAAAGGCCGCTTGGTGCAGTGCCTGGGGTGCCTGGGCCTGGAACCGTCGGGGGAGCCTCAAAGTCACTGACACGCGCGTGTCATTTCCTGCTCTTTCCTAGGTGTTGAATGTGGAAAGAAACCAACTGACACATCTGCCCCGCTCCATTGGGAACCTGGCCCAGCTCCAGACCCTCAGTGTGAAAGGTGGGCAGCCAAGGTGCCCTGTACCATAACCATGGTGAGCTCAGGACTGTCCCAGCCCCCTCCATTGCGTGCCCTGCCTGGGAGCCATCAGGCACAAGGGTGACGCTGGAGCTAGGTCTGTCTGTCTCCATGGTAACCAGGGTTCCTGGGACCCCGGGAAGGGGGGGCATTGGGGGTCACAGCCAGGCTGAGACTTGGTCACTCATGTCTGTGACCACAAGTGGACTGGCAGAACGAGAGGCAGGGTGGAGCCAGCAGCTATCCCGAGTGGCACGTCACACAGCGACTGACACTAAACACTCAGTGACAAGTGCTCAGCAGGCAGAGCGCAGCAGCATCGTCCCCAGCTACAGATGAGGAAAGCGGGGCCCAGGAGGCTACGTCAGTTGTCCAGAGTCATCCAGCAGCAGCACCCATCCCAGCGCCCTGGACGGGAGGTGACACCAGGTTTAGGGGTGCTGAGCTCTGCCATTGGGGTCTCTCCAGACAACAAGCTGAAGGAGCTGCCCAATACCCTGGGGGAGCTCCGCAGCCTGCGCACCCTCGACATCAGTGAAAATGGGGTTCAGAGGCTACCACAGACGCTGGCTCACGTCCGCACACTGGAGGTCAGTGGAGTTGTTCTCTTCTGGGTCCTCCTTGTGTACCCCCCTTCCTCACGGGGTGCCCAGTCCCAGGGCCCTCGAGGTGTGATGTTTAGGAGCTCAGAGAAACCAGTGTGCGACCATGTGCAGTCATGTCACTTTGACTGCCACACATCTAGAGGGGAGAAGAGGGGTGCCACATGTGGCTCGTGGTGGGCCTAGCCAGTCTCTAAACACAGGCATATTCTCTGATAGGAAGGTTAGGATGTTAGCATCTGAATTTAGGGAGGGGGGCAGCCTCCAGCAGACCCCTGACAGAAGGCAGCCCCCTGGGGATGGTGGGCTGTGGCAGTCCTGGCCACAATGGCCTCACGTTCATCTGGAACTCCCCAAGGCCAGCCTCTTGAGCTCCCAGAGTCCTCCCCCAAGTCCTGTGAGGGAGATACTGTTGGCCCGCTTTGCAGATGAAGAAACTGAAGCACAGTTTGTGGAGCCTGCGTAAAAGCCACAAGTTACTCATGAGAGACCAGCCGTAGAGGAGCCCACGCGGCCTCAGCGCCGGTGCCGTCCAGCTCCGTACAGTACTGTGTGTGTGGTGGGCGGGGGGTTCTACACTTGATCTTAGCCAAAAGGCCGAGAAGCGATGGGCGTGGGGTTCTGAAGCCCGCTTCTGTCAGTGGTTTCCTCACAACCAGGCTGCTGAGCACGGTGTCTGGGAGCTGGACACCAAGCAGAGAGGGCCCAGTGATGTGACCACACCAGGCCCACGTGGGTTCATTTTCCTTTGCTGTCCGCAGGAAGTCCTGTGGTGACAGGGCATCCCTGTTACCAGGCTGTCCCAGTTGGCGGCCACAGTGGTAGCTTGAAATTGGCCAGTGTGACCCAGAAACTAAATGATTTTATTGAATTTTAGTTAATCTGTCGTTAACCATGTGTGCTAAGCAGCCACCATGTTAGACTGCGTGGCCCAGCACACACTGTCCCGATGATTTTTGAGACAAGGTCTTGGTGTGTAACTCAGACTGCCCTCAACTCAAAGAGATCCTCCTGCCTCAGCCCCCTGACTGCCAGGAGTACAGGTGTGCACTACCATACCCAGTAGCAGCTCGTTTTAGTGCAGCCTTCCTGTGTGACTGCTCACATCGTGGCAGCCAGGATGGAGGATCGGGGCAGGAGATTCGGCCTTCCAGGTCACCCCTCAGTGACCACCCTAACCCACCCTGCCTCCTAACCGAACACTCATCTCAGGTTAATCCACCGCCCAGAAACCCACCTCTGAAACAAGGTATAGGGGCCAGGGGACAGCCCAGTGGCATAAATGCCTGCCTGGCCAGTGCAGTGTCCTGAGTTCAATCCCTGGTACCCCCCAAAAAAAAAAAATTAGCTAGTGGTACACACCAGTAATACTGGCATTTTGGAGGCTGAGACAGGAGGATTGCTGTGAGTTCAAGGCCAGCCTGGACTACACACTAAAGCTGTATCTTGAAAAAAAACCAATACCTAAAAAAAACCCTCACCTTGGAGCATTTGAGGCCTTAAGTGACACCCCAGCTCTGAGCTGTAATGCTGTGACACTGTGTGTGACACTGATCAGCCCAAGGACACACAGTGGGACTGTGTTGGGCTGGGATTTGGATGCCATCGGAGCAGCAGTGTCCTTTGCTGCTTCCGCAGGAAAGTGTGTCCTCTGTACTGACGTAGGGACCATTGGCCACCTGTGGCCACCAAGCATGGGAGATGTGGCAGTGCAACCAAATACGCACGCCAAATGTGATGTCACTTTATTTATTCACTCGCTTATTTTTGTGTGCCTGGCAGCCCCCACCGGCTGTGCGGCTTGCCTGGGTTAATAGGCCTTCGACTCGGCTTCCTGGGCTGCGGTTTCCGCTCTCGGCCCAGCTCCCTGGCAGGTGCACATCCACCTCCAGGGTTTTCTGTATCTGATGACAGAGTTGGAGTCATGTTCCCATTGCGCTCCTCTAGGTTTCTCTCGCCCACTCACGATCTGCCCAGACACCCTGGCCCGGCGCTTGCTGCCTGCGGGCTGCATGCTCTGGAGCTGGGGCCAGGCAGCAGGAGACCAGTGGGGCCGCTTCTGATTGTGTCACCCAGTGTTGTGACCCATTTGGTAAAGGGGCCCTGTGTCTGCAGACGCTGAGCCTCGACGCCTCGGCCATGGTCTTCCCTCCACCAGAGGTGTGTGGCGCTGGCACCGAGGCCATCCAGCAGTTTCTCTGCAAAGGTAAAGGCAGGCCACTGCCCCCAAAGTCTTCAGGGGCCAGCCTGACTGCTCAGGGAACGGGCCCAAGGGGTGCTCACAGGGGAACCCAGAATCACAGACGGGGCTGTGGGTGTAGTTCACCCTGTCAGATCAGACATACGCACATAGCAGTCCTGTCCCTTGTGGAGCTCTCAGCACATATCTGAGACTCTCATATGTCCTCTGATTCATGGTGAAGGTGCCCCTGAAGCAGAGGAGTAGAAGTGGACAGTCACTTTAATAGAGGAATGACTCTAGAGTGGCTGGATCTCCTTGTGGGAAATGGCGATCCTCGGGCTTGGGTGTCGCTCCAGCTAGCGCCCTTGCCTAGCAGGTGCGAGGCCCCGGGGCCTGCTGCCAAAGCATAAAGGTTTAAAAATGAACACTGACCTCTTCCTTCAAGGGGAGACAGGTAGCCCTAATCATAAGATTGAAGTTAGATTTAATTAAAACTAAAACTTCCCGTCAACGGACTTGCCCAGGAGTGTCACATGAGAAGCTGTCCTTGTGGCCAGTAGTGTCTGAGGAAAGTGCTGCCTATCATTTTAATCAAGAGGAAAACTGCAAAGCGAGGCGTGGTGGTGCATGCTTCCAACCTCAGCACTCAGGCGGTTGGGGCAGGAGGATCACTGGGAGTTCCAGGGCAGCCTGGGCTGCATAGTGAATTCTAAACCAGTCTGGCTGCATAGTAAGATCCTGCCTTCCCACCTCCCCCCACAAAAAAAAAAAATAAAACCTGCAAAGAGATACTCCTGCATACCCACTAAAATGATCCAAATTAAACTATCAGTACCAGAGTTAGCAAGGAAAGGAAGCAACAGGAACCTTGAAAGCCCAGCTTTGCCCAGCTTTTGACAGGCTGTGCTCCTGGGCCTTACGAGGCTGAAGCAGGACACTCACTGGAGCCCTGGAGTTCAGAACAAAATGTGGGCAACGTAGGAAGACTCACCCCAGAAAACAGTGCCGGTCAGTACGCCGCTTGAGCTGAGCGTTCAGTGGACACACGGGACTGTGCCCAGCTGTGTGCCCAGAGGAAGGCTTGCGGACATAGGCCCTGCGTTCCTGGTCCCTTGAGGAATGTCTACAAGGGCAGCATGGCTAACTTGGCAGGCTGAGGCTTTGCCGTGGGTTCAAGGCCAGCCTGGGCTACCAAGTGAGACTTTGTCTTGGACCCCGCCCCCAGAGTCTGCTCGTCTGGGTCTTGAGTGGGGCTCGGTGGAATTTTCTCTCCTGCTATGTCCCAGGCCCTGGGCTCTCCCCAGCACTGTACGCACCCAGAAATAACAATAAGATAAAATCAGTTAATGGGATAGACAGCAGCGCCTATTATTATTTCAATGTCATTTTAGTGTTTCTTGTCAGCTGCCTATTTGTAGCTTTCCCCGGTGGGAAAGGTGACGTCTATCGAAATTGGAAACTCGCTTCCCTGAATACCGCCCCCCATGTTAAAGCCGCAAGTAGCCCCAAGGAAGCAGATAGTTGCAACACATGTGGAACCAAGGCTTACCGTAATATGTAAAGAGTGCCACATATCAATGATCAGAACACACTGCAACAGAAAACATTTGGGGCATGACAGTACCCAGGAGGAAACTGTCCAGGCTCTGGGGACAGCACTTCAGCCCAGCGTCCCCCCACCAAGCTGTCAGTATGGGTGGACCCCACACTTGCGCCTCTGGGCGAATTTGGCCTTTTCTGCCACCCTCACCTCAGTAGGATCCACAGGGCTGAGCTTGGGCCCTCACATAGTGACACCTGGGAGAGCACAGTGACTCAGCAGAGGGCCGGGGGTAGGGAGGACGAGCGGCAGCCTGGGTGGAGCTTGAGGGCAGCAGGTAGGCAGCTCCGGTCCCCACCTGCCTCCATGTGACTGTCCCATGTCCTGCAGAGTCTGGGCTGGAATATTACCCTCCTTCTCAGTACCTGCTGCCAGTTCTAGAGCAAGATGGAGCCGACAACGCCCGGGACAGCCCTGACGGAGTCACAGGCAGGTTCTCCAGGGAGGAGGCCGAGTGGCAGGTAAGGCCAGCCTGCCTGCTGGCACACACATACCTGTCCGTCTGTGTGCGCATGTGCCAGGGCTGCAGCCGCCGGATACCTCCATCACTCTAGAACCCACTCCTGTCCCCAGCAGGCTTCCCTGCTGGGTCGCTGTTCAGAGCCTCTGTGAGCAGTGCTCCCCTCCTCACCTTGCCCACGTCCTCAGAGACACCAGGATGCTCAGGCCTTTGGGGGTCCCCTCTTCAGAGCGTGCTGCTTGTCTTCTGCAGCACCTCACACAGAAGCACTGAAATGACACTCAGGATTTGGAGGCAGATTTCTTTTACGTCAGTGGAGACTGATCTGGGACCATTTCCAAAGCATCAGGCTCTGCTCTCCGGTGGCCTAGGACTTACATGGGACAAGCAAGCAGGAAGTACAGAGGCAGAGTGGCTTGTCCAGTGGGGCTTTTTTTTTTTTTTTTTTTTGAGATAAGGTCTCGCTTGCAGTTCAGGCTGGCCTTCAGCTTACTCTGTAGCCCAGGCTGGTCTTGAGCTCGCAACCATCCTCCTACCTCAACCTCCCAAAAGCTGAGATTACAGACATGTGCCACCACGCCCGGCTGGGGGATTGGTTTACACAATGTTCATCTTAGTGACCAGCTAGGCATCAGAGTGACCAGCCGTTTCCAAGAAACAAAAGTAGCAGGAACTGCAACCAGAACCGTTAACTGGACAACTAACAGAAGTATATGGGAGTGGGGGCCTCTTCTGCTACACTTGGAGTAATGGATTTCAGGGTGGTCCTTCCCGTAATGGTCTCTGAGAGCCTGCAGAATGCCTGTGCCTCCTTTGTGTCCGCTCCCCCAACCCTAGGCTCACAGTCAGGGGGGCCCCTGACAGCCACGGGCAGGAGAGGGCACAACAGGGCCACAGGGAGCACCAGTCACCCGCGGGTTTGGCTTTTTGTCGGCAGTGAGCTCTTTTGTTGTTGTTTTGCTTTTGAGACAGGGCCTCCCATATAGCACAGGCTGGCCTCCAACGCTGTAGACTTCCTGCCTCAACTTCCCGGTTTTGGATTATGCTTGTCCCACCACGCCTGAAAGGGCCCTGTGCCAGCGCCCAGAACAGCACGTTTCCCCCCAGTGCCCAGCAATGTGTCTTTACCCTGGGGTCCCCCGGGCCCTGTCCTCTCCCGGGCCTTTACCCCTCACCCCAGTCTGATGAATGCAGCAGTCAGGGTAGGCCAGAGTCTTCAGGAAGCCAGGGCAGCAGGGACCCTGGTGCATGTGACAGTGAGTAGTACCACGCTGTCCCTGTACCCTGACGGCCACCTTTTCTCCCCCCAGAATAGGTTCTCCGACTACGAGAAGCGGAAGGTAAGAAAACACCTCCCGCAACCCTTGCTCCTGTGTCATGCGGCCTTGGGTCACCAGGCTCTGCGTCCCTGCAGGAGCAGAAGATGCTGGAGAAACTGGAGTTCGAGCGGCGCCTAGAGCTGGGGCAGCGACAGCATGCTCAGCTGCTGCGACAGAGCCACAACCAGAAGAATGAGGTCCTGCAGACACTCCGGGAGGTGTGCACCACCTGTGGGCCAGAGGACAGCAGGGGTGGTGGTGGGATGGGAGAGCCTGGCCCAGCCATGTGCAGATCTGTGCTGTGAGGCCTGGTCAGGGAGGGGCGCAGTGGGGTGCACAGGGGACCTGCGGTCCAGTGCCTTGGCCTAGTGTCAGGCCCC
The DNA here is from genome assembly GCF_000260255.1 of Octodon degus. Classification (NCBI taxonomy): domain Eukaryota; kingdom Metazoa; phylum Chordata; class Mammalia; order Rodentia; family Octodontidae; genus Octodon; species Octodon degus. The sequence continues at coordinate 2,674,181 of NW_004524714.1, read as the reverse complement.
ACCCACTCTGACCCCAGCTCGGACCCTACTTCCTGTGGCAGGAGCAGTCCCGGCTAGAGCAGGGTCTGAGCGCGCATCAGCGCTATTTGGACGCGGAGCGGCAGCGGCTGCTGCAGCAGCTGAAAGAGGCCGAACAGGGTGTTGCCAGCCGGATCCAGAAGCTGCTGCAGGAGAACCGGAGGTCAGTGTCTGGCAGGCCCGGCCCACAGGAGGCTCTTGCAGGGCCCAGATGCAGGCCACCTCCTCCTGTTCCCTCCTCCCACCGCTGGATCACTTGAGATCTCTGACCTAATAGCCCCTTGCCCTGCAGTCAGCCCTTCACCCTAGAGTGACATTTAGCTTAACAAATTCTGTTCTAGGTAGGAAAGACTAAGAGCAGGTCTTGATAGAGCTAGGAAGGAAGGGGCCATGCTGAGATCTCAGGAAGCCTGAGAACTCCAAGTGAGGGATTTCTTAGGTTTCTTACAGGAAGATTCCAAAAATGGGCGCCAGCTCCATCCCCTGCTGCCTCAGGCTTCCTTCTTTCTGTCCCTGGGTTATCGGATCCTCATCCACCTGTCAAGAGTACCTGACTGAGTCCAAGACAGTGAGTGTGTTTTTTTAGGTGCTGCTTTTGTTTTTGAGACAAGGCTTTGCTATGTGGCCCAGGCTGGCCTCAGACACACAACAATCCTCCTGCCTCAGCCTCCTGAGTGCTGGGATTGCAGGTGTGCACTGTCACACCTGGCTATGAGGGTGACAGTGCCAAAGCACCTTGAGTTTATTTTCGTGTTCACTCTTTACAGAAGGCCCACACAGTTTGTTTGTTTATTTTTATCCCTATTTCGGGTTGGGGAAACCTGGGACTTGGAGCACCTTAGTGGCCAGAAGGCATGAGGTCCCAGGCTGTCCCAGATGTCCCCACCCAGCCACAGCCAGTGCAGGGAGGTGAGTGGCTCTGCTGCTCACAGGTGACCACAGGGACCTTCTCTGATTTTCTCCACAGGCAAAAACAAAGTTCTGAGATTCTGAAGTCACTGGAAAATGAACGGTGAGAGTCCCTTGGGATGCAGTCTGGGAGCATGATGGGAAGTTTCCCAGAAGCCCACTCAGAGAATATGGAGTTAGAAAGAGCCAGTGCAAAGCACGTACACGTAGAGAAATCGTCAGGCGTGAACAAGGCTGGATGGACACCGTGTGTTGTTTCTTATATAAAAAATTAGAAAAAATTGCCACACATGACGGCATACTGTGGTCCCAGCACTTGGGAGGCTAAGGTAGCAGGAGTGCCACACGTTGGAGGCCAGCTCGGGCTACATAGAGACATCTTGTTCCCCGTCCCCCGAAGAAGGAAACCCACATTTATGGAAAGAAAAATAGCAGTGCATTTATCCCTTGGCATGTGAAGGGGGTTTGTTCAAGAATATCCTGTGGATACCAAAACCCACAGACATTCAAGGCCCCAAAGTTAAAAAGGTCAAGTATTTGCACATAACCTATGCACATCTGCCTGCCAGCTCTAAATCACATCTAGGGTCTTGTTTTGTTTTCTGAGGGTCTCACAGTTGAGGCTGGCCTCAAATTCACAGTGATCTTCCTGTCTCAGCCTCTCAGGGCTGCCGTGACAGGAATACATTTTCAGTTATAATTGTGGCTATAGTTCCATGGCAGAAAAAGTCATTATCTGTACTAGTTAGAAAGTGCTGTACTCAGGGGCCGGGGAGATGGCTCCGTGGAATAAGTGCTTCCCTGGCAAGCACAAGGGCCTGAGTTCAAGCCC
>NW_004524714.1:2665021-2671834 GCF_000260255.1 Octodon degus | reverse complement strand
ATATCTAGCCCTTTTTAAAAAAATTACTTTGAGATAGAGTCCTGCTAAATCACTGCCCAGGTTGTACTCAGCTTTGGCTCCTCCTCCCTCAGCCTCCCAGACTGCTGGGATTATAGGTGTGTGCTACCACACCTAACCCACATGACTTTTTTTTTTTTTTTCCTTTGATAATGGTCTCACTGTGCAGTTCAGCCTAGCCTTGAGCTCACTTTGCAGCCCAGGCTGGCCTCAAACTCTCAGCCGTCCTCCTGCCTCAGCCTCCCATGTGCTGGGATTACAGGCGTGAGCCACCATGTCCGGCTTACATGACTTTTTGAGGGAAGTTGGCAAAGGACGTGAGGGAGAGGAGCTAGCACATCTTCCAGAAGACATGGTCATCGCCAGCAGCAGCAGCAGCAGCTGCCGCTGTCCTTAATGTTATCTGCGAGGCAGGGAACAGGAGCTGACCCTTCAGTTACCAGCGCCATGGCACCTTCCTGTTTGCCTGTGGGGACGGTGCTGGTTGGTGTTTTGGCTCTTGGTACCCTTGGCCATTTCCTGAGGGACCTTCACATCCTTTTACACATGGCAGTGTCTCGCGCCAAGGGAGAAGGCTAACAACAGGGCTTACCTGGGTGGCTCTCGGAGCCCTGTGTGGAGAGGCGCAGCCAGCTCATGGGAGTGGGGTTTGCCCAATGAATGGGTGGAATTTTTTCCTAGAATAAGAATGGAACAGCTGATGGCCATCACCCAGGAGGAAACAGAGAACCTGCGGCAGCGGGAGATCGCCTGTGAGTCTCGGGACGGGTGGACGAGGGCCCTAAAAGGGTGCTTGGCTGTGGGTGGTAGGTGGCGGCCCTCTCCCTATTGGGCACCCATAGCGGAGCCTGGGCTTCCAGAGAGGTGAAGCTCGGCTTCACAGCCCCAGGGAGGACACCCGCCCGGTCTCCCTGGGACATGGCCGCTCATTTCCTGAGCCTTAGTTTTCTTATCTGTAGAATCAGGAAGCTGGGCCTGGTGACACATACCTGTAATCCCAGCGCTCAGGAGGCTGAGGCAGGAGGATCACTGTGAGTTCAAGGCCAGGCTGGGCTACAGAGTGAGTTCAGTGCTGGCCTGGATGACATAGCGGGACCCTCTTTGAAAACAAACAAACCATTCACAAAGGTGTTTGAGCAAGAATGTTCATTGAAGCCCCATTTAGTAAGTTTTCTTAAAATGTCCAACTCCTTGGAATAGAAGATCATCTAAGTAGATGTTGGTTATCTGGGTACCAAAGTCCCCTGCAGCCATTACTGTCGCGTCATCCTGCTGACATGAGTACATGGTCATAAAAAATGAAGGGAACAGTGTTTAGTATGATAGCATTTTAATTCCTTTTATTACTTATTGATTATCTATGTATTATTTTTCATTTTTTGAGACAGGCCCTTAGTGTGCAGTATAGGCTTTGCTTAAACTTATTAGATAGCCCAGCTGGCCTCAAACTCAAAAGACCTTCCTGCCTCAGCCTTCCAAGTACTGGGATGATAGGCATGCACCATATAGCTACCCTTTGCCCTTCTTATTTTGAGCACACCCTGTGAATCCTTGCTTTTGATTCTTTCATACTAATCTTTCAAAATCCATAGTCTTTCATAATTCCTAAATGTGGATGGGAAGACTATGTGTCAAAACAGTATTTCTCGATGACACTATTGTAGAAGATTTTGTGCATGCTGTTCAGTGTTTATGATTGCCAGTCTTCAGGTGTAGTGACGCATTCCTGTAATCCCAGTGCTCGGGAGGCCAAGGTAGGAGACTCCCTGGGTTCAAGGCCAGCTGCTGTTCTGTGAGCCCGGCTGTCAGGCAGGTGCGGGCAGAGCCTCGAGGCCTGTCCTGGGTTCTCAGCGCTCCCACCCATGTCCGCAGCCGCCATGCAGCAGATGCTGACAGAGAGCTGCAAAAGCCGGCTCATCCAGACGGCCTATGAGTCCCAGAGGCAGAGCCTGGTCCAGCAGGCCTGTTCCAGGTAAGGTAAGGAAGACGAGTCCCAGGCGAGGACTTGGGGGTGCTGCTGTGGGCCCCAGACGGGTGAGAGCTGGAAGCTGGAACCCCCTACCTGGGCCACCCTGGCCTCCACACTGCAGGGACACGAGGTGCCTGGCCTTCCTCGTTTCTCTAGCTAGACCCTGGGTGTCGGTGTGGGTCAGTGACAAAGCGATGGCAGTCATTCCCATTTATGGGAGCTGGTACTGGGGACCGAACCCCGGGCCTTCCCACTGAGCTGCGTCACCATGGGTCTCACTAAGTTGCTGATGCCTGCCCAGTCGGGGCTTACATTTATGCTCCTCCTGCCTCAGCCTCGCAGAGCGGTGGGGTTACACGTATGGGCCACCATATCCAGCTCCTTTTTAAATTTTTAACTTTAAAACCGTCTTGTTAAGTCACTAAATTGCCGAGTATGGGCTCAAACTTTTGATCTTCTTGCCTTAGCTTTGTAGAATGCCGGGATTACCAATGTGCGCCCCTACCCCTGCCCTGAGCCTTAAATATTTCTTATCAGAAAAATCCAGAAGCCACCTACAGAAGTATTAGGGGCGTGATGAGTGTAGCTGTGCCACCTCCGGCCCGGCACGTGGCTATCAGCAAGGGAAAAAGCAAGCCTGGGCCAGGGAGAATCCACAGCCTTGTTCTGGAGGGCTGGGCACAAGTCACCATGCCCATCCCAGCTGGCTAAGGGGCTCACAGGTCGAGAACATTCTCTCCTGCTGCAGAGGGACTTCAGGAGCTGGCTGATGGGCCAGGAGGTTCTCTGTGCATGCTTCCACCCTGCCACCCTCTTTCTGAGTCTGTGAGACTCATACAAACTCTACAAGAGTCCTAGTCCCCATGGTAGCTTCATCAGTATCGTAGGGTTTTTGTTTTTTTGAGAGTGTCTTGCTGTGCAATCCAGGCTGACCTTGAACTCGCTGTGCTACCTGTAGCTCCTGGTGATTATCCTGCCTCAGCCTTCTGAGAGCTGGGGTGACAGGTGTGCGCCACTATGCCCAGCTCCCGTCAGCGCTGTTGAGTGAATAAACAGTCACGTGGTCTCCTCCGAGGCAGCCAAACACAACCGTAGCAGCTCTGGCCCAGGCAAGTTGCAGAGTACGTGTGCTGTCTCTCTGCAGCATGGCTGAGATGGACGAGCGGTTCCAACAGATCCTGTCATGGCAGCAGATGGACCAGAACAAAGCCATCAGCCAGATCCTGCAGGAGGTGAGCCCTGTCCCCAGCAGCACAGTGACCCCAGGAGGCTTCTTGGCTTTAGGGTATGGGAACCACGGGGGCCAGAGGGCAGGGAGAGCACAGAGGGCCTCTGGTCACAGGATGCAACCTGGGTGGGCTTCTGCCCCTCTCCTCTCAGGCCACTGCTCTCCCCTCTGCCCTTTGCCGGCCTCCCCCTGAGCCCACACCTTGCAGGTACTGGGAGACCCTGGAGCAGCGCAGTGACCTACAACGGCGACCTTGGTTATCCCTTCGATTCTTTGGGTCTCACTGCATAGTTCAGGCTGGCCTTGAGCTCACGGGTCTTCCCCTTAAGGCATATTTTAGGGAGATCTTGTTTCCCCAGCTAGTCTGGGGAGAAAGCCAGAGAGGGGATTTGCACCAAGCAGCCCAAATGTGGTCGTCTTGCAGAGCTCGATGCAGAAGGCAGCCTTCGAGGCCCTGCAGGTGAAGAGAGACCGCATGCACCAGCAGATCAGGAACCAGGTGAGGGACGGGCCGGGCATGGGCCTGCCTTGCAGGGCTGCCTCCTGGGGTGGCCGCCAGGGAGGCTGGAATCTGCGCACCGAAGGCTTTGCTTTCAGGGCTGCTGGTGGTTCCTCCCAGCCCGGCCAGAGTCCCACCCAGTGAGTGTGGCCCGTGCTCACCGTTTCCATGATACTGGGGCCAGGGCCAGGGCAGTGCTGGTGTGTGGCCTTCAACACTCAGGCGGTGACTGCCCAGCAGGGCTCCCTCACGGGGTCCCGGGCCCACAGCAGCTCAGGCTGGACAGGAGCTTCTTGGGGGCAGGTTGGATCCTCCCTGGGCTGGGCAGGGCCACCCAGCCCCTGCTCAGGCCCTGACATCTGCCATGGGGCAACCCTGGCCTGGGAGGAGGGGCTGCGCTCCTGTCCAGACCCTGCTGTGGCCTGAGGCGCTGTCTGTGTCACGTGGGGCTGGTGGTTGGAGGCCGCGTGCTTTCAGGGTGTGGGAAGGCTCGTGGCATTATATCCAACACACTCTGATTCCATATTGTTGCATGGGTTTTTTTAATTTGTTTTTTTTCTTTTTGACCACAGCCAACTTGCCTTTTTATTTCCCTCTTTAATTTCAATCCCACCTTGCCAGACATGAAGCTCATTCCTCTGACCAGGGGCTGATAGGGTCAGAGGGATTCAGGGAGAGAAGAAGGCTGGGGGAAGAGGGTAGGAAAGTCACTGGCTGTGGGCTGTGACCCCCGGACAGCCTGAGAGCTAGGGCTGACCCCCCAGACCAGCTCTTGCCTTCTGCACCCAGAACCAGGGCTTCCCTGGGGACTCTCTCCCTTCCCCACTGTGTCCTTGCTCAAGTCGCTTCATCTCAGTGAGCCTCAGTTTCCCTGTCCCTATAATGGAGACAGCGATACTGCCTAAAGCCAGAGGGAGAACTAATGAAGCATACAGACAGAGCCGGGTGCAGTGGTTCTCATCATAGTCCCTGTACCCAGGAGGCTGAGGCAGGAGGAGTGCTGTGAGGCTCAAGGCCGGCCTGGGCTATGTAGTGAGGCCCGCACGGGTCCAGCACTCTGTAGGTGCCAGTAAATGACCGCTGCTGCTGTTAATGCTCAGTTCTTTTCATGCCCCTCTGCTGCCTGAGAGAGCGTCCTAGAGGCAGCCTGTGAATCCAGCAGGCAGCAGCTCCGTAGTAACCCTGGGACTGTCCCTCTCTGTCCCTGGTCCTCAAAGGGGGCCTCTCTTTATCGATGCCTGTCAGAATGCCTGCTTGTAGACAATCTGGTGTCTGCTCTTTGTGGGTATGACTGATGCAGAGAAGTCTGTCCGAGTTCCCAGGTGTCTGGGGTCCTGGAATGGCAGGTGCTTTTTCCATCCACCTTGCAAGGGTCCCAGGCCCACAGGGTCCCCTTAGTCCAGAGCCTCCCCAAAAAGTTTTCTTAGACCCCACCCAGCTGTCAGGGGGCAGCAGCAGCGGCAAAACGGAGCCACGGTCAGTGTGAATAAAACCCCCGTCTCGTCTTCTGTTTAGATTAGGTTAATAGAAACTGAGTTATTGCAGCTGACACAGCTGGAGTTAAAGAGGAAGTCCCTGGACACTGAGGCACTGCAGGTACGTAGGGCTCCCTGGCTGCTGCCCACCCTCCCCACCCCATCCTCCAGCAGCTGCTCAGGGCCCCCCAGGACTGGGGTCCTCCATCACGCAGACAGGGCAGGCGCCAGTGCCCGGAAGGACGGCGCTAGGGAGAGGGTCAGAGGAAGGAGGGCTTCACTGCCGAGGCCCCCTCTTCCTACCTGGTCTCCCCTCCATCTCTCATCTCCTCTGTGGGACATGCTGGCCGCCAAGTTCCTCCGCCTTAAGCCATGCTTCTGGGCTGCTGGTTGCACCCCTGGGCTGATGTCTCCGCAGAAGGACCTTTTGGAGACCACAAGGATATGTGGAAGGGAAGGGTGGCAGTGTCTCAATGGGGCAGGTCCTGGTCACAGGCACATAAAGATAACAGCCTGGACCTAGCTGTATGGCCTTGGCAGGTGGAGGAAGTGGCCTTCTCCGGACCTTGGACCCCCCCAGATGCACGCCAAGGGCGGCATAGTACGGTCAGTTTTGAGGACAGGCACCATGCCAGGCTTTGAGCCAAGCCTCTGTTGCTGTCCCCATTCAGGGGGTCTCTATGTGGGCAAAAATGCTTTGGCCTGGGTTGTGCTGTCACACACGTGTGACCTCAGGTGCTACTTCCCTTCACGGGGTAGACAAAATCAGGGAGCCTGTGTCATCAGACAGTTGGAGAAGGGGAAGTGACGCAGACCCTCGATGAGCTGCAGAACAGTCTTCAGAGATGAGGGGCTAGGGTTACCCAGAGGCTGCCCAGACCAGCCAGAGGTTGAGGCCTTGTGGGGTGAGAGGGCAGGTAGCCATGGACACCAGCGTGGACTCCACCTGCATGGACCCCACCTGCGTGGGGCTCCGTTCCAGCCCTCCCTGCTGTGCGCTTCTGCCCTTGTGACATGTGGTCACTGAGACGCTGCTTGGCATTTCTTTTGTTTGATGTTTCTCACCACTCCATTGTCATCAGCCACGAAGATACTATGCCTGGTGCATGGAGGGGTGATGTCGGCCCTGGAGGAAGTGGGCAGGGTGTTGAGGCAGTGGGGCCTCTGGGCCTTGTTCTCCAACAGCCTAGTGGCGCAGGCAGAGCTGAGAACCGAGTGAGCGCGACCCTGGGCTGTGCCTCTCTCGGGCCTGCCACTGCGCATGCGCTCTGGGCTGTGCAGCGCTCACAGCGGCCCTGGGGGGGGTCTTGTGTTGCAGGAGGTGGTCTCGGAGCAGCGCTGGGTGCTCAGCTCCCTGCTCCAGCAGCTGCTCAAAGAGAAGAAGCAGCGTGAGGAAGAACTCAGGGAACTCCTGGTACGTGCTCGGCCTCGGGTGGGCGCAGGTCGCAGTTCTGGAGTTTCACTTGAGTTAACTACTGTTCATGTTCAGATGTGTGTTTTAAACACTGTGATGTCATTTTTTTAGGTATTTGTATGTCTCCTTTTCCCCCATAGTGGAGATCAAACTCAGGGACATTCTACCGCTGAATTTTATCCCTAGCCTTTTTTTTTTTTTTTTTTTTTT
>NW_004524714.1:2645805-2664444 GCF_000260255.1 Octodon degus | reverse complement strand
TAAGCAAAACCCTATCTCAACATAAAATTTTAAAGAGGGCTCAGACCTCCCAACATTCAATCCCCATTATCCTCCCCTGCATCCCCCCAAAAAGTAAAAAAAAAAAAAAAAAAAAAGGAACCATGGCTCAGTGGCAACATACTTGCCCTGCACACACCGAGCTCCTGGAAGACGTGCACCCCTCTTTGCGGGGTGTGTGCATGCATGTGGGCGTGTGCGTGTGCGTGTGTGTGTGTGTGTGTGTGTGTGCAGCCAGGCCATGGTGCTGGACACATAGACGGTCTCTAGCTGAGAGTCTCTTGCTCAAGGTCTCTAGCTGAGCACTTCGGAACAGCCCAGGCACCTCCAGGAGGCTGCTCTTTGGTCCAGGGCAGGCCACCTGACTTGCCTTTGGCAGGAACGGTCCCACGCCCCCCTCACCCTGATGACTTTAAGCCTAGCACCTCAGGGTGGCTGCCTCCCCTTGCGCATCTCCTCCAAATGCAGGGCCCCCGAGCAGAGTGCAGGGGCCAGGCCCACAACCAGGGAAAAGGCCAGGTTGCTCCTGGGTAGCAGTAAAAGCCCCAAACGTCCCCAGCCCCTTGCGAGGCTGAGGCACACAAGCCGAGCAGGGTGAGACCAGCCCCTTCCGCAGCCCCACACAAGCCCAGGTGGCCGCTCCTCCCACACGTGGAATCAGTGTGCAAACGTTTGTGCAGGAGCAGCCAGGCGCCGTGGCCTTGCGCTCCAGCTCAGAGAGGAAGCCGCTCCTCAGCAGAGGTCAGGGTGCAGGAGGGCCACAGACAGGAGCAGACAGCCACTCAGCAGGGTCCAGGAGCAACCATCAAGGGTAGCTGGGTCCAGAGAGGCTGGGACGGTGGCAGATGGCAGGTAGAGCTCTGCTTCTGTGGCCTGCCCCTGTGATCCCCATGTGCCAGGATCTCAGAGTCAGGAGGAAATAAAGTGGCCGCTTCAGCGCATGGCCCAGCGCGGACCACAGCGATCTGCAGGCTGATGGCAGCTGCTGGGACCGCTCCTGCCGTGGCCGGTGGTGTCCTTTGTTCCTGCCTCATCCCGGCCCTCCATGAATGCTCACTGGTGGCAGAAAGACAAGCTCCCGGGCCTGGCACAGTCCACACCCTTCAGCCTTGTCTCAGTGCAGCCCGCTCAGAAGCTGAGGGTGATCGGAGAACCCCTTGGCACCGCCGCCCCGAGCTCTGTGGAGGACACAGCGGCCACAGACAGCTTCGCTCTCCCACAGCAGACAGCAGCCACCACCCAGGCCCAGGGCCGCCCTGCCCAGGGCTGTGGCGTCGGCAGCTCTGTGCCCTGCCCTGAGGTCCTGCCGAGCAGCAGTGGGCACAGCGAAGCCTCCCCCTAGCCCGGGTCTCAGGGAGGACCCTGAGCTGTAGGACGCGTGGCAGGAGGCTCCTCGGTGACAAGCTGGCCCCTGCCACCAGAGGTGCGATTTCCCGATTTGTAGCTGACATTGCCTGGTTTTCTTCTTGGCAGACAGAGTTAGAAGCCAAAAGTGAGACCAAGCAGGAGAACTACTGGCTCATTCAGTACCAGCGGCTGTTGAACCAGAAGCCACTGTCCTTGAGGCTGCAGGTGAGGAGCTGGTGCCCGTGACCGGTCACCCACTTCATCTTCCTGTGTGCCAGGTCTATGCAGGGACAGAAAGGAAAGCGAGAGGTGGGCAGGGCCTGTGTGCTTGCACACAGTCTCTCTCCCTCCATCCCCACACACTGGCATGCATACTTTTTTTTTCTTTCTTTTGTATTTCAGGGAAGGGTCTACAGGGTGTTCAGGGTCTCACTACTAGATCGGACTTGTAGTGATCCACCTGTTTACAGGCTCCCGAGAGCTGGGATTACAGGTGCACACCACCACACCCAGTCTCAATTGCCATCTCAGCACGTCCTGGGGGCAGGGCCGGCGTGGCAGACCCGGGGATTGAACCCTTGCCCTCCCCCTCCCCGCCGGCCCCTGCACCTGCTTGCAGGCACTTTAATTCACTGAGCTATTTGGCCGGCCCTAGCACACATACTTTTAAAGTGTATCAAAGCACTCAAAAGGCTGAGGCAGGAGGATCACCATGAGTTCCAGGCTAGCCTGGGCTACACAGACCCTGCCTCAAAAAAAATTTGAGTCCTCTCCATAGCATTTTGGCAGCTTGTGCTGGGCAGTTCTCCAGGCCATTTATATATCTCTCTGTTATCTTGATACCTGCAGCCTGCCTGGTATGTGGGAGAACCCTCATTTGTTTAAAAATTCTCTCCTGGTGGATAAAGTTGCCCAGTATTTTCATGTTTATGGGTTGAAAAGCAGTGGCTGCCCGCACGCACATGCCCCCTTACATTTCTACGTTTCTACATGGGGAAAGTTAAAAGCCCACCATCCCCCCCTTATGCACTACCTTCCAACCCTTTGTTTCCTCCTGGACACAATCACTGGGGTCCCTTTCTATTGTGCTGTCCCCTGGAGGCAGCCTTGACCTTTCTCATTGGTCCTTCTTGCAGGAAGAAGGCATGGAGCGCCAGCTGGTGGTCCTCCTGGTGGAGCTGTCGGCCGAGCACTACCTGCCCATCTTCGCCCACCACCGCATCTCATTGGACATGCTGAGCCAGATGAGCCCCGAGGACCTGGCCAAGGTGGACCTCGCAGCCCCTGGGGGGAGCGGAAGGGAGCTGGCCTGGCTGTGGGGCGACCTGTGTTGCTTGGGCTTGCAGTGAGGCCTGGCATGACCCAGTGGCCCAGGGCTTCCTCGTGTCCAATGGCCAGAACACCTGTCTGCCTACCCCAGCCACTTCTTCTACCCTTCATGCCTAAGGATCCCAACAGTGTGGGTCCTGCTGAACCCACACAGCCCCAATTGCTCAGATTGGGTCTTCAAACTACAATCAGCTGGGCACATGGTGCTTGCCTGCAGCACATGGGAGCTGAGACAAGAGGATCTCTTGAGAGTTTGAAGCCAGCCTGGGGTACATAGTGAGACCCTGTCCCCAAACCAAAAACTAGGATCAGCACAGGTCCTGGGGGTCATCTGGCCCAGCACCCACCCTGTCCCCATTTTACAGTCTCAGCCACAGTGCTAACTGCACCCTCGCTGTGCTTTGGAGCAAGTGAACTCCCACTGAATTACGTCATCTACCCTTCAGCCTCGGATGGGACGATGACGTGCTGCGCCTGGCTCCATGCTGAGCCGTTTTTGCTCCCTGCCCCACTGAATGGTCCTAGTGGTGTCCTGATGGAGGACCCACATTCCCATCAGGCTGTCTGTCCTAGGGGAAGCAAGGCCCTCCGAGGGCCTAGGGGTTTTGTGATTCCCAGCAGTTGGGGCTCAGTGACTTCTGTCCTTCCTCGGCCAGCCACATGAGATGCGCAGTTCCTGACGCAATACCTGAGGCTGTCAGTAGTGCTGCTTTCCTTTGGGCCTCAGTTTCTCCCCTGTGCCCAGGTCTGCCCTGTACCCAGCCAAAGGCACCAGGGGCAGGGAGGCACCAGGGGCGGCCATGGCTGGGCCTGCCCTGCCTCCACCAGAGTGAACTTTCCTTCCACCGCCGCAGGTGGGCGTCGCTGAGGCTGGGCTGCAGCGCGAGATCCTCCAGAGAGCCCGGGAGCTGCAGGATGAGGCCAGGGCCCAGCCAGGTACTGACCCCGGGGCCGCCCCGCAGGGAGGGCCTGGCTGACTGTGGGCACTACGCAGGCCCACTAGGGGCTGCTGGCTCCAGGCAGAGCAACTCCTGGGATCATCACCTGACAGGTCCCCTCTGTCCCAGCCCCCAACAACCCCAGGCTGAAGCTCTCCGCCCAGACTAGGGCTCTGATTCTGGGCTCCACCACTAGATGTCCCTGTGGGCTCTAGGGAGTAATAGCCCTTTCAGCCTCGGATTGCTCAACTCTGGCAGTGACAAGCCCCACCAGAGGGGGCAGTGAAGGGTCAGGGACAAGAGAACCCTATCAGTAGGGAGGGTGACCATCCCTGTCCTGAAATGGACCAGGAGAATGAAGCCAGGATAGAGGCAGGTGACTGAGTCCCTCTTGCACAAGCAGCTCCCAGGGGCTGGGGAAGTCAGGATGAGCCCTTCACTCAGCCAGTCCCTCTGGTCCCCACAGAGCTGAAACCCCCCAAGGGGGAGGTCCTTGAGGCCCTGGAGCCACCCACAGCAGAGCCGGCAGTGAGGCCATCTGCACCCCCCGCGGAGCCAGAGGTGCAGGTCTCCGAGTGTGTTGTGTGCCTGGAGAGGGAGGTAAGTGGGGTGGCATGGTCCTGGTGGGGTGCAGGGCCTGGCCACGGCCGCACTTGCAAGCACATGGTGGTTTCTAGCTAGTTCGCTCTAGTTACATAAATAGATGTGCCATGCATTTTGGAAAATACAGGGGCTGGGGAGATGGCTCAGTGGAATAAGGGCTTCCCTGGCAAGTGCAAGGGCCTGAGTTCAATCCCCAATTCCGCAAACAAAACAAAACAAAACAAAACAAAACAAAACAAAACAAAACAAAACAAAACCAAAAAAAGAGTTTGGGGCTGGAGAGATGGCTCAGTGGTCTAAAGCACCTACTTGGAACAAGCTTGGCAAAGCACAGGGACCGCGGTTCGATCCTCCAGCACCACATGCCAGCCAGCCGCGCCCCCTGGTGGGCTGACCTGGACACACACACACACACACACAATAAATAAATGTAAAAAAAAAAAAGGAAAATACAGCAAAATAAAAAATACAGGAAGTGGAGGTGACCCATGGTCCCATGACCTACCCATGATCAGCACTAGCACTGTCATCATCTTCTCCTTCTTTATGGATTCTTTTCCTCCAGTTTAATAAACACATTGGGGAATTTTCTTATTTCATAAAACATCAACAGCACGCTTTCCCTTTATCAAGACTTTTTTGCGTGGGGGGGGGGGCAGGGCACACCTGTGATCCCAGCATCCGAGAGGCAGAAGCAGGAGGATTGCTGTGAGTTCGAGGCCAGCTTGGGCTCCATCATGAGTCTGAGGCCAACCTGAGCTGCACAGTGAGACCTTGCCTTGCCTTGGGCCGGTGAGATAGCTCAGTGGACTAAAGCGCCTGCTTAGGCAAGCGTAGGGACAGTGGTTTGATCTCTGGCACTGCGTGCCGCGCCAGCCCCACCGCGCCCCCAGAGCGGGCTGAGCTGGCCAGAGTCCAGGCGTGGTGGCACATACCTGTAATCCCAGTGTCAGGGAGGCTGAAAGCAGGAGGTTCTCCACGAGTCTGAGCTGCATCGTGAGACCCTGTAACAACCAAGTACATTTAAAAATAAATACATGAATAAACAAGTGAAGAGATCACTAGCAATTGTTGTAAAATGGATACATACCACAAAAGGTAACTATAGCAATGTAGATGTTGCAAGGCCTGCCTTGCTGCCACCCGGGAGCACTTAGAACATCAGGGTAGTGGTAGCTTGGTCATTCTCCCATCTTTCAGGGTCATGGGACTGCTGTGTGCCAAGGGACCAGCTGCTGTGCACTTAGCCAGGCCCCTGCACCTTTGAATAGTTGGGAGCACATCCCTGATGGCTTCTGAGTAGGAGGAAATACACCAGCAAGCCTTCCCAGGCGCCCAGTCCACCAGGGCAGAGGCATTTGAGACCAGCACCTCAGGGTTTGGGCAGGCGCCTGTGCTGCACAAATCGGGGGACCACAGCTCTTGCTTGCCTGATGTGCTCAAGGCTCTGGCTTCTGCCCCCAGCACCAGAAGAAAGCTAGGCTGAGGTTTTGAGTGCCCAGTGGAGGAGGTGCTTGAACACCAGAGGCCCCCTCTGCTGCCACATAGAATGTGGGAAGTGTCTGGGCCAGGTGGGGAGGCAATGAGCATGCGCAGAATTAATCCCAGCTTTAAGGAAGAAAGGGTTTGAGGTGCATACCTGCAGGAAGATTACAAATTCAATCTTAGCCTGGGCAGTTTAGCTAGTTAGCAAGACTGTGTCTTAAAATTGATTTAAAAAACATTTTTTAAAAATCTTGTTTATTTGGTACAGGGTCTCACTACACAGCTCAGACTCCTAGTGATTCTCCTGTCTCTCCAGTGCAGGGATTACAGGCATGCGCCACCACACCCGGTTTCAGGGGCTGGTTTGGTGCGGGGCGAGCACAGCATCAAACCGGGGATCAAACCTATGTCCTGGTGCTGCTCCATCAAAAAAAAATTTTTTTTTGATGCCAAGGCTCGAACTCGGACCTTGCACTTGCCAGGCAGGGGCTTATGCTGCTCAGCTATGTCTCTGACCCTCCACCAGATTTTTAGCATAAACAGCACAGGGCCTGGCTTAGCTGTGGTTCTGGGAGAGCCAGCTGGGGGCCCATGCGCTGCGCTGTCACTTCCGTGCAGGCCCAGACCGTCTTCCTCCCCTGTGGCCACGTCTGCTGCTGCCAGCAGTGCTGCCAGCCCCTGCGCACCTGTCCACTGTGCCGCCAGGACATTGCCCAGAGCCTCCGGATCTACCACAGCAGCTGAGCGCAGCGCCCGCCTCTGCCCGGATCGAGTCCCCGGGCCTCTCCCTGCCACGCACATCCGGACCAGGCGGGGGCGCTCCTGATGCTAGGCACAGCCATTCTGAACACTGGGCAGGAAGGCAGGCGGCTCGCGGCAGCAGGGCAGGTCCAGCGTGTGGAGTGTGCCCTGCTGTCCCCACACCCTCAGGGACACCCTGGGGAGGGGCGTGCTGCGCAGGCCTGGCCCCAGCCTCCCCTCTGCTGCTCTTGCATGTGCCCCGCCCACGTTACACATCTGTGCCCCCGCCCACACAGCTGGACCCAGAGCAGGAATGTCAATAAATCTATCTGCGCGTGCCTCCCCTGGCTCATCTGGGCGTCCCCGGGGTCGGGAGGGCAGGAGGCAGAAGGCAGAGCCATTCTGGAACGGCTTTCCAGGTGGGGAGATAGCGCCTGGGCAGCCAGAGCCAGGTTGGCAGTGGCCCCAGATCCACAGCTGGAGGTGTCCTGTGGACCCAGGCTGCGTCCTGATTGTCATCCTAGGCAGGTGAGCTGAGGCCGAGGTGGGCAGACGTAGCAGGATGGGCTTGGAGCCTGCATGTGGTGTCCGTGGGTTGCTGTAGAGTCCCAGTGGCTGCACATACCTGTGCTTGAGGGACTCAGGTGTGTTCACAGGTAGTCAGGCCGGTTTCCCCATGTCTAGGGTGGGGCACAGTGGGCCTCTGGCTTGCAGCCACCAGGGGGCGCTCAGTGATCCCCGAGATGCAGGGTCCATAGGGATGCACGGCGAGTTGGGCTCTGGGAGGCCTTCCCCCTCCTCACTGGAACCATCATTCCTGCAGTGCTAGAGGTCGGGTGAATGTCCTTCGTGGGAAGTCCTGCCGTCCAGGGCAGGGCTGGGTGCCTCCCCCCCCACATCTCTTCCTGGGCTCTGTCTGGCCAAGAGGTGAGACTGAGGCAGGTTGGGCCACTCTGTGGAGCACAGTGGCCTCTGGGTCTCCACTTCTCACTAGGCAGCAAGGACCTCTGCCGCCTCTCATGTAGCTGAGGAGTTCCAGAGCAGCAGCAGGACACCAGCGGTCCCCAGCCTTGGGCCCAAGCTGTCCTGCACCTAGTGCTGTTGAGGCGATCAGGCTGACCAGGGACATGGGTAGGGACATGTGCTACCACTGACAGGGCACATCGTGACAGGGGCTGCCCCTGCCCCAGCTGCAGGGCTCTCAACATAACCTTGGCCAAGATGCCCCATGTAGACACAGTAGGTTCTCACCGAATGCCAGCGTGGGGTCTGGTCTGGGGCAAGCCGGCATGGCCGTCTGCATCCTATTTTGGGTGGCACCCAGGGCCTTGACTGGCTAGAATGCCCCTGCCATCTCCGTCACTCAGTGCTAAGCAGCAGCCTGCCCCAGCTGAGCAGAGCACGCCTGCGTGAGCGGCAGCCACACGCACAGTCACCCACAGCTCCGTGATCTGGGATGAGTCCTTCTCTGAGCCTCAGTCTCTGTCTGTCTCTGAGTGTGTTTGGTGTAGGGTCTCACTATGCAGCTCGGACTCGCAGGGATCCTCCTGTCTTCAATCTCCCCAGCGCTAGCATTACAGGTGTGCACACCATGCTCACTCAGCGGCTGGCTCAGCGCTTCAGCAAAATGGGGTAAGAACTCAGATCATGGAGCTGGGCAGCAAGGTGGCACATGCCTGCAAGGCTAGGTCTCAGGAGACTGAGGCAGGAGGATCCCTGTGAGTTCAAAGCCAGCCCAGACTACATAGTGAGACCCTGTCTCAAACAAAACTGAGGCTGTGCCCCCATGGCTCTTGGTCAGGAAACTGTCCTGTCCCCTCCCTGGCTGCATGTGTCCCCTTCCCACTCCCAGCCCGCGCCCCCCACCCCAGTACACACAAACAGCTTTAAATAAAGCATTTATTGATTAGCAGAGGCTTAAACAGTTTGCATAGTATTTGCAATACCATAGCCGGGAAGGCTGACTGAAACCCCCAAGGCACTAGAGGAAAACATTGAAAGAGGTTAGTGATGGGGCACAGGGTCCCTGACCACCAGCTGCTGCCCTGTGGGTCTGAGGCCCCTGCCCTGGGGAGCAGGTCTAGAGCACAGAAGATGCCAAGCTGGAGTACCAGGCCCTGGGTGGGTGCCACCACACTGGGGCTGCCTCAGCTTAACCAAGGTGATTCAGAGGACATTCTCATAGAGGGGCCCAGAACTTTCTAGGTCAGGAGGCTTGGGGCTCAGAGGCAGCAAAGGCCATGCCCCTCTCTCGCCCTCAGGAGCCCCATCGTGGTTCCTCAGAGGTGGCAGGAGGTGACACCAAGCCTCATAGCAACCTCCTGCCCGTCCAACACATGACCCAAGGTGCACAGGGCAGGGAGCCCTGAGACCATGCTGGATCCCAGACCAGCGAGGAGATGGGCAGGGGCTGGGCGTAATGGGTGTGTGCTGTGCCCCTAGGGGCCCACTTCCGGAGACACTCGAGCTGCCACCTCAGCCTCAAGCCTCCCTCGAACACTCCCAACCCTCGTCCCAACTTCTCGCCACAGACCAGCACATTCCACGTCTTTCTCCTCTCATGAGGCCCCTCACCCACTTTCCTGGGGACAAGGCCACACCCAGGCCCAGCCTGATGACCCCCCTCCTTTGTTGTTTTCGTTCCCCGGGCAGTCCCTGGCTGGGAGGGGCAGGATGGAAATGGGGCGCAGGCCCCAGCTTCCTTCACCACCCTGGTCCTGGTACACCCTCGCTGAGTCAAGGGTGACTCCAGCCTCCCAGACTTTGGGCAGCAGCACCCGTGCCCATCCATCCTCCCTCAGGAATAGCAAGACCCATAGGGAGGGAATTGGAGGTGCCGGAAGCAGGGCAGGATGGTGGAGGCCCCAGTCACCTCCAGCTGCATTGAGTCCCCAGCACAAAGAGAAAGCCTGGAACCAGACCCTGCATCCAAGATCAGCCCACAGACGGGAAGATGGGGAGCAGCCCAGGCTGGGACACACCCAGTAAAGTGACTCAGTTGGCACCATATGGGGTGCCCCTGCCCAGGGCCCTGAGCCTGCTGGTGCCTCGGAGGAAGCAGCCGCTCGGGCCACTGGTCTAGAACTCTGTCTGAACCCCGGAGCTGTCTTCAGTGGTGGTATGGATGGGGGTACGGCTACTGGGGCTGGACACCTGCTCCCCCGTCTCCTGGTTGGTAGCATTGGGGGGCTCAAGGTCCACAGCCTTCCCAGGTGGGAGATGCTGAGGCGGCGAGCCGGGTGGCAAGGGCATCTCAGGGACAGCCTCAGGTTGGGGGCTGTCCTGGGCCAGGGCCCCATTGAGCAGAGGGCTCTCAGCCTGCAGCTCCTGGGACAGCAGGCCACGGATCTCAGTGACACTGTCCGGGGACGCCAGTGATGGCTCGGAACCCTCCTCGAGGGGCAGCCCTGCCTCCTCATCCTGGACCACGGACATCACCTGCTTGGCACGCCGGCGCTTCTCTGATAGGGTGGACCCTTCAGGGGCCACAGGGCTGGGGCTGTCCCCACCACTGCTGCCACTGTCATTATACTCCTGGCCCCAGTCGATGGGCGCGCCCTCAGCCAGCAGGTGCAGGTTGGGGTCGCTGTTGTGCAGGACCACGCTGTCCCGGTACAGGTTGTGCTTCCGCTGCACCGCTGCCTCCTTCACGGCTGTGGGCCACACAGTGCATGAGAGTGAGTGGCGAGTGCCAGGGGTCTGCCTCCTCCCCGGGGGGCGGCCTGGCTTATGGCTCCTGTGGCTAGAGCCCAGGCTGCTAACCACTGCGTTCCCTGACCCACCCAGCAAGGCCAAAGACCTGAGGAAGCAGGCACAGAGAGGCGGCCAGCACTGCTGCCCGGGGCCACACAACTATCTGTGGTCTCCACTCAGCCATCTTTTTTGTACAGGATGGCCACAAACTCCTAGAAATCCTCCTGCCTTAGCCTCCCAAGTGCTAGGATTGCAGGTGTGCGCCACCACACCGGGCTCTTGGGCCTTCCTTTGTCCCTTGGCTGCCACTACCCAGCCCAGGCGGCCCCTCACCCTGCAGAATGTCCTTCATGACGGTCTGCAGCACCACCTCCTCGTAAGTGTTCTCTACCAGGAGGAACTTGGCGAAGTCCTCAAAGATCAGCTCCTGGAAGCGGGGCAGCTCCTGTGGGGCACAGCAGAGGGCAGCAGAGGAACAGCGGGTCTGGGCACAGTGCCCTGGCGCCCGCTGGGCCGCGAGGCTGGGGCAGGCTGCTCACCGACTTGCAGGTGGGCGCCAGTTTCTTGAGCAGGAAGGGGATGGCGATCTGCAAAAGCGCCTCCCGGAAGAACCGCTTGCGCACCGTGCTGCTGTCGTAGTCATATTTCTGTAGGGCCCAGGGACATGGGAGGGGACTCTGGGTCAGCAGCTCAAGGCCTCAAGGGCACCAGGGCACTGGCACACGCGCGCCACACACTCATATACACACATGCGCGCGCGAGCGCCCCCCACAGGCCGCAGTCTCGCCCACCTTGAGCACGCGCTCCAGGATGCGCTGGATGGACTTGCACAGCTCCTCCCGGGTGGGCCCCTTCCCCAGCTCCTGGTGCAGCAGCGTCTCGAAAGTGTATACCGCGTTGTCCATTTGCTGTGGGAACACGTGGGAGCGGGACCCGCTGGAGTGACCGCAGCCCCTTCGCGTGTGCCGCCCAGGGGGTCCCCAGCCAGCCCCCACCCAGCCTGTCAGGAAAGAGTGTGCGGGCGCTCTAGGTGCCTTTGCTCACTCTGGTCACGGCTGCGGGCACAAGAAGGGGCGGGGAACCCAGGTGTGAAGGACAGTGAGCTCAGGGGTGGGCGGGGCCGGGCTAGTGGAGGTGCAGAACAGAGCAGGCCCCCCAGGAAGGGTGGGGAGCGGGGCCCACCTCGCGCATGAGGATCTGGGCGCGCTGTTTGAACACAGAGGTGCTGGACACGTCGAAGCGCTGCTGCAGCCCATCCAACCGCAACGGCTCCATCTTGTCATAGCAGCCCTGCATCTTCAGGGGGTGGTAGGCCAACTGGGACAGCTTCTCCATGTACTGCAAGCAGCGGGGACACATGGGCCTGAGCAGGGGCGGCGCAGGGCAAAGCAGCCCACAGACCCACAACTGCCCAGGCCTGGCACCGGTCACCAGGGATGGGCACCTGGGTCGCTGCCAACCCAGATGCCCAGGACAGGAAGGCCGAGATGAAGGGAGCCCTCATTCCTTCCGGGGTGCTGGGTGACCTGGTGCCAGTCACCCTCCTCCTCTGGGCCTCAGTGACTTCAGCCCAAGATCAGGAGGCAGCTTTTCATGACATCTAAGGACGCTTGTTTTTCTCAAATTCTATGATTCTTCTTGTCTGTGGGTTCCCAGATACAAGAGGAAAGGAGGTGGCTGGGACGCGGGATGGACTCTATCCCCACCTGACAGCTATGTGGGTGTGCAGCCAGCTGTCCCCATATGGGGACAGTGGAATGACACACATGCCAAGAACCAGGTAACTGAGGAAAGGGGAGGGAGAAGGGCCATCTGCATTGGTAGGGTACCTGGCTGGTTATTTTTTGTTTTTTTAAGACGAGGTCTCTTTATATATCGAAAGCTGCCCTGAACTCACTTTTAGGCCTGGCTGGCCTCAAACTTGCAGCAATCATCCTGCCTCAGCCTCCTGAGTCCTGGGGTAACAGGTGTGTGCCCCCACATCCAGTCTTACATTTTAACTTTCCAGGGAGTTAATGTTCCCTCCTGTACCTAACTGCTGGCTCCACCAGGACATGGGACAGCTGTCCTGTTCTACCTCTGTGGGATCTTTGTTCATGCCCTCCCGTCGCCCCCAGTATCAGGCATTGAACCCAGGACCTTCTTACTGAGCTACATCCCCAGGCCTTTTCTGTATTTTTGTTTTTGAGTCAGGGTGTAGCTAAGTTGCCCAGGCTAGGATCGTACTTGCGATGCTCCCGCCTCACCCTCTCAGAGAGCTGGGGTCCCAGCTTGCTTACAGGTCCTGCCTGGACGGCCTCCCTGACAGTGCTCCCCAGAAAAACAGCCCTGGGCTCAGCGCACCTCGCCCAGCTTGTCGATGCCGCCCTCGTTGATGACGTTCAGGTTCATGTCGGTGACCTCCTTGAAGAAGACGTCGCGCACTTCGGTGAAACCCTGGCTGGTGGGCACCATGAGGGCCTCCAGGATGGACGGGATGTAGGGCTGCACGTGGTTCCGCACACACACTTCTGCCTTGGGCAGGATGAACGCTGCGCCCCCAAGAGAGGTCAGGGGATCGTCCTGCCCAGCGGGCAGCACCCGGGGCACCCGGGCTCCCCAGGCACATAAGCTACGCTGTTTTTACAGAAAGTCACTAGCAGTGGCTACCTTCCCAGGCTCAATGATTGCAGAGGAAGAGTGGGCAAAGATAACAACCCCACGAGGTAGAAATAACAGAGGATTCCGAGATTGGACCTGAGGTATTTCTGACACTAATGGGAAGAAACTAAGAAAACTGTTGGGAAGGGGACGTAGCTCAGGAGTACAAATACAACACTTCCCGGCCTGCACAGGGGTGTGTATTTGTTTTGTTTTGGAGACAGGGCCTCACTGTGCAGTTCACGCTGGCCTTAAACTCAATGCACAGCCCAGGCTGGCCGTGAACGCACAGCTACGATCCTGCCTCAGCGCCCCCCATCCCCCAGCACTGGGATCCCAGGTGGCGCCACCAAACCAGGCCTTGATTCTGATTTTCAAAAATTATCATCAAGGGCTGGGGAGATGGCTCAGTGGAAAAAGAAAAAGCACTTGTCTGGCAAGCCCAGGGGCCTGAGTTCAATCCCCAATTCCGCAAAAAAAAAAAAAAAAAATCAAAATAACTAATTTAAAAAAAAATTAAAAATTATCATCAAGCATGGACCGGGCAACAGGCAGAATGGAAGCGTGCCAGGGTGCCCACCTCGGATCTTGCTGGCCAGGTGCTCCTTGGAGGTGATGATCTGGTCCATGTCCGTGCGGATGGTCGCCTCCATGGCGGGCCGGGCCCGCTGCAGCTTGGACAGCGTCTCCTCAAAGAGCACCTTGACCTGCTCATATACTAGGCGGTATGTGGAGTCCGAGATCTGCGGGGGCGGCGTGTCACGTGGGGCGGTCACGTGGGGCAGAGGACCCGGCCCCCATCCCCATCCCACCGGGGTCGCAGCCCACCTGGATCCACTGTCGCTGCCGCTCCTGCAGCTTTCCCCGCAGCCGTGGTGCGAGTTCCGCCTTCAGCTCAGGGCCCAGTTCCTCCATCACCAGGTTGCTCAGGATCTAGGACCAAGAAGCCCACGCTAGGTTTGCGGGAGGCCAGAGGCCTGCTTCTCTGTATCCGGCCCAGGCCCCTCCAGCTCCTCTCCTCTGCCTTGGCCCTGCGGCTCCCTGTACCCCAGGGGGGCAGGTCTGCCTGCCTGCGTGCCTGAGGCCCCGCCCCAAGCCCTTTGCACACTCCACGCCCTCCCATTCCAGCTGCTGTGTTTGTGCGTGTGCAATGTATTTATTTTTTAACTTGCTTTGATACATGGTCTCACTGCATAGATTGGGTGGGCCTCATGTTGATCCTCCTGCCTCAGCCTCCTGAGTACGGAGAGATTACAGGTGTGCGCCACCACAACCCGCTTGAACAGCAGTTTCTCCTCGGAGTCAGCGAGCTGTCCAGGGCCAGGGCTGCCTGTGCTCAGGGGAGCTGGCCCGGCGAAGTGCTCAACCCATGAGTACACAACGCAGCGCAGCCCAGAGCTGGCCCTGCGTGCCATGGTCGCCCCCCAGCCGTCTGCAGCCCCGCTGCTGGGCCTCACCTGCACCTCATTCCCGCAGAGCATCTCCCAGGTGCCGTACAGCTCCTTGGCCTGGCGGTACATGCGGATGGCGTCCGTGAAGGCCGGGCCCTCCACCTTGGAGTCCTCCGGGATACCTGGCCCACAGGGAGGGAGGGGGGGTCAGCTGCCGAGCAGGCCCCATGACGACAGCAGCAGTGGCCCTGCGAGCCTTTTCCTCCGGACCCCAGCACACAGCCCTGGCACCCCGATGACTTAGAAACGACACAAGCGCTGCTAAAAAGAGCCTCTGTTTTCCTCTAGCTACAGTAATGATGACCCTGGCCCGGCTTCACCTGTCCACTTGGGGGCTCCCTGGGTCACAGCAGGGGCAGGCTGGGGGCACAGGGAGGTCAGGACACCTGCGGAGCCTTCTTTTCCTTCATTTGTTTTTGATTGTTTTGGTACTGGGGCTTGACCCCAAGGCAGCCCACTGAGCTGCGTCCCCAGCCTTACTTATTTTTGTTAGCTGAAGTTTTGTTTTTGTTTTTGGTGGAGCCGGGGATTGAACTCAGATCCTTGCGTTTTAGGATCTGAGTCAAGCGCTTATCCTACTGAACCATCTCCCTGGCCCCTAGCTGAAGTTTTTATCAACTCACAATTACTTGTCTTGCTGGGGAGATGGCTCAGTGAAATAAGCGCTTCCCTGGCAAGCGCAAGGGCCTGAGTGCAATTCCCGGTTCCTCGAGAAAAACATAATTACTTGTCTTCTGGTTTGCTGAAGCAGTAAGTCAGACGACACCTGCCACAATAATGTCTGTCACAGTGGCTGGTCACGAAAACTCCTGCGCCACATTCGTCTGAAGGGCGCTCTCGATGAAGACGACTAACTTTGCCATTTTCATCCACCTTACAGTATTTTAGGACAGCCAACTTAACCTTCTTTCTCTGATGCTTATTCTTCTTGGAGTGGTGTAAGATCTCTTCCTTTCCTAACACACCACGGAATCTCAACACAAGATGAAGGGCACACTCCCTTTGAATGTTGTAATCAGACAAGGTACATCCATCTTTGCTTAGCAGTAAAGATCAGCCTTTGGGGCTGGTGAGATGGCTCAGTGGTCTAAAGCACCTACTCAGAACAAGCTTAGCAAAGCACAGGGACCGCGGTTCAATCCCCCAGCACCACATGCCAGCCAGCCCTGCCCCCTGGTGGGCTGAGCGGGCCACACACACACACACACACGCACACACGCACACACACATAAATAAAATTAAAAAAAAAAAAAAAAAAGATCAGCCTTTGCTGATCAGGAGGAAGTCCTTTCTTATCCTGGATCTCAGCCTTTGCATTTTCTACAGTGTCCGAGGGGTCAACCTCGAGCGTCATGGTCTTCCCCATAAGGGTTTTCATGAAAATCTGCATCTTGGCGGCGGTTCCACCACAGACGGTGGATCCCAAAGCTCCCCAGCTTCTTAAAACTGTTTTCTATTTGAGACAGGATCTTATGGAGTTGCCTAAACTGGGATTGAATTTTTACTTCACCTGCTCAGCCTCACAGAGGCAAAGAGGCCCCCAGCATAACACTTGCTGCTGGGAACTTGGGGGTGGGGGCTGCTGCCCCAGGTCTGTCTTGTCCTAGTGACCATGTCAGCAACTGGTACAAATGCTAGAACTGTACTAGAGAATGTGTGCCGGGTGTGGTGGCACACACCTAGAACCCCAGCACTCAGGAGGCTGAGGCAGGATTGACTGCCTTGAGCTCAAGGGCAACCTAGACTACACAGTGAGACCCTGCCTCAGCAAAACACAAAATAAAAAACCTAAAAGGTACTGGGAGCGTACATAGCTCACCAGGCGAACTTGGGCCTAGCACCAGGCCCTGGGTTGCATCCCCGGCACAGAGATGTTTAGAAAGGAAGTTTTTACTGATAATGACTAGAAAAAAGCCCTTTCTGGCATCACTGGTGACCTCATTGGTGGCCTGTGCTGGAGGAGGTGTGAGTGAGGCGTGGACCCAGACCCAGAGCTGAGGAGGCTGTGGCACGAAATTGCAAAACCTGCCTGGGATGGGCAGCCCCTTGGCGGCGCCTGACCATGCTGCCCCCAGAGCCCGGGAAGGGAGGCAGCAGCAGTGGTGCCTCACACACCCCAGCCCAGGCCAGGCTGAGTCACCACGGGGAAAGAGCTCCTCTCGGGAGGGGAGGGCCACAGGACTCGCCGCCTGCACCAGAGCAGAGCTACAAGATGAGGAGACCGAGGCCCCGGGCCATCCCAGCACTGAAGCAGGAAGGACATCGGGATCAGAGCAAGGCTGCCGAGCAGCACACGGGACCTAACAAGAGGGTGGGAGGCTCGGACCAGGGCACCTTCTCCAGTCCTCACATCCACCACCGAGTCTGACAGGTCAGCGTCACTCCTCCAGGCACTTCCGCCATCCCCTGAGCAGCACCCCTCTACCTTCTGTGCACACACAGAGAAACCGTCTGTATTTATTTGGTTTCCGAGACAGGATCTTGATACATACTTAAGCTGGCCTCAAAGGCCCAGAGACCCTCCTGCCTCAGCCTGCTGAGATTACAGGGTGCACCACCACAGCCTACACCCCCTGATCTCAGTTCATCACAGTGGAAGAGCATGCAGACAGACACCAGGCAGGACCGGGGCTAAGCCCAGCCTGACTCAAGTGGTCCTTAGCAGATGGGGAAATCAGTCCCTCTGTCTCTCTCTCTGTCTGTTCTGGGGACTGCGCCGAGATACTCTACTGCTACTACTCTGCCACTACTGAGCCACGTGCCTGGCCCTTTGCAACTTCTGTTAGAGGTACGCCCTTGCCAGGAATGCCCAGACTGGCCTCAACCTTGTGGTCCTCCTGCCTCAGCCTCCAGAGCAGCTGAGGTTACAGGTGTGCACACACTATACACCGCTACAGGGGAAACTGTCTGAAAAAGCAAACACGTATGTAGCTGGGTCCAGAGGTACACCTGCAGCCCCAGCTATGGGCTGGGGGTGGGGGGCTGAGGCAGGAGGATCGCAGGAGCCCAGAAGCCTGGGGTCAGCTGGGCGCAGAGTGAGATCCAATCACAAGTAAAATAATCAAGCCCCATCCTGACCAGGACCTTTCTAGCCTCGAGACTGAGAGAAAGTTAAATCTGTGTCCCATAAGCTGCCCAGCCCAGCTGAGGCAGCCCCTGGGTGAGACTCCACACCTCAGCTCGCCAGCAAAGAAACCAGAAAGCCTGGCTCAGAGAGGGTGGCTCAGCGGCTCCCAGACGCACAGCTGGGGAAGGGCAGAACCAGGGCTCACACCCAAGACAGGGCGGGTCTGGCCAGCCCAGGAGACCTTGCGAGAAAGGAAGCTCGGCGGCAGGCAGGAAGGGCTCGGGCAGCCGGAAGAGGCCTGGACCCCTCCAGGCCCCCACAAGCACCCAGGGCCCTAGGCCGGAGCCCAGCCAGTGCCTCTTTCCCGCCTCCTGCCGCCCCTACGGCCCCAGGAATGCAGGATGCAAGGCCTGGGCGGAGCTGGCGGCCACCCAGCTGGGCTCCCTCCCACCACCCCCGCTTCCTGGCCGCCCCAGGGGCGAGCAGCTCCAGCTTCACATTCCAGGCCCAGGTTCTCACGCCTCCCCCTCGGAAACCAGCTCGTCCGCTGCGCCCTGGACGGCCCTGGACGGCTGTCCCCGGCAAGACGACCCTTCCCTCCCCGCCCAGCAGTGACTTCCAGCCCCTTCTCCGCTACAGCACCCAACCCAGGGCACCCAAGGCCTCCCGGAACCAGAACAGCACCCGTCATCCACTCAGGGTGCAGAGGTGGCTTCCGCCCACCTGGTCCTGTCTCCACTCCTTCATCACCCGGCCTGGGGTTCCCCAACCCACCAGTGCAGGTCTGCGGCTGCCGCCCTTGAAACACCAGGCCTGGGTGGGGGAGGGAGGAGGGCACCTAGGCCGGGGAGCACAGCCCCAGCCCCAGCCCCAGGGACCTGGGAACCGGAGGCCCTTTGTGGGCAGCAGGGCAGGGCAGCACCCAGTCCAGGTGGCAGGGGTTGGCCCCGTGAAGACTGGCAGATCCCAGCTAGGCAGAGGCAGCGCTGGAGAGGTGGGGTGAGCTGGCTTCCACCCAGATGCCCACACCACCCCCCACGGTGGGGGAACTGTGCTGGAGGCAGAGGCGAGGGCTGGCGCAGGGACTGCCCTCTACCGTCCCGAGGCCAGGTATGGGCAGAGGACCCCTGGGCAGGGCCTCTTCTCCAAGCCTTCCCTGGGCCCCTGAGTTAGGAGGGAAAAATACAGTGAATGTGTAAATTTTAAAAAAAAAAATGTGTCACGGAAAAAAACACGTGCCGTGAACCCTCTCAAAACACTTCCCGGGCTGGTGAGATGGCTCAGTGGTCTAAAGCACCTACTTAGAACAAGCTTAGCAACGCAAAGG
>NW_004524714.1:2644429-2645610 GCF_000260255.1 Octodon degus | reverse complement strand
CACGTGCCGTGAACCCTCTCAAAACACTTCCCGGGCTGGTGAGATGGCTCAGTGGTCTAAAGCACCTACTTAGAACAAGCTTAGCAACGCAAAGGGACCATGGTTCAAACCCCCGGCACCACATGCCAGCCAGCCCCGCCCATCTGGAAGTCCTCATTTGTGTCCTTAGTAGTGCTGTCCTGTCTGCCTCCATGTCCTTTTTTTCTTTTTGTTATGTCTTTATTATTACTATTTTGTATTTTTTAGGGAAGGGTCTACAGGGTGTTCAGGATCTCACTACTAGATCGGACTCATAGTGATCCACCTGTTTTCCGCCTCCCAAGAGCTGGGATTATAGGTGCGCGCTTGTAATTGCTGTCTCAGCACGCCCCAGGGGTGGGGCTGGCACGGAAGGCCTGAGGATCGAACGCCCAGCCCCTGCGGCTGCTTGAAGGTGCTTTAATCCACTGAGTTATTTGGCTGGCCCTCTTTCTTTCTTTTTGGAAAGGGCTCATTATGTAGCCCAGGCTGGGCTCAAACTCTCAGAGATCCTCCTGCCTCAGCCTCTCAAGTGCCGGGATTATAGGCAGGTTACCACCATGCCCAGTTTGATGTCCTGAATTGATTCAAAACATTTACTTTTCATGTTCATTTTGACTTTGGGGAAGAGCCAGTGCTGGATCTGGTGAATTAGGTGGACGAGGACACACTACAACACTCTCACAAGCCTGCCTTTCTGTTAGGGGCATCAGGAGCAACGTTCACCTATTTTTTTTTTTTTTTTTAAACCACACCTCATAAAGACACTGACAAACAAGGACTTCTAGAAGCGCTTCAGAAAGTGGCAAGAACAATGGGATGAGTACAGTCAAAGCAAGTGGGAGAGAGGGCCAGGGAGATGGCTCAGTTAGAATAAGCGCTTCCCTGGCAAGCTCAAGGGCCTGAGTTCAATTCCCGGTTCTGCCAAAAATAAAAATAAAAAATAAATCTAGGAGGCAGGGACACAAGTTTAATCTCCACTGCCCCCCCCCAAAAAAAAAAAGTGAATCTAAAATAGAAATAGGAGGGCTGGTGAGATGGCTCAGTGGTCTAAAGCACCTACTTAGAACAAGCTTAGCAAAGCAAAGGGACCGCGGTTCAATCCCCCAGCACCACATGCCAGCCAGCCCGCCCCCTGGTGGGCTGAGCTGGCCACACACACA
>NW_004524714.1:2636533-2641974 GCF_000260255.1 Octodon degus | reverse complement strand
GTGCTGGGCACAAGCAACCAATAAGAACCTTCAGGTTCAAAGGCCAAGCACTGCCTGCTTGGGTTTCCCTTCAAATCTTTGCTGCAGAGGCCAGAGCACGGCTTAAATGACCAAGTAGGGAGGGAAGCGTGCAGGGCAAGGAAACAAAACCAATACAAAGGAATTTATTTCTATTTGATCCTCATGGATATGCGAGACACTCGGTCCTCAGCTGTGCCTGTTCCCGTGGTTAACGATGGGACAGTAACAGCTCTCTGTGTGTGGCCTGGGTCACCCCGGGCTGGGCTTGGGGCACCCAGCACTTCTTGGGTGTGCGCCACATGCCAAGGTCTCTCTCTTCTAGCCTGAGCGTTGCAGACGCTTAGGAAGATGAGGATCGGAGGGGGAGATGACTGGCCTACACAGGCCCGCAGAGACAGAGCCAGCCTGCCCCCTGCAGGCTGGCTTGCCCCTGGGTGCCTTGGTAGGGTGTGGAGGCACTAGCCCCTAGCAAACCTGGCGTGGACATGTGCTTTACCAACCATCTCAGCAGGGTCACTGACGGGATCTCTTCTCTGAGGCAGTGCTCAAGAATTCTGGGGTAGCGCCCGTCTGTTACCCAGCATCCGGGAGGCTGAAGCAAGAGGATCGCTGGGAGTTCAAGGCCAGCATAGGCTAAAAGTGAGTTCTAAGGCCAGCCTGAACTACAGGGCAAGACTCTGTCAAAAATGAAACCGAATTGAGGGAAGTAAGAAGGGGAGATAGGGAGATCCCCACTCCATGGAGATGGAGCAGAAGGCTAGGCACCAGCCGAACTTGGACAAGAGCCCACACTGGTCCAGGCCAAACCCCGTGTGGCCTGGGAGAAGTGCACCCTTCAGGTCCAGGACACTTCTCCCCTTTGGGGCTCAGACTGCTAAAAGGCAACCTGAAGCAGTGAGCCTGGGCCACCCTGCCCCTGGCCACCTCCTGAGGCCTGTGCAGAACGCCTGTGCAGGTTGGTGCCCAGGGGCTCTTTACCTGGCAAGGAGTTGCCAACCAGCTCCAGGTACTGGTCCAGGGAGGTGAGGACTTTGTAGCCTGCACTGTTGATGACGGCACGGGGTGGGACCTGCCGCTCATAGGCCTGAGGAGGGCACAAGAAAAAGTCCCGAGTCACAAGTGTGCCAAGCCCAAACCCCAGCTCGAGCTCCAGGGCCCAAGGTGGGGCAGAGAAGAGGAGGGAAGAAGAGGAGGGAGGGGATAGGAAGAGGCTGTCACGGTGACCTCCACAGCAAGCTCCACAGCACGAGCTCGGCTAAGGTCTTCGTCACTGTCTGCACGGCCCACTGCCTCCCGTCCCACAATTCCACCAGCTGAGTGTGTACCAGTTCTGGGCCTAACACACTTCATTGCACACAGCCCTAATGATCCAAGAGGTGGATCAGCCACACACTAGGAACGCTGCTATCTGCCACCAGAACTAGGGCTCTGACTATGGGATGTGGTCCTCTCCCACATCCCTAGGTTCTAAGCAGCCCACTGTGCTCTTTGCAAGAGAATTCGGTCAGGAGACCTCTGCTGTAGGAGTGCGGAGACAAGTACTTCTGAAGTAATGGCTCCTACAGCAGGGGTGCCATGCTCCTCACAACCACTAGATGTCACTATTGGACAGTGATGGGCAGGGTAGTGAGTGGTGCGCCCTCTCCTTTTGACCTAGCTCTAGAACCTGAGGATACTGGGGACAGAACCCAGGGCCTTCACACTGAGCCACATTTTCAGTGGTCATTTTGAGACAAGGCCTTGCTAAATTTCTTGGGCTGGGCCTGAATTTACGATCCTGCACCTCAGTCCCCTGGAGTGCAGAAATTAGAGGCCCATGCCACCAAGCCCACTAGAAATCCAAATTCTTTTTTTTTTTTTTTTTTTTTGGTGGTGGTGAAGGGGATTGGCTCAGGGTCTTGCTATGTAGTTCAGGCTGCCCTTGAACTCACTATGCAGCCCAGGCTGGACTGGAATTTGCAGCAATCCTCCTGCCTCAGCCTCCTGTGTACTGGCATTATAGGCATATATTACCACACTTGGTTAGAAACTGTTGACCCTACATCGGACATCAATCAAATTCTGGGGGTTGGCCCAGCACCCTTTTTTTCAAGCCCTCCAGCAAACTCAGAGGCATGCTATCATGTAAAAACCACTTCCTTGAGGGCACAGGGTTGACCTGATTCCTTGAGAATTCACCCGTCCACAACAAGGAAGACAGGCCTGTTTTGGGCTGCTCAGGAGAGACATCTGGTAGATGCAATCGGGTCTGTGGGCTTCGAAAGAGCCCAGAGCAATGACAAGGCAGAGAGGGCAAGTGGAGCCAGGGACAGCCCTGCCTGCCTGCGGAACAGATGGGAGCAGGACGGCTGCCCAGGGTGCAGGAGGGCATGGGAAGAGGGGTAACCAGGACAGGGCGGAGCCAGAGCTCGGCAAGCTGGGGTGCCCAGGGCCAGCTGTGGTCCTCACCACTTTGTTCTCGTACAGCACCAGCCCGTAGTTGTGTGGCACCAGGCTGAAGCGGTTCCTCCACTTCTTGCTGTCCTCTTGGTATTGGAAGAGGTTCCCGGAGAAGATGATGCGCTCGTCCAGGGGCACCTGCGAGTGGGTGGGCGACAACGACAGTGTTCCTCAGGCCACAGCGGTTCCTACTGGGTCGGATCCAGGACCTCGCTTGCCCCAGACTGGCCCAGGGCAGGCGCAGCCACCCACCTCTGCCACCTTTGAATAAGGCAGTCACTGTAGCCTAAGGGGACACACCCATAGGCCAGCCCTGGGCTTCAGTTTCCCATCAGAACAATGAAAACTTGAACAAGGTGTTGCCCGGGGCCTCCCCTACCCTCGCAGCACACCACATGGCCTTGCTGAATCTGGGAGGCGGAACAGGGAGCCTCGGTCTGGGCTGTCTGATGTTGACCTGTGTCCTGGCAGCAAGTGACAGTGAACTGAGGACCTCCTAAGCTCTGGATCACAGGGTGACCATGGGGGCTGCCTCTGCACTTCTTGGAGCCTCAGTTTCCTCATCTGCAAAATGGGAGTGAGAGCACCTGGCAGGCAGCACAGTTCCTGAAAGTCATTGTGACCTGTGTTGAGATGAGTTGAGGTCTGCACAAATGTCACCCAGTTCTGGACTGATTTGGAGCTGAGGCCAAGCGGACATTAAGGGGTGCTACAGAAGCCAAAATGGAGCTGGGTGTGGTGGCACATGTCTGTAATCCCAGCTCTTGGGAGACTGAGGCAAGAGGATTGCTATGCATTCAAGGCCAGCCTGAACTGCATAGTGAGACCCTGTCACAAAAAGACCAAAAAGAGGGGCTGGTGAGATGGCTCAGTGGTCTAAAACACCTACTTAAAACAAGCTCAGCAAAGCACAGGGACCACGGTTCAATCCCCCAGCACCACATGCCAGGCAGCACCGCCCCCTGGTGGGCTGAGCTGGCCACACACACACACACACACACACACACACACACACACAAATAAATAAAATTTAAGGAGCCGGGGAGATGGCTCAGTGGAATAAGCGCTTCCCTGGCAAGTGCAAGAGCCTGAGTTCAATCCCTGGTTCTGCTAAAAATAAATAAATAAATTTTTTTTTTTTTTTAAAGACCAAAAAGAAAACAAACAAAAAACAAAACAAGCCAGGGTGAGACAAGGACACACACACTACTACGGGCAGGCTACAGTTCTGTTCCTTGCCAATCTGTTTTATGATAAATTCAGTGCCATTTGCAAAATGAAACTTTTTTTCAGATACCGGGATTAAATCCAGGGCCTTCACTCTGTGCTGCACCGAAGCCCTTTATTTCTTAGATTGGAGACAGGGTTTTGCTAAATTGGCAGACTTCCTAGGCTGGCCTTGAACTTGCCTCCCCTCGTCTCAGCATCCCAGAATACTGGGTGTAACGGCTGTTGTCTAGATGTCCCCCAAGGCCTCCACAGTCATAGGTGAAGCTTTGCAGTGGGGCCAGGACGGACAGTGATGCCCGAGGAAGGGTGTGTGATGCTGCAGTAGTCCACAGCCTGCTCTGGCAGAGCTCTGGGTAGGATTAAGGGTGCCCCACCCGGAGCGCGAGCACTACCTACCCGTGTGTAACGTGCATGCAGTATAAAGGGACAGAAAGAATGTGACCCTTATCCCTTGCTGCTGGTTGCTGGCTGCTTGTCGCATGCAGCTTGCTGCCTTCTGCCTGCTTTGTAGTAATTCTCCTCCGCAGTGCCCCTGTGCCACGCCACCCTGCCTTGGAGCCAGCGGACACAGACTGAAACCTCTACAAACTGAGCCAAAGAAACCTTCCCTCCTTTAACTTTGGGTGTTAGGTATTTTGTTACAACAATGAGAAAAGTAACCAAGACACTGGAATTACAAGCATGTGTCACCCTCCAGCCACCCACACAGAAAGAAAGAGGGGAGGGCAGTGCTGAGAAGCAATCTTGATACATAATTCAGGCTGGCCTTGAACTCACTATGTTGCCCAGCCTGGTCTTGAACTTGAGGCAGTCTTCCTGCCTCAGCCTCCCAAATGCTGGGATTACAGGTATGCACCACCACACCTAATTTAAAAAAACAAACAAACAGGGCCAGGGAGCTAGCTCAGTAGAATAGGCACTTGCCTGGCAAGCACAGGGTCCTAAATTCAATCCCTGGTATCGAAAAACTTTTCTGGAGCTCAGTAAACAAAAAAATTATTATTTTAATTGTGCCCACACCTTCCTGGCTTCCTTGCTCCTGCGAGGTCTGTGGACAGGCAGCAGGAGCTCCACATCCCAACCCTGCCTGCCTCCCTGGCACTTCGATGGCCTTCAAACTCCCTGCTCCCCCACTCCCCACTGTTGCTTCTCAGAGAAACCGGAAACACTCCTGGAATAATGTGCTCAAACAATAGGCCCAAGCTTCCTACCAGGATGAAAATATTTACAGGATCACAAAGGCTGCCCCCCACGATGGCCACTGGGGGCTTTGCCCAAGCCACAAAGCATTGGCTCTGTGTTTTATATTTACAGCACCCAAACCCAGGCCTCCAATCCCTGCTTTTTCTAGAAAGAACGACCAGCCAGGCATGGTGGTCCATGCCTTGTAATCCCAGCACTTGGGAGACTGACGCAGACTGCCAGAGTTCAAGGCCAGCCTCGACTACAAAGCAACCCCGTCTCAAGGAAACAAAACAATTTTATTTAATCTTTTGAAAAGCCAACTATTCAATTCACTGGTTCTTTGTATTGTTTTCCCAGCCTCAGTTGCATTCATTTCTGCTCTGATCTCTACCATTTTCTCCCACCTCGGAGCTTTGGGCTTAACTTGTCCTTTTTCTAGAAATTTGAGGTCCAACATCAGGTTGTTTATTTGAGCTCACTGCTCTCCCGATAAGGGTATTATTCTCACTATATAAATTTTTCTCATAGGACTGCTTTCACTGTGGCCCGCACGTTCTGGATGTTGT
>NW_004524714.1:2598044-2635588 GCF_000260255.1 Octodon degus | reverse complement strand
GGCTGGCATGTGGTGCTGGGGGATTGAACCGCGGTCCCTGTGCTTTGCTAAGCTTGTTCTAAGTAGGTGCTTTAGACCACTGAGCCATCTCACCAGCCCATGTCCATTAATATTTGTACTATAGAAGTGTGTGGCAGTATTTGGTGCATATGTATTTATGACTGTTCTCTTCCTCTTGGGAGCGTTCCCTTAACAAGTATGTAGTAGTGACCTTCTCTCTTTTTTCAAATACATTTGGTTGTTGCAGGGTCTTACTATGCAGCTCGGACTCATGGTGATCCCCCTGCTTTCGGCCTCCCCGGAGCTGGGATTCCACGTGTGTCCACTACACTACTCCTGGACTCTGGCTGGCTCAGCCCACCCTGGGGGCGGGGCCAGGGCGGCGTGTGGTGCCCCTGCACGCACGTGCCCGCGCTTGCCTAAGCAGGCGCTTCAGTCTGCTGAGCTATCTCGCTGGCCCCCTCTATCTCTCTTGATCAGTCAGGGCGTCACCCGGGCATCACGGAGCATGCCTGTAATACCAGCACTTGGGAGGGTGAGGCGGGAGGATTTCAGTGAGCTCCAAAGCCAGCCTGGGCTCCACAAGCAAGTTCAAGCCCAGCCTGCACTGCACAGCCAGACCTTGTCTCAAAAAAAGGGAGAGAGAATTGAAGGCACCCTACCGCAGTGCCCACAGAGACAGACGCACACCATGTTTATAGCAGCACAGTTTGTAATAACTGAATCTTGAAAACAGCCCTTAAACCCACCAACCAATGAACGAATACAGAAGACACAGTACTTTTATATACGTAGAGTACTACTCAGCTCTAAAGAAGGAGAAACTTGAGACATTTCTAGGTAAATGGATGCACCTTGAGACTATCGAAGTGAAATAAACCAGACACACACGCACCCGGCCCACGGCTTCTCCAGAGCGAGAAAGAGAAAGCCTACCTAAGGCCCCAACCGTGTAACAGGTAGTGTGAAGTGAAAAGAAAACATTCAAACAGAACAGGGATGAGGAAGGGAAAAGAGAAGGAAAAAATAGGGGAAAAAAGCTTTTGTAAATAAGGAGGGGAAAGAGGGGTTGAAGAGAGGGCAATGGGAAAAATCAGCAGCAAGATACATCACATACGGGTACAAATTTCCTATGACAAATGTGACCACTATATATGTCTAACATGTACCAGTATGCTGGCTGTGGTAGCACCCCCCTACCCCAGCACTCAGGAGGCAGAGGCAGGAGGATCACTGCAAGTTGGAGGCCAGCCTAAGCTACATAGTAAACTGAAGGCCAACCTAACTGCACAGCAAGACCCTGCCTTCAGAAAAAGAAAAGCAGGCTAGGGATATAGCTCAGCGGCACAGCGCCTGCCTGGCAAGTGCAAGGTCCTGAGTTCAATTCCCAATACAAAGACAGAAAGAAAGGATACTAATAAACTTAATTTTTTTTCTTTCTTGTGTATTTATTTTTTATAATTTTTTTTTTTTACATTTTAGTGTGTGTGTGTGTGTGCGTGTGTGTGTGTGTGTGTGTGGCCAGCTCAACCCACCAGGGGGCGGGGCTGGCTGGCATGTGGTGCTGGGGGATTGGAACCGCGGTCCCTGTGCTTTGCTAAGCTTGTTCCAAGCAGGTGCTTTAGACCACTGAGCCATCTCTCCAGCCCCATAAGGATTTTTTTTTTTTTTTTTTTTTCCTCGAATGCCTTCAGGGCACTTTTGGCCAGCTGGAGTGTTGTGAGGATCGAACTACAACAACCTGAGGCTGACAGCTTTGTGGAAGCAGCCACTTAAAGGACTGAGCTAGGGCCAGGCCCCCTGTTGTGTATTTATTTTTTAGAGAATAAAAAATAGTAAAAAAAAAATTAGAAACAATAATTTCACTAAATAAAATCATGGTACTTTGAAGCTTTAATTGATTTTTTTAGAAAGGCAGAGAAAAAGAGAAAACCAATGGGCTGGCAAGATAGTTCAGTGGACTAAAGCACCTGCTTAGGCAGGCAAGCTTAGGCAAGGCAGGGACGGAGGTCTGATCCCCAGCACCACATCCCCGCCCCGGGCCTGCTGAGCTGGCCAGCGTCCGGGCGTGGTGGTGCAGGCCTGTAACCCTAGCTCTGGGGAGGCCGAAAGCGTGAGGATCACCACGAGTCAGAGCTGAGTAGTGAGACCCTGCAACAACCAAATAAATAAAGAAAAAAGAAAAGGAAGGAAGGAAGGAAGGATGAAAAGGAAAGCCAACAAACAAAATGACCAGCGTCCCCCTCATGCCCTAAGAGGTCCTGGGCAGCCCTAGCTGGGCTCTCTGGTTCCTGAGCCCCCAGACCCTGCATAGGGTAGTCCCAGGGGAGGCTGTGAGGCGGGCCTTTCTTCCCAGTCCACTACACCCAGGGCCAGCTCTCCAGGCAGCCAGCTTGGGTGTACTTTTCAGACTTACTAGTTTTGGTGGGGAGTGTGGTGCTGGGAATCGAACTCAGAACCTACTGCTTGCCAGGCAGGCGCTGACGTCACTGAGCTATCTCCTTGGCCCTAGACTTTCAAATGACAGTGTGGTGTCTCCAATGGCAACCCC
Organism: Octodon degus; assembly: GCF_000260255.1. NCBI lineage: Eukaryota > Metazoa > Chordata > Mammalia > Rodentia > Octodontidae > Octodon > Octodon degus. The sequence continues at coordinate 2,633,037 of NW_004524714.1, read as the reverse complement.
ACAGGAGGGGGTGGCGGTGGGGGCGGGAGTGAGCAGAACCAAAGCCTGAGAGACCCTGCAGAGCCGTATGCATGGGCTTCCCAGCCACCCACCACCCATCCCAAGAGCCCAGTGGAAACTCCGGCTCCACCTGGGTGAGCGCTGGGTGGCGCCAAGCCACGCACCTACTTTCCTCTTCTCACGGTGCATTTCCTGTTACCACTGGCTCTATTTTTACCATTTCCAGTAACAATCAGCTATTTTCCCATGATCCCTAATGTATTACTTTTTTTTCTTTTTTTTTTTTTCCTGAACTGGGGATTGAACTCAGGCCTTTGCGCTTGTCAGGGAAGCACTTATTCTACTGAGCCATCTCCCTGGCCTAATGTATTACTGTCACAGCTTCACACTGTGATGGTCTGTTTCTCCTCCTCCTTCCTCTTAGCACTTTTTCCAGGACTGGGGACTGAACCCAGGCCATCGCTTCACACATCCCCCATCCCTTCTGCAGACAGGGTCCTGCTAAATTGCCCAGGTTGGGCTTGAATTTGAGGCCTCCCGCCTCAGCCTCCCAAATGTAATAAGCCACCCTGCATGGTTAGTCTCACCCGTGGCAAAATGGGACAACACCCTGCTTTTGAGGGACTGTGGGTGTTGGCATCTGGCCCCCACAGCACCTCGCATGGTCAGAGGCAGGTGTTGCATGGAGCAAATGCTTAGATGCCACCCACGTGGATTGGCGGGCTGTGACCTAGTTTCCCATCACATGGTATACACCTGCCGGACACCCAGGCCAGGCCACACGGGCACCTCTGTTCCCTGCTGTCACAGGGCCAGGAGGTTACCATGACAACAGGGAAGGTGTCTTTACCAGGTCCAAATCTTAAGAGGTACATGATGCCAAGAGACACCCCAACCCACGGCCCCAGGCCCGGCCCTCTGGGCAGACATGGGGGGCGCTGCACAAAAGCTACTGGGCTAGAAAGGAGCCTGGCACAGGCCACCTCCCCACTGTGTCAGGCTGGCCTGGACTCAGCACTGCGCCTTTACGTGTGCCATCCCCAGCCTGATGCTCTCTTCTTCCCCTTCTACCTGGAAGCCCTCACGGGCCATGCGCTGAGGTGTCAACCTGCACATATGCAGAGCCACCAAAGGCCCTGTGTCCTGAGTACCTGACCCAGCATAGTCAACAGAGTCATCCCCAGAGCTTTCCCTGCAGAGAGACCCTGGAGTGTCATTATAGCGGGGAGCCTACTAGGTGCGGATTCACCGCCCCCCCCGCCATACCTATGGCATCCAGCCCAAAGGGCCGGGCTTTCATTCCTGCCCCATTGGTCACTGCTGTCAACAGGTCCAGTCTCGGTCACTGTGTGTGTAAACAAATCCAGACCTCTGAAGCCCTATGAAATCCTCACTCCCTCAAGGCTGCTGACCTCCCCGAGGCCCATGACCCTGCTTAACAGCCTCTAAAAGCTATTTCAGACAGAGAAACTGAGGCTCAGGTATGTCTGAAATGGGTAAGGATTCAAATCCCTCCTCCCTTTTTGTCTTTTGGTTTTCTGAGATAGGGTCTTGCTATGTAACCCAAGCTGGCCTCAAATTCGAAGCGATACTCCTGCCTCAGCCTTCTGAGTGCTGGAATTACAGGAGTGCACCACGCCATCCAGCAATTCAAACCTCCTCCTTCCTCCCTGCAGCCACATGCCATTTGTGCACTCAATAAATTTCCAGCTCAGTCCCAGAAGGAGGAGCCATGGGTCAGAGAGCAGAAGGGGCTTGGGGGTCCAGTCCAATGCCCAAGCCACCAGCTGATGACGGCATCTGAACCCAGATCCCCAAGCTCTTTTCCAGAAGCCCACAAGGTCTGAGAAGGTAGCTCCAGTGTCTGGCTGAGGGAGGGGCTCGGATCCTCCTCCATGGCACCATCTACATCAGAAGGGTTGAGTTCAGAATACCCGGGTGGCCTGGATGACTGCTGGCGAGCAGTGGGAACCAGTGGGGAGGTGACTCTGCGCCCCACAAGTCCCATAAGGTCAGCCACAGCCTCGCATGGTAGTACACACCTGGAATCCCACCACTTGTCAGGCTGAGGCAGGAGATTTGAGGCCAGCCAGGGATACACTGTAAGACCCTGATTCAACAGCCCTGCCCTCCAAGAAAGGCAACAACAAAAAGTTCAGCCTCTGATGAGCTAACGCCGCCAACACCAGTGGCCCAGCTGAACTGGCTGGCAACCTACTCCCAAAAGAGGACACCAGGTCAACCAGATGCCCCAGAAGGAAGCCCAGCATTTTCAGACAGCAGCCACCAGCCAGGAGTGCACAGCTGTCCGGCCGTGGCTCAGCCACTGTGACCAGTCACGAAAACAGACCGACCCAACCTGGGGCACATGATGCCCTCAAACAGGTCTTCCCAGGTACCAGGACCTTGCATAGGCCCAGGGGAGGGTGGGGAGGGGAGAGGAGGGGTGCGGCAAGCGCTGGACAGGAACTTGCAGCTTCATGGACATCCTGACTTTGGCTCCTCCTGTGCACCCCCTACCCCTCCTCCAGGCCAATCATAAGGTCCTTCCCAGAAGGCTTTGCACACCTTGCTGGCCCAAGTCGGACCCAATTTGGAGCAGGCACTTCCTACCCCTTACTTAGTATTTCCCAGGCAGACATCAGAAGCTGAACTTCTTTGTTTTTTGTTTTTGTGGGGTTTTTTTGTTTTGTTGGTGGGGGAGGTTGTTGAATCAGGGTCTCACTGTGTATCCCTGGCTGGCCTCAGATCTCCTACTGATAATGATGGGGTCACCCGCCACCCACCAGCGCCTTCCCTGCTCCGGGCAGTTTCACCGTGTGAAGGAGCTTTCTCTGCCCATTCGACCAATGCGTAAACAGGCTCCTCAAGGAAGAGCTCTTTTCAGAGCCAAGACTGTCAGGACTCCATAGCCCTTGATCTCACATCAACGCTTAGGGACTGTCCGGGCCACAGAGGGAAACTGAGGCCCAGAGAAGTAAAGTCCAAAACCAGGCGGCAGCAGAGCCCAGCCAGTGCCCACCCCCACCTCACCCCACCCCCGTGTGTGCGCCCCCTCACCTTGCGCCAGAGCAGCTGCTCCTGCGGCAGCCCAGTGCCCTCGATCTCATGGCGCATGCTGTTGAACAGTGCGACGCCATACTGGTCCTCATAGAACTGCAGGAACTCCCTCAGGATCTTCTCGGTTTTCTCTGGAAGGGAGCATTGGTAGGAGGTTAGGTCCTCATGGATGCCTAAGGCCTAACACCCGGAACCCCAGATGCCTGCGCCTGACCCGCTCATGTCTTTGCTGCGGGGCTTGCCTGACGCTGGGGATGGAGCCCCAGGCAAGCCAAGCCCACCCTCTGATGCACTTCCAGCCTCTGCAGCCCCCGCCCCGTCCACTACCTGGAGAGAGGTGAGCCAGCAGACGGCAGGTGGGCAGGGGCCACACGCTGAGGACAAACTCAAAAGAACCATGAGGGACCCTCTGCCTTGCCAGTGACCAAACAAAGGTCGCCAACCAAGGCATACCCTGGTCTCTGCCAAGGATATGGGTTTGGGAGAATAAGGCAGGAGAACTGCGTGAGTTCGAGGCCAGCCTGCACTGCAGACCAAAACTCAGTCTCAAAATAAAAAGACAAATACAAAATCTCTACGGAGATACATGAACAAAGGGAAGGTGGCACGGGCCATTTACAGACTCACATGTTATACAGTATGTCATTTAAAAAGAGCAGCCCTCTCTGGGCCCACGTATGAAACACTTCTGCTCATATACTTAGAAGAAAATTCAGGCTGGGCGTGGTGGTACATGCCTGTAACCCTAAGACTTGGGAGGCTGAGGCTGGACGATTACTGAGTTTGAGGCCAGCTTGGGATACATAGCCAGACCTCGTTTCAAAATTTAAAAAAATTTTAAAATCAAGAAGACAGAAGGCAGCAGCAGGCTAGGCTGTGAAGGTCAGGGCTGTGGATGAGGGAGGGGAGGGTACAGAACGAACTTCATGTTCTGCTTTATTTACTTTTATTGCACTGGGTTACTTTACAAGCACCATTTCTTTCATAATAAAAAAAAAAAAAAAAAAAAAAAACATTCAACCCTGCATTTGATCCCCAGCACTGAAAAAATAAAACTTTAAAACATTCAAAATTTCCCAGCCAGGTATGGTGGCACACATGTGTCATCCCAGCATTCTGGGAGGCAGAGGAAGGAGGCTCAACTCCAGCGTGGGCAACTTAGCAATTTACGAAGACCCTGTCTCCAAAAAAAAAAGAAAAGAAAAAACCTAGAAGGGCTGGGAATGTAGCTCAACACAAAGGTTCTAGATTAAATCCCTAGTACTGGAAAAAAAAAAAAAATACTGAGTTAACCACCCTTTGCTTTCACCAGCTGTTTCCTTCCATCTTCTGCTAAAGGGGTTTTGGAAGGAGGGTGAGGCCTACTGAACACTGACAGAGCACGGCCTGTGTGCAGATGAAGGAACTGAGGCCTGGCAGGGCACACCAATAGGCCAAGGCCACGCAGCCAGCAGGTACAGAGCTGGGACGCGGTCAGGGGGCCAGCCAGGGGGCTGGGGGCTCAAGCCCCATGCCACCCCCAGGTCCTGGGCCTCTGATGGTGGGAATGAGGTTGTGCTGTCCAAATTCCGATTTGGGGAGGGAAGGGGAGAGCGCATGAGGAATGTGCTTGGAAGCCTTGTTTCTTAAAAACCCATAGACAGCCTGAAACCTTGGAAACTGTTTTGCAAGATGCTAAGGCTGGGAAGAGGGCAGGGGAAACAGAGAAGGAATGGAGGTGATGGAGTAGGAGGGTCCCGCCAGCAGGGCCACGGACAATCACACCATCCTCCCCCCCTCGTTGCTTTTTCCCTGTAGTACTGGGAAGTCAACCTAGGGCCTTCACACTGAGCTGCCCTTTTTTATTTTTCACTTTGCGTTTTGCTAAATTACTCAGGCTGGACTGAAACTCGCAGTGCTCCTCCTGCCTTGGCCTCCTGAGAAACTAGGACTAGAGGCATATGCCCTCACTCCCAGCTTTGGTGTCAGGCAAGTTTTATACCATGACCCCAAGACCCTGGGGACTCAGCCATGGCAGTGCTTTGTCAGAGAGGGGTAGGCCGTGGACCTGACCCACAGCTGCCAGCGGAAGCCACACCTCCAACCCAGTCAGCAGGGTAGGCAGCTGGGGGGCTGGGGGTGGGAGGGCCCACGCCAGTCCCCAGGAGGACAGTGTTCCCAGGAGGCCTGGAAGCTGCACCCTGACCCTCAGGCCAGGCCTAAGGGGCAGCTGCCACCCCAGCAAGGTCTCCAACTCGGTCTGCTCAACAAAGCAGCTCTCAGCCGCCGCCTGGCTGCTGCAACTCAGACACAGAACCCAAGCCGGGCAATCACAGGGCACCAGGCTGCACTGAGGAGCGACAATAACCCCACGGGGCTCAAAATGCGCTGCGGCAGCTGTGACCTCAATTTCACGCCACCGTAATACAGGCCACCGCCTCACTGTGGAGACTCAGGAACCGCATGGGGTGGGACTGATGTCTTCTGTTTTTGAGACTGGGTCTTGCTACTACATAGCTCAGGCTGCCCTTTAGTTCACTACGTAGCCCAGCCTCACACTTGAGATCCTCCAGCCTCGGCCTCCAGAGTGTTGGGATTCACATCCAGAGCCACCCAAGAGATGCAGTGTGGGCCTCCCTGCCCAGCCTCGCTCTCTGAACGGCTTCTGTTCACCACGGGATCCCTGAACAGCTCCTGGGCAAGGGTGGGACAAGGCCAGGCACGGCACAGGACACAGGAGCAGCGCAAGGGCTGAAGGATGGCACCCAGCAGTGTCAGGGGGCGGGGTTCACCCCACACCAGTCTTCATCAGCCTGAGCAGAGCTGGAAGGGAAGGGAAATGGGGACCAGGCCACAGAAGGCTTCCTGACAGAGGGAGCCTCACGCACATTCTTGAGCGATGAACTAGCTGGGCGAGGCGGCCCATGCCTGTCAGCCCAGTGCTCTGGGAAGCTGAGGCAGGAGGACGGTAGGTTAGCTCCCTGCTCCCTGGAAAGAAACTGCCCCAAGCCAGCCACACCAGTAAAACACACAGAAACACCCTTTCGGAAGTATTGAAAGGGTCAGCCAAGGAGGAGACATGGGTCTGGGTGCTGGGGCACAGCCCCCTCATCCTGGGGTCCCCTGCAGTCCCCAGCTATACACAGTGCTCAGCACCCCATTCCTTCCCTTCTAGCTACCCTGTAGCAGCCAGCAAAGGATTTCAGGTGTCTGTGGGTGGCCCAGGGCCTGAGGCGCCCCCGTCCCCTCCACACCCACCCACACCAGCTCTTCCTGTTTCCTCCCAGGCCTCTGGAGCCTGGCACGCCCAGGATTTGGGGCCAGCTTCAGATAGGGATTCTGAGATCCAGGCTCACCCTCTCAAGCAGGTCTCCAAGCTGGAAAGAGTAAAGGACTCAACTATAAAGGACTCACCTAATGTCACACAGCCAGATGGAAGCACCTGGGGCATAAGCCACAGCCAGCTGACCCCTCTGAGTCATCAGGGCCAAACAGAGCATCCCCCAAGGGCAACGAGGAAAGAGATTGCAGCCCCACTGAAGAGGCAGGGGCAGCCTCGGGCTCCTGGGCTAGAGGTGGGGCAGTGTGCGGGTTTGTGCCAGCCTCGCCTGCCTGTTTGCCTGTTGGCATTTCATCTCCAGCACACAGACTCAGCTGGAGGGAAGCAGCCAGGGCTGGGGGTTCCTAGTGCCCTCCTTGGGCATCCCAGGGAAGAGCGGCTGGGGGGAGGCTCAGCACTCAGCCCTGGGCCCCCGTAAATGTTACCATAACCCTAATGGTATACAGCCTGGAAGGACTGCATGAGAGGCGGCCTGAGACATTCCCTAGCACGCAGAACTTTTATAGTTTGAAAAGCATTCAATAAAAAGGTTTTTCTTTTCCCCCTAAAGAACCAAGACAAGAATCACAAGATAATGACAGTCCTCAATAAAGACTGGACAAAGAAAATACACCACAAAGGGGAGGGAAAAAAAGCAGGCCGGAACGCCCAAGAATCCAGGACCGCCCCGACTGGGGCCACGCCCTCTCTGTGCCCGTTGGCCACCAAATCCCGAGTCATCACACAATGGTCACCCAACACACACACACACACACACACACACACACACACACACACACACCCTTACACTCCTGAAAGGGCCCCAGACACGAGGAAATAAAAATGCCCACTTCCAAGGTTTGGAAGAAGCAGGGTGTGGTGTGCATACCTGTCATCCCAGCACTCTTCAGAGGTGACCCCAAAAGACCCCCTCACTAGCCAGTCCCCCGAACTCTGGCCCCAGGATTCCCAGCTCCCCACCCACTGAGAAGCTACTGTGTGCTCAGCGAATCCTACCAGGTATTGTCACTCCCACTCCACAGAAGCAAGCTGAGGCCCAGGGAGAGGCCAGGGCTTCCCGAAAGGTGCAGAGCCCAGGAGGGGGAGAGAAGTGGGTTTTGAGCCTTGAGCCTGTTCAGAGGCCGCCAGAGGATCGCCACACTGGCAACGCCTCCACCAGGCACAGTAACTCTAAAGGGCCCTGACTTTCCCTCTCTCCTGGGGACTCCTCAGTGGCCACAGGGAGAAAAAGTAGTCACTATTGCTAGTTTTTGTTCTGTTTTGTTTGAGATGGGGTCTCTCTAAGTAGTCTTAGACTCACAGCAATCCTCCTGCCCCAGCCTCCTGAGGGTTGGGATGCCCAGCTCATACCCTAATACGGACAAAGAAATGGCGACTCAGGAGGCAAAGCAACTTTCCCAAGATCACATGGGAGGCAGAGCAAGGACAGCATCCTTTGCTCTGAGATCCAGAGAGATGGTGACACTATCCTGAGGCCACACAGCATGCTTCAGCAGCACTGCACGGGCAAGCCAGGCCCCCAGCGCCCTGCCTACAGCCTTCCTGAACTCGACTACCACTATGCTCAGGAGCACACAGAGATAGCAGCTGTGTCCCCACGTCTCCATCCGCCTCTACTCTCTCCCAGCCCCTGGGGGCCCAGCCTGCCCAGCCTCCCTGGCTGCCATCTCCTGCCTCTCCTGGGGAGGGTGAGTCTCGACCAGCTCAGCTGATCTGGAATCTTAACGACCATCTCATCAGCAGAGCTGCCTGCCACTGGCACTGACCACGATGCTGGCCTCAGCAAACCGTCCCCGCCATGAGTCAGCCTAACCCAGTGCCAACTCGATCACCTCAGCACAGGGAAGGACGGCCACCTGCCTCCTCCCCCAAGCACAGGTCCTGGGTTCAAGCTCCTTCCCTGCCATCTGCTAGCTGTGTGGCCTCCGCCCAAGCATCTCCCTTCTCCGAGCCTATTTCTCCCTCTGCAAGATGGCAGCAGGACCTCAGCATATGGCCTGTGGCCGTGGCAAGGATGACACGTCACCAGTCACGGGGCAGAGCTCCTGCATAGTGTCATTGGCCCAAGGTACTGCTAACCCCAGAGGCCCTTGAAACCTAAGCTGCGCCACCCTAGCCCAGCCCAGCCCCCTCCAACCGCAGCCAACCAGCCAGCTGATGGATGCTGACTTCCCCAAGTGACAACATTGAGGACCACGCGACTTCCTATGCAGATATCAGGCACTGAGCAAGAACTGGGGATGGGGGGGACCCAGGATGCCCTGAAGCTCCCTGAAGCCTTGGAGCCAGGCTCAGGTACCAATGGGCAGTGAGCCTCAGCAGAGGTTCCCTGGGGCCAGGCCGGGTAGCACACCCCTCTCATCCTAGCAGTCAGAAGGCTGAGGCTGAAGGGTGGCCCAAGTTCAAGGCCAGTCTGAACTGCACAGTTCTGACCTTGCCTCAAAAAAATAAAAAATCTGACGCAGTCCAAGATCCAGGAGGCCTGAATCCCAGCTCCACACTGCTGATTAGGTGTTGGGACACCGAAGACCTCCTCTAGCCATGGTGACATCCAGCCTCGTGTCAACGCCAGGGGCTTCATGCCAGTCCTGGCCCCAGTTTGGCTGAGTTGTGGGCACCAAGCCAGACTGGTTGCTGGCTTACCCGGTCCCTCCAGGGGGCTCCAGGACACACCTCACCCATAAGGCCGGGGCTGGTTTCAGGGTTTCGGGTCTGAGAGGCTTGCTGACTGAAACCAAGCAGGTGACAGTGCCCACAGGGTGGGGCGGGCTCAGAACCTGCCCGCCTGGTTCTGGAGTCCTGGGGAGCAGGGCCAAGGAACAGCGGAGGCTGATCGGGAGCTGGGACTCAGTTCCTCTATGTCATGGAGTCTCTGTCCTCAGCCTAGTCCAGCTGGGGAAGCTGAAATCCAGAAAGGTGGTGACACTGTCCTGAGATCACACAGCATGCTTCAACAGCACTGTACAGTCAAGCCAGGCCCCAGGACCCGGCCTACAGCCTTCCTGATCGACCACCCCATGTTCACTAACACAAAGAGATAGCAGCTGTCTCTTCCACATCTCCGTCCAGCACGGCTCTACATATGTGCATCTGATATTCCTGCACAGGAAGACAGTCAGGCTCAGGCAGGTTGAGTGACTTCTAAGACACACAGTTTAGAAAGGCCACGGAGCCAACACTGTCTAACAGGAAACAGGGGTTCAGGCAAATCCATCTCACAACGACTGTCCAACACTCCGTATCTGGGGCAGGGTCTCCCCACAGCAGGGTCTCTCCCACGAGCAGCCACGGTCAGAAGGGTGCCTCTTGGGTCCTGCTCAGAACTGTAATTGGTGGGAAGCAGGGAGGAGGGGAAATGATGGGCTCCACTGGCCAGCAGGACCACAGGGGGCGCGCTGGGCAGGAGGGACCCCACCAGGCCATCTTCCCAGGACAGGGCCACAGCGGTAGGCCTGATGCCTCCAGATCAGACCCCTTCCACGCCAGGAGCCAGAGGGGAGAGTCTGGCCCCTGTCCAAAAGCCTTCCAGGGCTCCCACTGCCCTTGGGACAAAGGCCAAGCTCCTTGGTTTTTCCCAGGACCCTGAGATGACTGGGGTCCTGCACTTCTCTCCTCCTCTGCTGCGCTTGCTCCTCAGCTCTCCACTGTGTGCCCCACCCCCAGAAGCCTCTGGGATAGGTGAGACGCCCATAGGTCCCCCCACACACTGTGGTTTCAGGCCTGTTCTGTGTGTCTCACTCCCCAGGGCAGCACATGCTGTGGTTGAGGAGGCAGGGAGCCCGGCATGCCGGTGCACGCCAGCACTCAGGAGGCTGAGGCAGGAGGAATGCTCCGAGTCAGTGGCCAGTCCAGGCTACACAGTGACATAATGAGTGGAAAATCTGCTTGGAATGAGACTGATAGGTTTTTTTTCAGGTGCCCAGTGCAGCAAAGAAATAGGCAGAAGGAAACAGGGAAAGGGGCTATGTTATCTTTGAGGACACGGAGAGAATGTGGAGAAGATGAGGACTTCTCTGGAGTTGAACAAAGGCAGGCTGAGGCTTTTATGGCCTTCTGTTGGGTGGAGTGTGAAGGGGATGTTTAGATAGACCTGGGGGAGCCGATTGGGGGTCTTCCCTGGGGCAGCGGGAAGGGTGAAAGGAAATTGCACCCTGGGCTGAGCTGGAGGAGGAGGAGGTGGCCTTGGGAAGATGGGCTTTTATTTTTAAGGGCATCGGCCATATCAGATGAGCACCATCATGATTTTAGCAATTTATACTAGGGTCAGCACCTATCATTCTGTCTTTTGGTTGTTATGAAAGGGGCGACGAGTCTCTTAGACTGCTTCCTGCTGAACAGGGGGCGTCACCTTGGGGGTGAGAAGGGCTGATGGGACGACGGTTCACGCCCATGTATAAATTAGTGCCAGGTGTCTCGGCTAGGCTAGGAACTTCCTCTCACCCTTCCCGCTGCCTCAGGGAAGACCCCCAATCAGCTCTCTCAGGCCTCTCTTAACATCCCCTTCAAAATCACCCTTGACAGAAGGTCTTTTATGCCTTTGTTCCAGTCCAGAGAATTCCCTGTTTTCTTCTGCCTGATTCTCTGCTGTGCAGGGCACCTGAAAAAAAACCTATCAGAGACCCTATCTTAAAAAGAAAAGAAAGAAGAGAGAAGAGAAGAGAAAAATAAAAACGAAAAGGAGCCCAGGCCAGGACCCCTGCAAGTTGCCACTGCAGGAGGAGCTGAGCTCAGGTGGAGGTGGCTGAGCTGCCAGCCTCAGGTGTCCTGAAGGGACCTTCTGTGGACCCATCCCTTCCCCAAGGCCATTTACAAACAAGGGAAACCCTCTTCCCATAAACAAAGACTGCAGCGGCCTGGCTGGGTAACCAGTAACCGCAGACACCTGTGCTGTGTGCGGGACTGCTTGAGGCCTTGACGCAGAGAAGGCCCAGGGGAGAGGCTCTGCCACCACCCAGCCCACGGTGGGACAGGAGTCAGGGAGGACAGGAGTCACGGAGCAGCCTTGGGGCGCCATGCTGGCCAGCACCTGATGCTTACCCCGGTGGCCAGTACTCCATGGGGGGCCCTCGTGGTGTAACACCCTGCCCTGATGAGAGCCCAGGGACTGGTACAGTGTCACCCCTACTGGGGAAACTGAGGCTGCAAGGTCAGGGACTCGCTCTGAGGGCGGAACCCAGGCCAGCTGGACCCAGGCTCTAAGGGTCACGGAAACACGGAGAAGATCATCACGCAGCAGCCCTGCAAAGGCTCTCTGACGGCCCAAGGGACATCATGGACCTGCCATCAGCACTGTCACAGAGCCCGCCCAGGGCCGGCACACTGCAGCTCGCAAACGGGTTACACTGCTGTGAGTCGGGGCCTTTCCACATCACTGCCACAGCGTTTTCTCCCTTGTGCTTTCACCCTCCCCTCCCTTCTACATTCAAACTCAGCCAGAGCTGGGCATGGTGGTGCACGCCTGTAATCTCTGCACTCTGGGAGGCTGAGGCAGCAGGATCATTGAGTTCAGAGACCAGCCTGGGCCACAAAGTGAGCTTAAGGCCAGCCTGAACTGCACAGGGAGGCCCTGTCTCAAAAAGACAAAAAACAAAAAACACCAAAAAACCAGCTGGGGATGTAGTTTTAGGTTTGATCCACAGAAGCACAAAACAACAACAAAAAAAGCCAGACTTCAAGGCCCTGCCCTCACACCATCTGCTCCTGGAAAGGTTCTGCAGGCCCATTTGCATATAATTATAATACTCCTCACAGAATGCCAGAATGCCAGCGTGTGTAAGTTAGTGCAGCGCCAGCCTTAGGCCGCCCCCAGGGCCGGCTGACGACAGGGCCCACAGGATTCCCTTAGCCCTTGCTGGGATAGGCTGATAAACCTCTGGAGGTGGACCTGAGACTCAGGGAAGCTCAGGGACCCACTCTGGGTCACACAGGTTGAAGAGCAAAACCAGTATGTCAGGGGAAGAAAAGAAGTCACAGGGATTCTGCATCCAGAGGAGGACATCTGGGGTCTCCAGTATGGAATGTTCTCTCCCTGGCACCTCTTCCTCCCCCACAGGCCGGAAGCCCACCTCGCAGAAACCCCCAGACAAACCCACCGGCCTGGCCTTGTCCTCCTGCTGTCAGTGGTGATTCGTGAATGGCTTCTTTGACCCAGCTCCCTGGCATCTGGCCTGGCCCAGGTGAGAAAGGCAATGTCCCCTTGCCTTTTGGTTTTAGACACCAAAATGGCCCCTGCAGGCCACCATGGGCCCAGGAAAGACTGAGAGCTGAGGCCAGCAAAGAGACTTGGGCAAGGTGGTGGAGTCAGGCAGGATTTCTCCCAGAGCTACCTCCAACACCTCCATGCCTGACAAATATTTAACCAGGGCTCAGTGACAACTGGTGAGGGGTTAGTGAGCTTGGAGTCAGGAGGGCCCGAGGTGGGGAGTCCCAGGGAAATGCCCCCTAAAAGGGCAGGCGAACACCCGCCCACTCAGGCTGCACTTTCCTCCTCAGGCCTCAGTGAGCAGAAGTCAATTCCCATCTTGACACAAACAGAGAAACAAAGACGCTCTCATCCCGCCTGGCCCTCCCACCTTGCCCAACTGGCAGCAGCCCCATGCCCACAGCCCGCAGTTGGCAGCTTGTTCTGGGTTCCCAGAACACCGGCATTTGCACTTTGGGAGGGTGGAAGAGGGCATCACGGGCACCGAGAATGCCCCACCCTGAGCAGGACGAGCTCCCCACGCCCACCCTGGGCCTCCTGGCTGGCACTGTGCTCACACCCGGGGGCCTCAGTGAGTGTCCAGATGGTCTCTCCAGGCTGCAGTCCCGCACCAGTCCCTGCTCTGGCCAAGGGCACACTCAAGGAGCCCTGAAGAATCCAAGGCAGCCAGAGCACCCCTAGCTGCAAGATGCCCCAGAAGGCCCAGCCACCAACCAGTGCTCCTCCTGCCCAGCCCCATGGGGCAGCCACGGCACACATCTGGATCAGCGCTTCAGCAGCCTCACCTCTCTGAGCCCCAGGGATAGACACTGCCGCTGCCATCAGGATGGGACGCACTTGCTGGTCACAGAGGGGGTGGCTAAGTTACAAGAGTAAGTTGTTTGGTATGGCTTTATTTTTTATTTTTTTTTGAGACAGGGTCTCAGTATGTGGTTCAAGCTGCACTCAAATTTGCACTAGAGGGGCTGGAGAGATGGCTCAGTGGTCTAAAGCACCTACTTAGAACAAGCTAAGCAAAGCACAGGGACCGTGGTTCAATCCCCAGCACCACATGTCAGCCCCCTGGTGGGCTGAGCTGGCCACACACAGACACAAAATAAATAAATAAATAAATAAACAAACAAACAAACAAATAAACTTGCACTATGTAGCATCTACCTCAATAGTGATTTTGGACATACTACCATCCACGCCTTTCCCTTAACTCTGCGTGTGTATGTGTGCTTGTGCGGGAGGCTGGGACCCAGGGCCTCCTGCGCGCTAGGCAAGCGCTCTGGCACTGAGCTACAGTGCCAGATCCCCATGAGGTTTCCCTCACCACCGTCCTTCACCTCCGTCCCTTTCCTGTCATCCTTACCACCTCCTCTGGGCTCCCAGTCTCCTACCTGGGCCCTGGCCACTATCCAACTTGCCCAGCCACACGGCAGCACCCCACGCCACCAAGTCCAGCAACTCCCCAACCCCCTAGAGCCAAGTCTAGAGTGCTGAGGCTGGACCGACGCCTGGTACTGCACTGAACACACACCCTGGCAGGTGCCCACCCCAGGGCTGGCAGGTGCCCATTCCAGGCCTTGCAGCTGTCCAGGGCCCATATGAAAAGCCGCTGCCAAATGCATGTCCAGCTGCAGTGAGACCTAGAAGTGGCCGCTGCTCAGGACCTCCTGGCCGAGCCTGACCCAGGGCGTGGCTATGATCAGCCCGAGAGCGAGCATCACCAACCCTCCACCAATAAGGTTCATGCCACCAAAAGGCAGGAGCAAAGGGCAGGACCCAGCCTGCCACCCGCACATTCCATCGGCCAGCTTGGGGCAGACCAAAGTGGCACCAGCGACTGAGCTGAGGTCATGGAAGGCACCAACAGGCAAGGCAGAAAAGGTCTGTGTGGTCCTCATTCATTCACTCCCCACAGAAATGCAAAGACTAAAGAACACATGCCAGTCACCCCGGGGCTCAGGAGGCTGAGGCAGGAGGATTGCCACCAGCCTGGGCTACTTAGTGAGATCCTGTCTCAAACAAACAGAACACACAAGAAAACTTTGTTCCCTATTTACCTTCTTTCCCTCCCATGCCAAGGGCATTCCACACAACAGTGTCACCCCAGGTTCTGGAATTAGACAAAGATTCAAATGCTACCTTCCTGGCTGAATTCTCCCCAAACTTCAGTTTCCTCTGCTGTAAAATGGAAAAACAAAAGTTCTCGCCTTGCCAAGTTGTCAGAACAATCCCATGACGCCAGTAAATCCACTACCTGAGCACATGGAGCTGGTATTGTCAGAGACAATGACCAACAAGGAGCTGACAGGTTTCCATCTGCCCCGGGCTGGTGGCCAGGGTGGGCAGGGGGACCTGGCAGAAGCCCTACTGGCAGCTTTCTAGGATGCTGAATGCCAGAGATGGCGACCAGTGAAGGGCAACCAAAAAGCAACAACCTGGGCCCAAGCCCTGCAGGGGTGAGAATCAGCAAGGGGAAGTGGACCAAGAAACCACAATGCAGACCCAAAAGCAAACAAACCACAGCCAACCAACCTCGCAACCAGGCTGTAGCTTCTTCGGCAGAGAGCCAGAGACCACAGCGCCAGCCCCAGGCCCTGCTTCGGCTGGGTTCCGCCCAGGGGAAGCGACCAGGCTCCCAAGCCCACAGGTGTAGCTTCATTAGAATAAGGCCGTGCAACGTGTTAATTATTGAAACTGCCCTACCAATTTGATTTGAAACTGTCTCATTGCTATTTGTTTATCAATAAAATTATGGAAAAAAATTTAAAAAAAAAAATAAGGCCAAAGGTCAGGGACCATGCCTGTCTTGGGCCTCTGGTGGCTCTGTCTCCCCCACTCCTTCCTAGTCTCACTGCATCAACCAAAACATCCAAATGAATGTCGGCTGGGAGCAATAGTGTGCCGCCCCCCCCCCCAGCAAGCGCCTGCTCAGACAGCTGCAGGGACCCCAGCGTGCAGTGCTGGCCCCGCCCCTGAGATGCGCTGAGACAGTGATTGAGACTGGGCGTGGTGGTGCACGCCAAGAGGCTGAAAATAGGGGGATCACTATGCATCCGATCTGTGTAGTGAGACCCTGTAGACCCTGTACTAAATACATAAAAAAAAAAGTGTGCATCTCTAATCCCAGTCTTGCACCCTGTTCAATGTCAGCCTACACAAATTGCAAATCCCCATTTTAAACAGGAAAGGTAAAGGGAGAAGAGAAAAATAAAGGAAAAGAAAGAAAAAGATGAGACTTCTAGCTCTAGGACATTAATATTAAGTCCTACACGTCCCACCTGATGGCAGCAGCAGGATGTGGTAAACATCAGCATGCCTGCAACCTCAGCAGTCTGGGAGGCTGAGGCGGGAGGACTGAAGGTTCAAGCCCAGTTTAGGCAACGCAGTGACTTAGTAAGACTCTGTCTTGAGGGGCAGGCGAGATAGCTCAGCAGACTAAAGCGCCTGCTTAGGCAAACCACAGTTCAATCCCCAGGACCACATGCTGTGGCAGCCCCGCCACCTCCAAGGTGGGCTGAGCCGGCCAGAGTCTGCACGCCTATAATCCCAGTGCTGGGGAGGCCGAAAGCAGGAAGACCACCATGAGTCTGAGCTGAGTAGTGAGATCCTGCAACAACCAAATACATTAAAAATAATAATAAATAAATAAAAGCAACTGTCTCAAAACAAAAAAGGGGGGACTCCGTCTGAACCTCAGTTCGAAGGTCCTGGTTTTGATCCCCGATCCCCAGTGCCACCAAAAAAAAAAAAAAAAGTCTCTGACTTGCACAGTATACAGTGTGGCTCTAAAGAGCTGAGCCCCAGAGAGAGGATGAGAAGGGAAGGAGACGCTCATACCTAGCCCCAAACCAGAGAACTGAATCATTTCTGGGAAAACTTGTCACATTCCAGCTGACCTGCACTCTGTTCTCAGGTGACCCCACAAGGCAGGCAGGGCCTTCTAGGGTGGCTTCCTAGGTGTCTCAAGGTCCACCCGAGGACAGGTAGCCCCATGGAGAGGTTAGCAGTAACAACCCAAACTTCAGGACCTGACAGACCCAGCTCAGCCTCGACCTGATTTTCATCTTCCCGAACCTCAGGTCCCTTAGCCATAAAATGGGCATAAAAATAGTGGCAGCTTCCAAGAGCTGTAGTGAGAACTAAAGATATGAGGAATGCTTAGCTCCTGCCGGATGGACGGTAAAGAGTCCAAGACGAGCCAGGCGGGGTTCAAGGCCAGCGTGGACAACACTGCGAAACGGCCCTTGAGTTTATTCTTTTTGTTAAGCCCAAGTCAAGTTTTTTTCAAACCTGCCTCAGGACCCCAGACTCCTGTCATACGAATGTGTGTGCACTCATGCACATATGCACAGGGTCCCATGAGCAAACAGGGTGGGGTGGGGTGGAGAGGAAGGGGACAAGACAGGAAGGGGACAAGAAAGGGAGATGAGCCATATGAAAATTCACTCTCACTTGCAGCTGGGCCAGGAGGAAGCCTGATCTCAGGCTGTGGTGCCAGGGACCCTTAGCAAGGAGATGTTTACACAGATAGAAGACGCAACGTCTGTTCAGATGGCAGGACGCCTTTGTCCACCCTCTCAGCCAGGCCCTGCCCTGCTTTGGGCTCACCAGCCGCAGGCCTCCTGCAGGGCAGAGGGAACCAAAAGGAGAGATGGGAGACATCCACTTGGGGACCCTGCCAGCCTTCTGTCCTCCGGTCCAGGCACCTGTCTGATGCCCAGTGGCGCTTCACTGGAGACGCTGAGCTGCCGCAGGAGTACAGGGACAGGCTCACACTCTCCCCATCACCCGACAGTGCAAAATGCAGGGCTAGGAACACCTGCCAGCTTCTGGATGGGCACGCAGGCCCCGGCCCCTCTGGGCTGTTGCCTCGTCTGTCCAGTACAGGGACTTGTCACAAGGTGCTGGCCCCTTAAGGCCCCAACATCCTCCAACAGTAACAGCATCCTTTCCCAACATGCAGCCCAGATCAAAGCCTCTCCAAGTTCCACGTGTCAGGCCCAGGTAGGGAAAGGCACTGCCACCGGCCCTCCGTTCAGGCCAGAACCCAGTTAGTCCTTTGCACAATTGACTTTAATCTCTGTTTTCAGTCCACTGCCCCCACAAGGACAGAACCAACTTTCAAGTCTCCTTCACGACCTGTTGCCAACATGTAACACCTAACATTTGACTCTGGCTGTGAGATCACACCAGAGCCACAGCTCAGCCTCCCAGGAACCCTAAGACACAAGAGGACAACGGAAATTTATCAGAAAGAGGAACCCTGCTTTGGGGAGAGACCCATCCCAGCCCCTGGAGCAGTGTTAGAAAGGACTCTTTGGTCCCACAGCAGTCCAGCCACCAGCGTACTGGTGCACAAGGCCGGGTTTAGAGGCGGCCAGCTGAGCCCAAAGCCACACACAAGCAGCAGAAAAGGTGACCACCCTTGTCATGCCAGCTGAAGTGGTCATCGAAGCTCAGATCCTCAGTTTCTTCTTCCTGCTCGAGCTGGATTCCTGTCAAATGATACGGCACCTGCAGGGAGCCTGGGAAACTAGAGGAGGGCAGATCCTGTCACCTCCTCTGTCCCCTCCTTGCCCCCAGGGTAGGTGATGAGAAGGCCCAGGTCTATGGCCACTCCCCTAGGTTGGCACACCGCTCAGCTCTTGAGTTCCCTTGAGAAGGGACACTCGGAATCCCTGCCCCTCAAAGGGACATGGTGACACACGTCCGTCATCCCAGCACTCAGGAGGCTGAGGCAGGAGGATCACTGAGAGTTTGAGGGCAGCCTGAACTATACAGTGACCCTGTTTCAAAAAAGAGAAAGCAGGGCCTGGAGAGATGGCTCAGTGGTCTAAAGCACCTACTTGAAACAAGCTTGGCAAAGCACAGGGACCGCGGTTCGATCCCCAGCACCACATGCCAGCCAGCCCCGCCCCCTGGTGGGCTGAGCTGGCCACACACACACACAATAAATAAAAATGTAATAAATAAAAATAAAAAATATTAAATAAAAAAAAAAGAGAGAAAGCAGGGCTGGGGAGATGGCTCAGTGGAATAAGTGCTTCCCTGGCAAGTGCAAGGGCCTGAGTTCAATCCCCGGTTCCACAAAAAAAAAGAAAGAGAGAGAAAGCAAGGGAGGTACTGTAGCCACGCCCTATAATCTGGGGGGCCACCAGGCAATTTGCACACATGGCTGTGGAGACCCCATAAGACATGGACGGTCCTCAGCTCCAGGCACAGAGGGCTCTCAGGGGCGCCAGGGCCAGGACCCAGGGCCCCATCAACAGCTGTCACACAGGCACTTGGCTAGGAACAAGGGGCGAGGGACCCAGGGGAGCAGGCCTGTTCAGCCTCGCCCCCAAGGGCACACACCAAGGGCCCCAGCCTGTGAGTCACCCGAGGATCACCCACGGGGCGGAAGGAAGCTGTGCGCCACACGCACCCCGTGTGCAGTCTCGCCCGGTGCCCAGGCCACTCCTCCCACGGCAGCAGAAGGGGAGTCACAGCCCCCTGCGTCCACACCCCCCGAGCCTCCCCATGAGGTCCTTCATCCTGCCACTTCTTGGGGCCCCTGCTGTGAGGACACAGGAACCCGCAATGGCACCAATTTGTTTTTAGGGTACTAAAAAAAATTCCTAGGAAGCTGGGCACGGTGGTGCATGCCTGTGATTCCAGCACTCTGGAAGAGGGCGGTAGGAGGGTCACACACTTGAACCCAGGCTGGGAAACTTAGAGACCCTGTCTCGAAATTTTAGAATAAGTAAATAAAAAGCGGGGCATATAACTCCATTCAAAGGCCCTGGATACAGTCCACCAGGACTGCCAAAGAAGAAGAAAAAATTACACGGATAACATGCGTAGCGGTTATCTATACTGGAGCGTGAACACGCTCTGCACACATCACGTGACAGCCTCTGTGGCCCCGTGCGCACGACAATCACCACCATCCCCATTTTACAGCCCGTGACACTAAGGCGTAAGCAGCTAGTCACCAGCCTGGGGCTGGATGGACCTAACTCTCACCTGTGCTGCCCACCTCTGAGGAACCCACAGGCCCAAGGCCCTCAGGGGCTCCTGCCGATGCAAGTTACGATCCCAAGGCTGTGCCAGGTGTGGCGGCACATGCCCATAATCCTAGCGCTCAGGAGGCTGAGGCAGGAGGATCGCCATGAGTTTGAGGCCAGCGTGAACTGTACAGGGAGGCCCATCTCACAAAACAAACATTAACAGGAAAAAAAAAAAAATCACTGTGGAAGACACACAGTGAGGCAGCCCAGGGATTCCACCCAGGGTGGGGCTGAGGTAAGAGAGCTCCTGGCACCAGAAGTTGGTCTAAGTCCCCCAAAGCCACTGAGGGTCTAGAACTTCACCCGGAAGACTCAGGAGGGCCGGAAAGGACACATGAACTAGCGAGGTCACTTCACCCCCAAAGGCTCTCACCACACTCCTCCATTGTAGCACAAGGGAAACTGAGGCCCAGAGAGGTAGCAGAAGCCAGCATAGACTACAGAGCTCTGAATCTAGATGGCTTCCCCTCCAGAGCTGGACTCGAAGAGGCCATCCTGAGGGCTGCAGGAAGAGGAGGGACAGCGGGGCATGGGACCTAATGGCACAGGAAGTCTGCTGGCCTGCCCGGGACAGAGGGGTCCAGGCAAGACCAACAGGACACAGGCAGACTGGGCATGCAGCCTGCTGCTAGGAGGTTTGGCCTCCAGGGCCAGGCCGATCTCAGGACACTGAACAAGGAGCCATTCTGCTAAGGAGAGGCCCACCTGCGGGCAGAAAAAAACAAAGTCTGTAGTCCTGCGAAGGGAACAGCTTCTGGGAGGCTGAGGCAGGAGAACCACTTCATGTTGGAGGCTAACTTGGGCTACACAGTGAAACTGAATTACACAGTAAGATCTTGGCTTAAAAAAAAAAAAAAAAAAAGGAAATAAGGAACAGGCAGGCTTCAGAGATGCCCGGTGACCCCCGCTGGTCAGGGTGAGAGAAAGAAAGGTCCGGTGGGACTCCCCATCCCTAAGCCTCGCTATCTGCCTGGAGGGATGAGCTCATTGTCACTTTAGAGATGGGGTAACTGAGGCACTGCCAAAGTGACAGTGTGAGCAGCCACTGCCCTGCCAGGCCCCTCTGCTGCCTCCCCTTTTCCTGGCAGCTTTAAATATGAGAGTGGGGGCAGGAAGGGAGGGGCTTGGGTTATTTTTAGTTGTACACAGCCCCTCACTGAGCCCCAGGCCCCGGCTATCCCTGACACAGGCTTGCTCAGCTCCCGAGGGCCTGTTTGTTTACTTAGCCTTCAAAATTATAACCTCTGCGGCTCCACCCAGCCCACTCGCTCCTTTCCTGACCGCATCTTTGTTGTCCAGGCCTGTCCAGGGGACGGACAAGGCAGGAGAGGAAAAGACTTTGCGCTGAGGTCAGGGGACCTGTGTCCCCACCCACTTCTGTAGCTCTGAGACCCTGGGCGTGTCTGTTCCTTCTCTTTATTTAGGAATGAAGGGGAAGAGGGAATGGGGTAGATGATTTTCAAGGGTCTTTCCTGGCCTGGACGTAGAAGGGCCTGAGCCAAACCCTAGTGTTCAGGAGGCTGAGGCAGGAGGACCGCCACAACGTCAAGGTCAGCCTGGGCTACATAGTGACACCCTGTCTTACAAAACCAACCTCCTCCCCGCAAAAAGACAAGTCTGGGCCAGAAAAGAAAACAGTCACTGCCCATCGGCAGCTCCAATCTCAAGGCAGCAGGGACTGTCTCTCCACTAAGGGAGTCACTGCTCGCGCAGACTAGTAGGGCTGGTCCTCTCAAAACTTAGACTTTGTTCTGTGTACTCCCCTTCACCTTCCAGAGAAAAACTACTCACAAAAAACAAAACATAAAAAATCCCAGGCTTAAGGGCACATGGATGTAACCCCAGCTACTCAGAGGCTGAGGCAGGAGGATGACAAGTTCAAGCCAGACTGGGCAACTTGGCCGGGCTGTGTCTCAAAATAAAAAAGTAAAAAGGGCTAGGGATATAGCTCTGTAGAGGAGCACTTGCCTGCAGGCATGTGGTTCTGGGTTCAATCCCCAGTACTGCCAAAAAATTTAAAATTTAAAAGAACAAGAAAGGGGCCGGGGAGATGGCTCAGTGGAATAAGTGCTTCCCTGGCAAGCACAAGGGCCTGAGTTCAATCCCTGGTTCTGAAAGGAAAAAAAAAAACAGTAAAATTCTAAAAGACCAAGAAGAAGTGAAATTTTATTTTTCCATTTCCCCTAACTGTCTGCATTGGTCTTAAAATCCCTGTGGGCAGAGGCAAGGATGCACAGCCCCCAGCTGTGGATCCGAGGAGGGGAGCCACTCACTCAAGGCCACGCAGCCATCCCTGGCAGACACCTGGGCCACTGGGGAGGCCAGCTACCGCCGCTCGAGAGCGGGACTGACTGAGTTCGCAGCCAATGTACGCCCCGTCTCTGTAACAAACCGCAGTGACAGCAGCTGCAAGGAACCCTCTTGGAAGAGAGGAGGCCATGGAACCCAGACTGTCACTGCTCTGTCCCCAGGTGCCCAGGCGCACCCTCCACCAGCAATTCCACCTCAAGCAATATCAGTGACACCTGCACCTTCCACAGAGCTCAAGGTCCACAGGCTTCCAAGAGGCGGCAGCACAAAGAGCACTAGAGGTGGTCCACAGCCCAGAATGGTGGCGCACACCATAATTTCAGCACTTGGGAGGCTGAGACAGGAGGATCGCCACCAGGCTGAGCTATGTTCTGTAGCAAGTTCAAGGCCAGCCCAATGTGACTCTGTCCCAAAAAACAAAAAAGGGAGCTCATACTTTGTAAACCATTCCTCTCTGGCCCTTCTGGATGCCCAAGAGGTCCCATAATGGCCCAGCCCATGCCTCGCACTTTTGATGGTCACCGTGCCAATGTCCTATAGTGGATTCTACGGGGCAGTAAGAGCTGTGACTCCAGGGCCACCACTTCCTCAAAGTCAAAGTGTTCGGGTTTTGTCACTGCCACCATGCCTCGCCACACCCAGGCAGGTCTGGCTGCTGTTCTGCCCTCTGCACAGAGGATGAGGAACCAGAAGCTCGGGAAAGGGAGAGCAACAGCCAATGACTGGGCAATCAAAACAGGATCTCAAAACCGGACCGCCCGATTCCAGCCCTCGTGCTGCTCCACGGTGGAAGGGAAGAAGGCTCTCATCACACTCAGGGCTGCGCAGGAAGACAGGGAGCCTCCCTTTGTGAGGGAGGTAGGAATGGAGGCTGCAGGACCCCCACGGTCAGCCTCCTTAAAACCTGAAGGATCTGAGAGCCAGCTCTCAGAAGTCTGAAGCAGGAGGATCATTGAACTATGCAGCAGGCCTGACTCAAAAAAAAAAACAAAACACAAAACAGGGTCTATCAACCCTGAAGAACTTTCAACCCTGCAGGGCCTAGAGTGACAGACATCAGATCTGTCCCATGTCCCTCAGCCTGGAGCAATATCCCTGCCCCCTACATACATGTCCCCCACATACATGTCCCTGATAGGCCCCGCCCACAGCCATGCAGCCCAGGTCCCACCTCCTCCCATCCCCCTCAAGCACAGCGGGACCACCCCTGCCACTGACCCCTCCTACCTGCAAATGCAAAAGACAACGATGGGACCTGTCCCTGCCTCTCTGAAGCTAGCACCTGTGGCTCCCTACATCACCCCATCCTTCCACCCTGTGGGTCACCACCCTCGCCCACTTAACACCTTCCCGTCTGGCAAGCACCATGCAGCTAAGGGCCCAGCTGGAGCTGGTGGTGTGCATCGCCCCTCCCGCCACCACCACCCAGAGCTTCGGAAGGGTTTTGTTGGTGACTTTGTTTTTCAGCGTTGGGATGCAACCCAGGCTGTATGAGAGCTAAGCAAGCACTCTACCACTGAGCTACAGGACTCCATAACTACAGGTAGAACAAGTAAGAATCAGTTAAGCTAAGTGGTGTGTACCTACAAGCCCAGCTACTCTGGAAGCCGGGGCAGAAGGTTCACAAGCACAGAACAGCCTGGGAAATTTAGCTAGACCTTGTTTCAAACTAAATCTAGGGAGCTGGTGAGATGGCTCAGTGGTCTAAAGCACCTACTTAGAACAAGTTTAGCAAAACACATGGATCGCGGTTCAATCCCCCAGCACCACATGCCAGCCAGCCCCGCCCCCTGGTGGGCTGAGCTGGCCACACACACACACAAATAAACAAATAAATAAATAATAATCAAACTAAATCTAGGGGGCTGGGGAGATAGCTCAGTGGTTTAAGTGCCTGCCTGACAAGCACAAGGTTCTGAGTTCAGTACAAAATAATAATAATAATAATAATAATAATAATAATAATAAAATCTAAAGGGCTAAGGATGCAACTCAGCCCTAAGGCATTTGCCTATCATGTGCAAAGCCCTAGGTTTCCAAAAAACAAAACACAACCACAAACCTTGTGACCCCTGGGAAGGGGTTTACAAAGGTGGAGAATTCCCCAGAGCACATTCTGGTCTTAAGGTCACAGACAGCAGAACACTCACAGGGAGGAACAAATGTTGGTGAGAACCACACAGCCCGTGTGTACACAACTGGGCTCAAGGCTCACAGGTGCAATTTTGGACAAGCGCCGGATGAAGGCGATCCCTCAGGTGTCCAGGACCACAGCTGGGCTCCTCCAACCGGCCGTGTCCACTTTCCAGAGCAGGTGTCAGGGTGCTGGGCACGCAGGACCCGTAAGCGACAAGTAGCAGTCACAGGAGCCCTCGCCTCTGTGTATGTCACCGCCCTCCTGCCTCTGCTGCGTGTCCAGAGGCTCATGTACGACCCTGGTGCCTCAGAAAGAGGAAACTGCATCCTCTTCACCCTGAGGTTCACAGAGGGACCAGTCTGCCCCAACGCACAAGTCCATGGAGTGGCAAAGCCAGGGCTCCACTAAGCACTCGGCTACTGAGTCCCACCCCAGACCCTCTGGACTCCCTGCTCCTCACTCCCCACCCACTGCATCTCCAGGCCGGTTCCTTTCCCCCGCACGGGCCAGAGGCCGCACATTTCCAGAAGGGACTCATTGCGGAGAGCACATTGGGCACCCTGCTACGAGACTCAGGCTCGGCTTGAACTCATGATGTTGCTCATGCTGGCCCAGAGATGCTCCTGCCTCAACCTCCCAAAGGCTGGGGTTACAGGCATGTGCCACCACGCCCAGCTCCTGTTCTTCTAGTTTTAATCCATCTGATCAAAGATTGCGGCCTCCTGTAGTGAGTCAGGCCCTGACGCTGCACCAGGAGTGAGAGCACAGCTCTGTTTCCACCTTGAGGGCTTTAAACCCCAGCTCTGCCTCACCCGGCTGCAGAAAACCCTTCTTCCTGGGCAGGGGAGTGGGTGGGGGCGGGGCAAGGGAAGGAAAAGGCAGCTCAGGAATTTGTGTGACCACAGGATGATGCCTGGAGAGGAGACCCGGCTGCTGTGAGTCATGGGCTCCGTGCGTGCGGAGGAGGCGAAGGAGGAGGGCTGGCTGCCTCCGTGCAGCCTCCGGGAGCCTCTGACACACGGGGCTCTGTGCTCTCTCCCACTCGGGTCCTCGCTCCCCGCCTCATCTGTGTCTCCCAGGGCCCTCCCCACATCAACCCCCAGCCCATTCGGGCACACAGTACAGTGGGGGTTCAGCCCAGCCTGGGTCTGAGGTGAGAATTCTGTGAGAGAAAGGCAAAAGGTGGCCTTGCACACAGCAAGTCTTTAGTTAAAGGATACCTCATTCTCAGACCTCCCCGTGGCTGCCCCCCCCCACCATCAGCCACCATCCTCAGACAGGAAGTATACCAGTCCCCACGTGCTGCAGGCCACAAACCCAGAGACCACGGTGCCAAAGGGAAGCTCTGGGCTGCCTGCAAACTGCCCAGGTGGGAAGGAGGGTAAGGAGAAACACACTGACCGAGCCAGGAAACACAGTGACTCCGTTTACCCTAAACACCAACATGGAAGAAACAAGCCAATGTCCAGCACGCATGAAAAGGCTAAGAAAACACTGGACAGGACAAGCTGTAATCTCAGCGCTCTTGGGAGGCTGAGGCTGGAGGATCTAAGGTTCAAGTCTAGGCTAATTTAGCAACTTAGCAAGTCCTGTGTTGTTAAAATATAAAGGCTGGACATCAATCCCCAGTACACCAAAAAAAATAAATAAAAGTTGCAACCTTTAGGGAGATTTTTCTTTCTTTTCTTTTTTTTTAATGACGTGGGAGAGATGTTTATTGCCAATCATTTAATAGAAGAACGAAACCCCAAACTTGTGTCACAGTCCCAGAAACCTACAATAAACACAGAGGGCAGCAGGACAGAGAGGCTGAGGCGGTCAGGCAAGGTGTGGGGGTGACTCCACTCTTCTTGTCTTTCAGCTTCACTGCTGGGCCACAGAGAGGTGGCGTGGCCCAGTTTGGGCTTAGAAAGGCCTCTCTGGGCGGGCTAGGCGTGTGGCAAGGCTCCGAGCGGGAGGGGGAGGCCCCCGGGAGTACAGCAGACAAGAGGAGGCTGGGTGCTGGGGACTGGAGGGTCCAAGCCAACAAAGGCTCCTTATGTAAGCCCCGTGCAAGACAGCAGAATCCCCAGACATTCTGCGTTGGGGCTGACCCAGACCTCTGCCCAGGCAGCAGCCCAGGCCCCACTTCCGGCCAGCCTGGTCTCAGCAAGGCCCAGGACCTCAGCCCGGAAGCCAGGCCCCAGGGGAGGGGGTGGTGGAAGAGTGACAATTTCATCCCTTCCCACCAGGCACCTGCGGCCGCTTCCCAAAAGCACACTTTTAAATCAGCCTGGGAAAAGCACTATCTCCTTTGCTCAATAAATAAATGAGGGGCTGGGGAGATGGCTCAGTGGAATAAGCACTTCCCTGGCAAGCGCAAGGGCCTGAGTTCAATCCCTGGTTCCACCAAAATAAATAAATGAGATTCATATTTCCTCATATCTGATTGCCAAAAGGGATCATAATATTCACTCTGTGCTTCATCGTGGCAGGCAGGTGTCAAGTGTGTGCTGCCTTTTGTGTCACTGTATCAAATGGCCAGGTGTGGCCCAAGCCTGTGATCCCAGCACTCAGGAGGGGCGGGTCCAAGGATCACTGAGAATTACAGGTCAGTCTGGGCTATGCAGTGAGTTCAAGGCCAGCCTGAGTTACACAGCTAGACCTATCTCAAAAAACTAAAAGATAAAAATAAATCAAAATGGGCCAGCTATGGTGGCGTACACCTGTAATCCCAGCACTTGGGAGGCCGAGGCAGGAGGATTCTTGCAAGTTTGAGACCAGCCTGCTACAAAGTGAGCTCAAGGGGGCCAGGGAGATAGCTCAATGGCACAAGCGCCTGCCTTGCAAGCACAAAGTCCTGAGTTCAATCAGCCCCGGTACCGTAAAAAAAAAGTGATCTCAAAGCCAACCTGAACTGCATAGCAAGAGACCCTATCTCAGAAAGACAAATAATAATAACAATAATAAATCAAAACATTACCCAGGGGCTCTATCTGGGGGTCTCTCTGATACTGGCACATGTGATACACACAAGGAGGTTCAAGCACCATGCTAGAAACCAGCAAAGCACTTGAAAGAGCAGGGCCAGACTGCACACACTTGCAATCCCAGCTATGCGGGAGGCTGAGACAGGAGGATCTCAAATTCAAGCTCAGCCTTGGAAAGTCGGGGAGAGCCTGTCTCAAAATAAGAAACAAAAATAAAAAATAAGAAGGGCTGGGGGTATTGCTCCATGGTACAGCACTCCTGGGTTCAACTCCCCAGCACCACAACAAGGAAAAAAGAGTAACACTAGAAACAACCCAGGAGCCCACAGAGATCTGAGTAAACAGATCACCCCAAGCACAGAACAGAACCACCACGGAAAGACCAAGGTGGACTTGTATGTTCAGGACCTGGGGACGTGGAGAGATGCCTGTAGTCTCCCCAGCAAAAACATCCAACCACAGAAGCACAGCAAGGAATCTTTTTGTAAGCCAAGCTCCATATGAGTAAGGACTCCAGTGGGGTTTGTTTGGAAACAGGGACAAGCCTCCAAGAGGAATGAAGGGAGGGAGGGTGGAGGGCTTCTCACTTGTTAACGCCCCCTCCTGACCAGTCAGCACCTGTGTCCCTCTTGCACTTAGAGGAAGGATCTCAGGGTACAAAGGCCCCGGGAGACACATGAGTGACCACTGACAGTTACAGCATTTATTTTAGGGGTGATAAAAATGTTCTAAAATTGAACGTTGCACAACTCTGTCAATACGCTAAAAGCCACCGAATTGTACTCTTCGAGTAGGTGGATTGCACAGTAGAAGTATTATAGCTCGATACAGCTGTTATAAAAACAAAACAAAACAAAAAAAACCAGTCAGGCATGGTGGTACATGCCTGTAATCCCAGCACCTGAGAGGCTGAGGCAGGAGGATCAAAGCGAGCTGGAGGGCAGCGTGGGCTACATAGTGAGTTCAAGGCCAGCCCAGAATACATAGAGATCCTGTGTCAAAGAATGAGAGAGAGGGGCCGGGGAGATGGCTCAGTGGAATAAGCGCTTCCCTGGCAAGTTCAAGGGCCTGAGTTCAATCCCCGGTTCCGCCAAAAAAAAAAAAAAAAAATGAGAGACAGACAGACAGAGAGACCATTCCTGAGCTCAGGACCCCCCCCCGGGGCCTGGATGCCCCTCTCCTCTTCCTGTCCCCTTAGTCACCTGTCCTAATCTCAGGTCCTTCTAGCCATCACACGTACCTACATCACTGTCCTCTGCATCCCTCCAGGCAACCACATACATCCATGGCACTTACCTGCCAAGACAGATGGAACCTGGAAATCGGGCTCCAGAACCCCAAGTCCATCGTTACATCCATGGGAGAGGCTGCCCTGACACCAGGGACCAGACAAACCCCAGAGAAATCACAGCGTGATGGCTCCCTTTAAATGCCAGACTCAGCAGTTCGTCTTGCTCACAGGGAGCTCTGCTGCAGATGTGACAGGCTGCGCCACAAGAGCAGCACTTCCCTGGCTGCAGCTGGGCCGAGCTGCTGAGTGCACACTATCTAATTAAATCATCCTGGCCGTGAGTGCCCAGAGGGCACCCACCATTACTATTCCCATTTTACAGATAACAAAACTAAAGCTGACACTGGGTGTCATCGTACACATTCGTAATCCCAGCACTTGGGAGGGGGAAGCAAGGGGATCCTCATAAATTTGATAGATGCCTAGGCTACCTAGTGAATTTGAACTACATAGTGAGATCTTGTTTATTTTATTTTTTGCAGAGCCGGGGATTGAACTCTGGCCTTTGCACTTGCCAGGCAAGTGCTTATTCAATTGAGCTATTTCTCCAGCCCCGAGATCTTGTTTAAAAGAAGGGGGGTGGCTGGCGAGATAGCTAAATGGACTAAGCGCTTACGTAGGCAAGAACAGGGACCAGGGTTCGATCCCCAGCAGCACATACTGCACCAGCTTTGCCCCTTGGCAAGCTGAGCCAAAAATCAAGACTGGGCATGGTGGTACATGCGGTGGGGAGGCTGAAAATAGGAGGATCACTATAAGTCCAAGCTGTGTAATGAGATCCTGTACCAAATACTTTAAAAAAAAAAAAAAAAAAAACGGTGCTATCTTGGGAAAATTTGAAGTTAGGCCTTCCAGTAACAGCTAGGGAAACTGAGACCTAGGGAGAGGTAGTGTTCTGCCAACGTTCTCAAGGCAGAGATGTGGTCCCCAAGTCAGACCCCTTTTCTGTTTGTTTTTGACATACGAGTTTAGTATGTAGCCCAGGCTTGCCTGAGATCCTCCTGCCTCAGCCTCCCAAGTGCTGGAATTACAGGCAGACACCACCATACCTGGCTAGACTAGGGCTCTTAACTCCCTTTTGCGATAGCCTCCTGCACCCAGCTACCTGGGCCACTGGTGTAGAAACAAGCCCTTGCTTGCCAGAGGCTTTAAAATTTCAAGATGAAAGCTGCTGGGGCAGCGAAACAGCACTGTGGGCAGAAGTGCGCCTGACTTTCGCCAGGACTTGCAGCCTGGCATTCACCTGCTCACCTGCTCGGGGTAGGTGACAAACTGCAGGCCAAACCACAGCACCCCAACATGGTAGGGAGCTCAGAGCACAGTGAGTATCGAGGTTCCCAAAGCTGTCATTGCTACAGGCGCTGTTCCAGGTGTGAAGCCTGGAATTTTAATTGTGTGCAACGGAGGAGCTTACTGATCCCTGGGCAGGGTGAGCAGGACAAGGTGGCAAAGGTACACCCTCACTCCCCTCGCCAGAATTCTAAGGCAGTTTACTTCCTCTGGACGGGGTGGGGAGGCCTCAAACTCCTATTCCTCCAACTTCCGGGACCTGCAGATTGGAGCCACTCAGGTGAGCCTGCTCCAGAATCCGTGGCATCTGAAGAGGGTTATTTTACTTTTTTTTTTTTTTTTTGCGGAACCAGGGATTGAACTCAGGCCTTTGCACTTGCCAGGGAAGCCCTTATTCCACTGAGCCATCTCCCGGCCCCTTGAAGAGGGTTATTAATAGCACCAAGTTTCAGGAAGAGAAATCAGTGGGCTTCGAGTGGGCACAGCCCTCATCTCCCCAGCCTGGTATCCACAAAACAAACCCAGCTCTCTCAGGCAGAGGACACTTGAACTTCTGTGGCTCAGTCCCCACCCCCTGGACATGGCAGGGGGAGGAAGGGGTGGCACCTCTCAGCCCAAGAGGTGGGGAGGTGGGAGAGTGGAGCTGGGTGTGGGGAGAGGAAAAATCCCACCCAGGCCTACCCAAGGGCCAGACAGGGGGCCCTGAATGGAGGGACTGTTAACAGAGCTCCGGGAGGTTGCCACCAACAGGGAGGGGACAGGAAGACTCCGCCCCAGCCTTTCCTCCTCCCAAAGTCCAGGCCTGATCCCACAAGGAGGCCTAAGACTTAACCCCCGCTGGTCAGAGGAGGGCAACTCTGATTCATTTCTATGTCACCTACACCTGTGACACTGGTTCCCGACCACAATCACCGGGTAGCCCCCGCTCCTGGCACCCCTTTGTATCCAACCCCGGGCCCTGGGGACAAGGAGCTGAGGGACACCTAATCCTTGCTCTCAAGGGGTCCCTGGTATCAAGAGAGCATGGTGGACACTGCTAAAAAAAAAACAAAAAAAAAACTCTACAGGACATCAAAACAAGTGTAGGCGGACAGGATCCTCTGGGCCCACTGGACTGGGACATAAATGCAGCCAAGTGGAACCATGAGCTGCCAGGGAACCCACCTGACTGCCACCCCTTCACTGGTGCCTCTTCTCTGCCAGGCCCTGTGCCAAGCAAGCTGCAGGAACTGGCTCACCTAGGTCTCTTGGTAACTCATCAGTAAGAAAACCACTGACCCCATTTCAAAGATGAAAAAACCAAGGCGCCAGACACTGAGACTTGTGTCCAAGATCCCATGCCTGGCAAACAAACACTGAGATTGCACCCAAGCTGATTACTGCTCCCTTCTCCATTCCCCAAGTCTGCCGGAGCTGTGTCTCAGACAGCACAAGGGTTTCACCCCATCTCTCATTTTCTGTAGGAACTTAGGGCCCACTGTAGTCCTAGGCTTCCCTGGAGCCTTAGGCGCAGCTGCCCTTCTGAGAAGTGGTCACGGTGTGGTGACAGGCTGTGAGCTGGCCCGGATGAAGAAAGGGACACGGGGTGCTGGGAAGGCTAGGAGCTGGCCTTGAGAGGGTCCCTACCAGCCTTGACTGGCTTTCTGGCTGTGGCAGCCAAGAGGAGCACGGGACAGAGTCTGAGCGGAACCCCACCCTCTTCAGTACACTCCATCTATCCCTAGCTTCACTCCCCAGGTCAGTCCCAGCCCCTACAAGGCCCTTACTCTGGAAGATTCAGCCACGTGTACTGGATCTGGGGCCTGGGCGAGGGGCGGATCGGACAGCTATGCAGGAAGGTCAGGGCTGTGTGGGGCAGATCACGGGGTGAGGGACGGGAGGCTTGGAAAGCTGCTAGGCGGGACAGGGGTGGGAGGGGATCAGCAACAACCCTTAGGGCATCGATCTAGCATAAAGGGTCCGCGATCAGACTGAGATTCCTCTACGGAAGGAGGGGGTCCAAGTCCACGCAAAATGGAGGAGGGGCTCAGAATGAGGCGACAAGGTGCGCCCAGACCCAGAGGGAACAAGCTCAGACACAGGACACGGTTCCCACGAGCTACAGCCGCACCCGGGGCTGACTTGGGAGACCCCAGCCCCCGAGCCGGCGACCCAAGTGGGGGCGTGGCCCGGGGCGCCCAGTGAACCCCCCGGCGCACGCGCTACCGGCGCCGTACTCACCTGCGATGTGCTGGCGCCGGGCGTCGTCCAGGTGCGTGGACACCACGTCCCCCATGGCGAGGAGCAGCCGCACTCAGCCCGACCCGGCCGCCGCCAGCCAATGCCCGCGCTGCTCAGACAGACGCCACCGGCGCCATGCAGCCTGGCCCGTCCAGATCCCGCCGCTCCTCCCCGGCTTCGGCCTCCGCGCGGGGTCCAGCACCGTCCCTCTCGCCCGCAGCCTCAGTCTCCCGCGCCCGCCCGCGCCGCGGCCCAGCGCCCAGCCGCGCCCCGCCCCGCCTGCCCAGGCCACGCCCTCCATGGCCACGCCCCCTCCTCGGCGGGCGAGTGGGCGGGGCTCGAGGGCGGGAGACGCCGGGACCTCGCCTAGATCAAGACAAAGAGAAGGTCCCCGCAAGGGAGACCGCGGAGTGACGCGTATAGAGAGCGCCAGACCCAAACCCAGGTGGACTGAGATGCTTAGTGGGGATCCATGAAACATCGGGGTTCCCGGGGGTTCTACCCTGGGCGTCTCCCCTCCGTTCCCCTCCTCCTACCGAGGAGGACGCGGGGACCTGGAAGGGGACGCCCAGGCCGACGTGCAGGAAGTCGGCGTCCACGCCACGCTGCTCCCGCCCGCTCCCTGCCCTGCCCCCCCAGACCCGCCCGCAGCCGCCTTCGGGAACTTCCCTGGCCTTGATCTGACCTGCCCAGGAGGTGTGCCGACCAGACTTGCACAATAGCTGGGAGCCAGGGCTGCTGGCCAGGGACTGGGGGCCGATCCGGCCTAGAGGCACCAAGGCCCCAGTGCCAGGCGGGCATTCCTCAGGTCCAATATGGGGCCTGTCACTCAGGAGGCAGCTGATGGGGCAGAGCAAGCCAGAAATGGACAAAGTAACCACACTTTACGATTTGTGCGGACTTTGGGTGCACGAACTGGGGCTGGGCATGGGTCACTGGTACCAGATGAATGCCTTTTGGTTTCAGATTAACAGCAGGGATCCTCAAATCTAGGTGTGGGGTGACAGAGGCCTTCCTTGACTGCTAATGCCCCATCCATCCTGTGTCCTGGCAAGGGTCACCCGGTTGCTGCTTGCCTACTCCTGGTGATGGAGCACTCACACTTACATAGAGAGCATTCCATCCCCTTATGGCACATCACTTGCTGTAATTAGTACAGGCAGCAGCAGAGGACGGTGACAACATCCCAGAGCTTCAGTCCCATCCGCACCACAGGAGGCAGGTGTGGAGTGGATTAAGGACAACCAGGCAGCAACGCAGGCACTCATTCCCTCCCAGTCGTTCCGTGATTCAGAAAAAGCCCAAGCTTACTGGACATGGTGGCCCACACTTGCAGGCCCACCACTTTGGGGGCCAGGGCGGGAGGATCACTGTGAGTTCGAGGCCAGCCTGAACTGTGTAGTGAAGAGACTCTGTCTCCCAAAAAAGTCCAAGCTGCCCAGCCCTCTGTGACCCTGGACAAGGGACATTGCCACTGTGAGACTGTGTCTTCATCTGTCAAATGACAGTTGCCATATTTTATTGAGAAGGTTAAAAGACAAAGTGCCTAGCACTGTGCCTGTCCTTTCTCAGTAAGCAGAGCTGTCACCCATTATTCTTCATAGTCCCTGCCCTCAAGACCTTAGAGAAGCTTGAGGAAAGAACGGAACATCCTATTTTCAGGACCTTCACACAGAGTAATACTGGAGCTGAAAGTTGACAAACAAGAATGGTGACAGCAGATTCTGGGGAGCAGCATTCCAGGGAGTGGGGACTGCACAGGTGAGGCCCAGCCCCCCACAGCTGGATGCATTCCCGGGGCAGAGTTGTCAGTGGAGAGGGACTCAGGGATTACTCGCTTCCTGATAGACAGGCAGCCCAGAGAAGGAAAGTGATTTCCTAAAGGCACACAGCGAGCCCAAGGCAAAGCCAGGCCACAGGCTAGTCTCTCCTGTTGTCTGACCAGCCAGAAGCAAGCAGTGCTGAGAGCCTCATTTCATTCTTCCTACATCTCAACTACAGGGGTTAGGAAATCTGGAGAGGGAACAGTGTAGCCCGCTGGCATCCTAACATCCCAAGGTGTCTCCCCAGCCCTGCAGGAGGCCTGGGTCACTTGAGAGAGGAAGGCCATCGTAGCCTTTCCTTAGCCTTTGTGGTGCTCCCAGACCCACTGTCAGCTGTAGGGTGCAGCTATGCATGTGTGTACCTCAGTGTTTCAAACCCAATTCAGTACACAGGAAAAAGTTATCTGGGGTAGTGTGGAGGGAGATTGACTATGAAAAGATGTGGGGGTGCTCCTAGGAAGGTGGAAGTGGGAGTCTAAACTTACTGAACTGCACACTCCATAGGGGTAGGTTTTTTGGGGGTTGCTCTAAGTTACATCTGTAGCCCCCTTTTTGGGGGGAGGGCAGAACCGGGTACTGAACTCAGGTCCTTGCGCTTGCCAGGGAAGCACTTATTCCACTGAGCCATCTCCCCAGCTCCCTCTAGCCCCTTTTTATTTCTCATTTTGAGACAGAGTCTCACTAAACCACTAAGTTGCCCAAGCCGGGCTCGCACTTGGCATCCTCCTGCCTCAGTTTCCTAGAAGGCCACAATTACAGGCCACTGACTGACTATGCTTGACTTGTTTGGTAGTTTTGTTTATTTTAAGTTTGTTTATTTTAAGTAAAACAGCAGGGCTGCGGTTCTAGAGAGGAAAAGCTGCCCACCTGTGAAGCCTGTGCCACCCGCCTGCCAGGTGTCACGCCAGGGCAGGAATGACCATGGCCTTTTAACAGTCAAATAAACCATGAGGGATTTTTCAGAAATCCTATTCCAAGTTGGCTGGGCGTAGTAACTCAGAGCTGTAATTCCACCACTGGGGAGGCTGAGGCAGGAAGGTGAGGTTAGTGTACATAGTAGGATCCTGCCTTGACAAATAAAAGGGGAAAAAAAGGCAGGCACAGAAAAGGTTCCAGAGGGAACAAAGATAACCCTGGGGGCCAGCCACTAATAGGTAGGACAGATGGGACGGGGCAGAGACAAGCACCTACAATAGAGTTTTCTGGTGTTTTCTGGGCAGATTGGAAAGTTCTTTAAATGTTCCCAGCTCTGGGGTGGCCAGGGAGATGGCTCAGTGGAATAAGCACTTCCCTGGCAAGTGCAAGGGCCTGAGTTCAATCCCTGGTTCC
>NW_004524714.1:2592336-2597602 GCF_000260255.1 Octodon degus | reverse complement strand
TATTTATTTCTTTGTTATTCTTGTTGGCTTTTTGAGACAGGGTCTTGTAGCCCAGACTGGCTTCAAGCTTGCAGTCCCTCGACCTTAGGCCTCCTGAGTGCCAGGGTTACAGGCGCACACCCTCATACCCCACAAGCACTCTTTCCAGGCAGGATTTCTCCACTCTGTGGCCAAGGGGTGGGGGGCAACAGTCTTTTTCTAGGACTCCAGATGTTGTCTCCTCCCACTGGGCCCTCTCACCCCCTTTCCTTGCCCCACACTAAGAACAAGTGAAGGGCAGGAATGGCTGGGATCTGGAGCAGGTGCCAGGCCTGTCCTCTTGTGAACACAGATGCCACCTACAGCCCCTGACTCATCAGTCATTTGTCAGGAAATGGCTTCTGCCAAGCTGGCTCCCTGAAGGGCTGCCCCACCGCACCCCACCCCACCCTAAAGCACATTTGGAAACCGGACCCAAAGGTGAAGTCGAGTAACTTTCTCTGCAAGGCAGGGTGCAGCAGGCCTGAGCCCCAGGCTGGACTGAAGCCCAGGATGGGAAGGGGTTTGCCCAAGGCCTTCAGCCGGAGCTCAGGTTCTTAGGAAGAAGCAGGGCCCCTTCTGCCCCTCTCCCTCCCGGTTGGCCCTGAGCCCCAGCTCTGCACTCCCTACAAACCTGTCAGACCTGAAATAGATGGGAGAAAAAAAAACAAACACCTCCAGTAAACAGCAGGGAGTGTGAATGAATCAGGATTTTGTTTTTAAGGAGGATCATGTGTCCACCTCTGTTTACCCAGTTGGCATGGCCCGTTGTATGGAAGGGACCCTGGCACCCAGCCCAGACCTCCCCTCTCTTAACTGTTTGGTGGTGGAAGGAGCTCCATCTCAAGATCTGTCCCATCTGTCACCTGGCCCCCAGCTCTAAACTCCCTTCTTGCTCCTTGTGCCTGAGCTGTCAGATCCCCAAAGCTCCACCCCCAAGCCCAAGGCCCTGTGACTCCTGACCTACACAAGTACCAGCCTCACTGGACAGGTGGATGTGTTGTTTTAACACAAATAGCTGTACCTTTCCCTGCTTGGAACCTTCTGTGGCTCCCACTGTTCTTGAGATAAAGGGAGATTCCTAACTGTGACACTGGGGAACCTGCCAATATGTCCTTTGTCTTCCCCGCCCACTTTTGTCTTTTTGAGACAGGGTCTCCCTATGCAGTCCAGGCTGGCCTTGAGCTCACTTTGTAGCTTAGGCTGGTTTCGAACTCACAACGATCCTCCTGCCGCAGCCTCCTGAGAGCTAGGATTACAGGTGTGTGTCACTACACTCAGCCCTCTCCTGCCACTCGACTTTTGCATCCTCGAACTTGCACAATCTATCCTTGCTCAAGGTTTACAAAACTATGGATCCCCTTTCCCCTCATCCTGCCCTTCCCAGGGTCCTCATTCATCCTTTGCATCTAAAGTCACCCTTTTCAAAGTCGTTCCTTTTTTTTTTTTTTTCTTGGCGGAACCGGGGATTGAACTCAGGCCCTTGTGCTTGCCAGGCAAGCACTTATTCCACTGAGCCATCTCCCTGACCCCCCAAAATCTTTCCTAAACTGCAGATTAGGTATGCCCACAATTACTGCTCCCCTAGCTCTCCTCCTTCATTGAAATCTGCATGCTTCAAAGCCTTTATTTGGTGTATGATTATCTGAATTGTGGCGTTGTGTTGTGTTGTTTTGTTTTGTTTTGTTCTTCAGTGGAAACCATAAGCAGGGCATAGTGGCACAGGCCTGTAATTCTAGCACTCAGGAGGCTGAGACAGGAGGATTGTTGCAAGTTCAAGACCAGTGTAGGCTACAAAGTGAGCTCAGGCCAGTCTAAATTGCATAGCAAGACCCTGTCTCAAAAAAAAGACCCCCCCCAACAAAAAAAGTATTCAGTATAAACCATTGCCGTTTACTGGCAGTCACAGCACTTACACTGTATGCGAGGGCTGGGAGCTAGCTCAGTGGCATAAGCCCGGCCTGGCAAGCACGAGGTCCGGAGTTCTAGCCCCAGTAGTACATTATATACAGCAACACCAGCCTCCTCCTGGGATTACAGGTGTTGCCACCACACCTGGTCAATTATCTGTCTCCGCAGATTGTCCTCTCTGAGGACAGTGACTGTCCTCATTCACGTGGCATCCCTGCTGTCAGATGTAATTAATGGGACTTTGATAGGTGCCAACACACAACTTCAGAGCCATGGGCACCGGGGTCAGTGGGCCGTGAAGGGCCTTCCTGGCCCTGGGACTCATCAGGCTTCTCACAGACCCGGGTGCAGTCATTCCTGGCCTGAGCATGCCCACCCCAGTGGAGAGCGAAGTCCATTCAGCAGTGTCTCTGCCACACATGCCTCTGAGAGGAGGTACTCGCCAGCTTTCCAAGTCTTCCTTCTGTGGTAGGACCCATCAGCTCAGAAGTCAGGCAAGAGCCAGCCCGTGGGGCAGCAAAAAATAACAGGTGGTCAGCGCAGATGTAGAGGCAGCCTGTGGCGCCCCTTCCTGCCCCGCAGCCTCCGTCTCAGGCGGTCTGCTCCAGCTCGGTGAAGACAGCTCTCTGAGGACACACATTTCACACCTGACAAGACTGCTCAGGGACATTAAGGAACATAACCGAAGTCGCAGGGAGTGTGAGACGAAGGCAGGCCCCACACGCGGGCAGGTGGCAGGCTCAGCGGCGCTCTGTGCTCAGCCTGCGTGACTCCCTGGGGCTGGCCCCAGAGCACACGAAAACCTCTATGCAGCTCCAATCTTAAAAAAGAAAAAACTTGTATTCTATGATTGGACACTTACTCATAATTATTTTCTGGGGATAAATCTCTAGAAGTGAAATTGTGGGGCTGGGCCTCCCAGTTGAGGCTATGACACACGCTGACACCTTGCCCTGCTGAAGTAACTGTAGCAGCCGAGAGTCCCTCAGGCCTTGGCCATGTGGCCGTCATATGTCCCCCCCCCCCCGTGACGTGTGCACAAGTCTTACCCCCCATCCTGCCCATCCTGCAAATCACCCCAGCCCTGGCGAGGCCCAGAGGGCCCAGAGCTGGGCAGGGCTGGA
Organism: Octodon degus; assembly: GCF_000260255.1. Taxonomy (NCBI): domain Eukaryota; kingdom Metazoa; phylum Chordata; class Mammalia; order Rodentia; family Octodontidae; genus Octodon; species Octodon degus. Next base: position 2,594,549 of record NW_004524714.1, on the reverse strand, counting down.
CACCCCCTCCCAGTTCCTCCTGAGCCACCTCCTCCACCCCCTCTTCCACTTTCAGCTTGGTTTCCTGCTGGACCGCAGCTGGCCCTCACCAGCTGGTGAGTCACAGCCTCCCAGGATGGCAGCGCCACCCGGGCCCGCCCCGCCCTCAACTGACTAAGCTGGTGTCAAGCTTGGGCGGGTCCTCCACCCCAGCCTGGCCCTTCTTCCTGTCCCCGAAGGCACGCTGAAGTCTGTCCTCTGGCCCTCATGGAGAAAATGAGGAGAACCTCGGATTCCAAAAACATTTCACAGGTGCCAAGTGTGCCAGGGAAACTGAGACTTGGTCCCCGCCCTCCTAGGGGTCGAAGTCTGGTAGGCAGATGTTGCATCATACAGCAGAACAGAGAGAAGCCCAAAGAGGGAGGAGGGAATAGAGAAGTGCAGAGAGCCGGGTGTGGGCTCAGGTGGGCATTGCCACCGTGGAGAGGCCTGGCAGGGAATCGAGGGAGGAGCTGGCACTGGCTGGGCTGTCCTTCCCCGTAGGGCAGCACATGAGGACTGGGAAAGTCTGGGACGACAGTCCGAGACAGTTCAGCGTGGACTGGATCAGGCCCCTGTCATGTACTGCATCGGATGCACTTGTGCAGGGAGCCCCGACAGGAGGCTGTGGTGGTTCCGCCCCGCCAGGCCTGTGGGCATGCATGATGTTTTAATTGTCACTGTGTAGCATCTGTATGAGAAGGGGGATGCTAATTTACAGTTGTCATAAATCAGGTGTCAGTGCCTGAAGGGAAATCCTCTTTAATTGTGTGTGTGTGTGTGTGTGTGTGTGTGTGTGTGTGTGTGTGTTTTGTTTTTTGAGGTAGGGTCTTCTCACTATATAGTTCAGGCTGGCCTTAAACAAACTATATAACCCAGGCTGGCCTCAAACTCTCATCAATCCTCCTACCCCTGTCTCCTCAGTGCTGGACTTGCAAGTGTGCGCCGCTATCTCTGGCTCTAAATCCTTCCGATTCCCCCAAAAGCCAAGGCTGAGACCCCTGTCCAGCCTAGTTATCCTGGCCAAAGAATCAGGCCAACCATGACTTTGGGAAAATCTTCCTAATGTTCTGTGTACTTAGAAGACACCTTGTCTCCCCAGGCTTGGACCATCCCTTGCTGAGGGGTCAGGTGTTTCCCTTACCATGTGAGAGTTTGTGTTGGTCGCTTAGAGATGATGATGGGACAACAGAGATGTGACACGGAGCAGCCTTTGGCTGCAGGGCCCCAGTGGCCTTTGAAAGTTTTATCTTCATGATGGTCCCACGAGGGCTGGGCCATTATTAGTCCCGTTGTAGATGAGGAATCTAAGGCTCAGAGAGGTGAGGTCAGTCACGGGTTGGGAAGTCAGAGAGCTGGTTTCCCAATCTGAGTCTGCTTCCCTCTGGAGCCGTATAAGCCCCCACTGGGAGGACAGAACTTAGTGCCACAGACAGATGAGGAGATGGATGCACAGGCATTTTAATTTTTTTCACGGAACCAGGGATTGAACTCAGGCCCTTGCGCTTGCTAGGGTATCACTTATTCCACTGAGCCATCTCCCCAGCCTCGTTGCGCAGGCATTTTAACTCCCCCATCAAATCACAAACAAAACCAATGGCAGAGCAAGGTCTCTGAGCTCTCCCAGAGCTGGGTGTCTTAGTTACTTCTCTTTTTCTGGGACAAAACACCTGCCACCTGTCATGAAAAGGAGGAGAGGCTTATTTTGGGCTCATATTAGTCCATCATTGGCTGGCTCAGGGTAGGACAGCATGGCACAGGGACATCGTGGGGGAATAGCTGCTCCTCATGGCATCCGGGAAGTAGAGAGAGAGAGCAGGAAGGAGGGTGTGAGGAGGGAGATAAACTCTTCCAGGCCATGCCCCCAGTGAGCACGCCCCACCCCGCCTCCTAACAGCAAGTCAGCTACAAATTGTTGTAATCCAGTCACCTTCAAAAAGCCCTGCCTATGAGTACATGCAGCTCTTGGGGGACATCTAGATAAAAGTATAACACTCTACCTCCCTCCAACTTCCAAAAGCTCATGTGCATCTCTTTCTGAAAAATCTGAAGTCAGTCTTTACGAGTTGCCATCTGAGGGCCGGTGGCATAGCTCAGCAGACTAAGCGCTTGCTTAGGTAAGTGCAGGGGCCAGGGTTTGATTCCTGGCACTGAATGCTGTGCTGGCCCTGCCCAGCACACTGGGCTCACTGAGC
>NW_004524714.1:2585103-2585911 GCF_000260255.1 Octodon degus | reverse complement strand
GCTGCGTAGATCGGACTCACAGTGACCCTCCTGTTTACAGCCTCCCAAGTGCTGGGATTACAGGCGGGCGCCACCACGCCCAGTCTCAGTTGCAGCCTTCTCAGCCCGGGGGCGGGGCCGGCATGGCAGGCCCCTAAACCTGCTTGTAGGCTCTTTAATCTGTTGAGCTATTTGGCTGGCCCTCTTCTTCAACTACTTCTTGAATTTAAACTTTCAAGTAAATAAACATGGTCTCTTCCATTTTGGATTACTCCTTCATGTTCTATTTCATTTTTTCCTTCCTATGTCCTCCAGTTTCCCAAAGCTCAGGCGGTCATCCTTCGCCCTCCAGCCTTGACTCCACTATGCTTGACCTCATTTGTCACTTTGTCCTCTCCTATTCCCGTTGTAACTCCCCCAACCTGCAGAAGGGTAAAATCACCGCACTAAGGGGAAAATTACTTAATACAAGTATGTGATATACGTTTGATTTTGCTATATATCTTTAGAGTTTGCTCCTGTGGTTGAAGGTAGCAGGTTAATGGTTACCATAGTCTGTCAGTAGTTAATCTGTACTTGAAACTATTATTACTGGGGGCTGGCGAGATAGCTCAGAGCCTTCTTAGGCAAGCTTAGGCAAGCACAGGGACCCCAGTTCGATCCTTGGCACCACTTGCCACACCAGCCCCTCCCCCAGGGCAGACTGAGCCAGCCACAGAGTCCCGGGGCATAGTAGCATAAGCCTGTAATCTCAGGGCTGGGGAGGCTGAAAATAGGAGTCTGAGCTGCATAATAAGACCATGTAACAACCAAATACATTAAAAGAAAG
>NW_004524714.1:2583815-2585003 GCF_000260255.1 Octodon degus | reverse complement strand
AGAAACTATTGGGCTGGAGAGATAGCTCAGTAGAATATGTGCTTGCCTGGCAAGTGCAAGGGCCTGAGTTCAATCCCCAGTTCCGCAAAAAATTAAAAAAAATTAAAAAAACCTATTTTTATTACTAATTGTGCTACTTTAGCCAGGATATCATATTTTCTTATCATATTTTTTTTTAATTTATGTGCTTGGTACAGGGTCTCACTACATAGCTCGGACTCATAGGAATCCTCCTGTTTCAGCCTCCCCAGCACTGGGATTACAGGCATGCGCCACCACACCTGGTTTCAGTGGTCAGTTTGACAGGGCCAGGGTGAGGCCAGCATGGCATGCGGTACCGGGGATCAAACTCAGGTCCTTGTGCTTACCAGGCAGGCACTTAAATCACTGAGCTAACTCCCCAACACCGTGGATGACATACATGTCGGTCTTTCACCCCTATATGATAACATTGTGATTGTATGGGGTCATAACCATTACCACAGCCCAGTACCAAAGGATTGGGTATAGAGCCAAATAGAAACTTTTCATCCTTTACAAATTGGAAAGGTAAGTTCTGGGGCGAGCTATAAAGAACTACCTATATCTAGAGGATGTCCCTGAAGAGCAGACAACTCCTAGGGAAGCCTCAATACGAGGGGTAAAGCTATTGTAAGAAATTGGCAAGCTTCGACATAGGAAAACAAACAAATAAAAAGGATAAAATAGAAAATAACAAGACACTGAAGCAAAATGCAACTCCAGACCCCCAGTCTACCCAGAACAAGCCCAGAACACAATGGGACAGATGAAATTGGAAGTCAACCACTGGAAGTTTCTGAAATGTTAGCAAAACAAGTGAAAAAACAGGTGGAAAGGGCTATGAGAAAATTCTCAGATATAGTAAGAATAATGCTTAAATCAAAGATATGGGCCAGGGAGCTGACTCCGTAGAATAAACGCTTGCCTGGCAAGTGCAAGGTCCTGAGTTCAAACCGTGATACTGCAAAAAGAAAAAAAAAATCAAAGATATTAGAGAAGACACAAATGAAATAATAGATGATATAAAAAAATGATGGGGGAGGCCGGGGAGATGGCTTAGTAGCTCAGTAGAATAAGTGCTTCCCTAGCAAGCGCAAGAATCTGAGTTCAATCCTCAGTCTGGCTTAAAAAAAAAAAAAAGATGGAGGGCCAGGGAAATAGCTCAAT
>NW_004524714.1:2576255-2582928 GCF_000260255.1 Octodon degus | reverse complement strand
GGGGATTAAACTTGGGAGCTTGTTCTTGCCAGGCAGGCACTTACACCCCTGGGCTATAACCCCAGCCCTGCTCACAGAAATAACGGTAGGAAATTTCCTAAGCATGGGTAAAGAATTCGACATACAAATAAATGTGACATTTATCTGTTTATTGATTTCTTTTTCTTTTTTTTTTTCTTTTTCTGCGGAACCAGAGATTGAACTCAGGCTCTTGCGCTTGCCAGGCAAGCTCTTATTCTACTGAGCTAACTCCCCGGCACCATATTTATTGATTTCTTAAAACAGGGACTTACTGTGTAATTCACATTGGCTTTGAATTTGTGGCGATCCTTTCCCCTCAGCCTCCCAAATGCTGGATTATAGGCCTGTGCCACCTCTCCTAGGCATTTGATTTGATTTGATTTGATTTGATTTGATTTGATTTGATTTGATTTGATATTTGCAGTACTGGGGATGAAACCTGGACCTTGAGTAGGCTGAGCACTCGCTACTGCTGAGCTGTGTCCTAGATGGGGCTGGTGCTAGATGTTTGGGCCCAAGGCCCTGACAGCCCCAGGTGGGGGGCATGGCTTCAAATAAGACACCATGGGTTGGGGCTTGTGAAAGCAGGACCCTCAGCGATGGGACAGAAGTCCCGTGCGTGGGCCTCGCTCTAGGCGCTGATTGGTGGAAATTCCCTGGTAGTTGTGGGGTCCTACCAGGATTGAGGAAGAGGAATCCTAGGGGCCTGGCTAAGGCCAGGAGTGACCTTCCCGAAGCCGAGGTCTAGCCCATTGGCAGGTTTCTTCTTTTTGTTGTGCTTTTGTTTGTTGAAGCCTAATTTACGTGAAACAAGTACACAATTCTCATTGAGTTTTTAAATGTTTTGGCAGGGGGGATGGAAGGGCAATGGATGAATAATAAACTGTAGTTATTTCAGTTGTACAGTTTGATGATTTGGGGGTGTTTATGTATGCACAGAATGTGCCCCCAGTCAAGCTGTCGTATCTAGGTCTCCCACAGGACTGGCCTTTCTAATCTCCAATCTTCTCCTCCTGACACACATCTCCAGACAGCCTCCGACCATTATCGATAAGGTGGTGTTTTCTAGAATTTTATATAAGTAAAATCACACAGTACTACTCCCTCTCCCGCCCCGCATTGTACTGGGGATTGAACTCAGGAGCCTGTGCTTGCCAGGCAGGTGCTTATTCTACTGAGCTATCTCCCCGGCCTTAGTACTACTCTTTTGCTCTCCTTTTAGTATTACTCATTTTAAGAAATGCTTTCTTTTTTTTTTTGGCAGAACCAGGTATTGAACTCAGGCCCTTGTGCTTGCCAGGGAAGCGCTTATTTCACTGAGCCATCTCCCTGGCCCCATGAAATGCTTTTATTTATTTATTTATTTATTTATTTATTTATTTATTTATTGCGGAACTGGGGATTGAACTCAGGCCCTTGCACTTGCCAGAGAAGCGCTTATCCCACTGAGCCATCTCCCTGGCCCCTGGCCCATGAAATGCTTTTAAGAAAATGCTTAATATCATTATTCTGAGATTCATCATCTTATTCATGAATGATTCTGTTTGCAAAGACTTCAGCTCACAAACAAAAGCATCAGGCAAAATTTTGCTTTGGTTCACAAATTCCACACTGGGTAACAAACACAACCATGGTCATCTTCCCCAAAATTGTAAAACGAATTAAGTTCAGAAACCATGTTACCCCTTAACAGTCCATCTCTGTTTATTGCTGCTCTGAATTATACCGCCTAGAAGTATCAAGGGCTCTACCCTTTTGTCTCCTGTCGGGCATTTGAGTTGTTCCGCGCTTGGGACTGTGACAAAGAAAGTTGCTGTGTGTGTGCGCGCGCGCGTGCCCGACCCAGTGGGTGTTTATCTGTGGCTACACAGGTGCCACCATCACCCACATCACCCACATGAAGATACGGAAACGCTGGTATTTTAGAACGTTCTCTCGTGCCAGGCCTTATTGCTTCAGCGATAATCCTGGTTTGACTTTTATCACAATAAGCCAGTTTTGTTTGTCCTAGAACTTCATATAAAGGGAATTACAACAATGCAGTCTATTTTCTTTTGTGTCTGGTTTCCTTATGAATCCATGTGGTCACCCTTCTATTTTTATTTTTATTATTTTATTTTTTAGGGAAGGGTCTACAGGGTCTCACTACTAGATTGGACTCATAGTGATCCTGTTTACAGCCACCCAAGAGCTAGGATTACGGGTGCACGCCACCACGCCAAGTCTCAATTGTTGTCTCAGGGCTCCCCAGGGGCGGGCCAACAGGGCAGGCCCAGGGATCGATCCCCAGGCCCCTGTGCCTGCTTGCAGACACTTTAATCTGCTGAGCTATTTGGCCGGCCCTGTTAGTGCCTTCTTTTCATTGCTGTGTAGTGTTCACTTGCTGGATACACCACAAAGTATTTTTCCCTTCCTCTGTTGATGAAAATTTGGGTTTCTTTCAATTTGGGGTCACTGTGAATAATAATATTCTGAATATTTGCATACAAGGCTTTTTGTGGACACATATTTTCATTTGTCTTCGGTCAACAGCAAGGAGTAGAATTCCTGGTTCCAAAGAAAAGGTATCTCAGGGGCTGGGGAGATGGCTCAGTGGAATAAGCGCTTCGCTGGCAAGCACAAGGGCCTGAGTTCAATACCTGGTTCTGCCAAAAAAAAAAAAAAAAAAAAAAAAAAAGTTTTGGGCTGGGGAGATGGCTCAGTAGAATAAGTGCTTCCCTGGCAAGCGCAAGGGCCTGAGTTCAATCCCCAGTTCTGCGGAAGAAAAAAAAGGTCTCTCCACTCGTACCTCAAGTAGATAGCTCAGCACCTTCTCCTGAAGAGGCTCCTGGCCTCCATCTCTCCGGGAAGCTCCCTCAAGTTCAACGGGCACCCCTCACATCCAAGGCCCTGCAGACCCAGCAGGCAGCCTGACACTCACACGCAGCCCGGCCTGGACCATCTTCACCTCCAGAGTGTGCTCAGCAACCTTTAACATCCAGGACAGACCTGACTTTCAGGACCTAGTGGTCAACAGTGAGACGCCAGTAGTTGTGGATTTCCAGGCACAGCGGTGTGGCCCCTGCAAGATCCTGGGGACCAGGTTAGAGAAGACAGTGGCCAAGCTGCATGGGAAGGTGGTGATGGCCAAGGTGGATATTGTCGACTACACAGAGCGGGCCATCGGGTATGGGGTGACCACTCTGCCCACTGTGCTGGCCATCAAGAACAGAGGTGGTGGGCTGGTGAGATGGCTCAGTGGTCTAAAGCACCTACTCAGAACAAGCTGAGCAAAAGCGCAGGCAGGGACCACGGTTCAGTCCCCAGCACCACATGCCAGCCAGCCCCGCCCCCTGGTGGGCTGAACTGGCCACACACACACACACACAAAATAAATAAAGAAGTAAAGAAAGAAAGAAAGAACAGAGGTGGTGGACAAGGTTGTGGGCATCAAGGATGAGGGCCAGCTGGAGGCCTTTCTGAAGAAGCTGATTGGCTGACAAGCAGAGAGGCGTCCTGACTGCCCTTGTCCCTGAGGTCTGGGTCCCGGCAAGGGAGCCCCGTAGAACTCGGCCCTTCCTGCTGCCACTGCCTGCTCCCTGGGGATTGTGCGTTGGCGACTGTGGGGCCACCAGTGCTTTCCAGTTGGCCCGTCCGTGGCCATCAGGAATAAGGGTGCTGCTGGTCTGGGGCATTGTCTTCTCTCCCACTCCTTTTGTCCCCTCCCTCCAAGGCCCATGACACTTCCCCCCAGATGCTGGTGAGAGCCAGAGGCCAGACTGCTGTGTGGCTCACCCACAACACCAGCTTGGTCCCTCTGACTTGAACCTTGCCCAGCTCCTCAGCCTGCTGCATTTGTCTTTCCTGCTGTGGTTTTGTAAAGAGAAAAGGAAACCAGAAGCCAAACAAGTGAGAGTAATATGTATTTCTCTCATTTTTTGTAGGTCTGTAATAAAGATCTTTATGTTAGAGGGCCGGGGAGATGGCTCAGTAGAATAAGCGCTTCCCCGGCAAGCACAAGGGTCTGAGTTCAATGCCTGGTTCCAGAAAAAAAACAAAAAACAAAAAAACAAACCCAACTTTATGTGAAAAAAAGTGTCTTTTTTTTTGGGGGGGGGTACTGGGAATCGAACTCAGGACCTTGCACTTGCCGGCAGGTGCTGTGCCACTGAGCTATATTTCTGGCCCAAAGAAGTCTTTATTACTAGGAATTATCACACAGTTTTTCAAAATGCTTGTGCATTTTACACTCTCACTAGCAGTACACAGTGCGAGAGTTCCAGTTGTGCTATATTCTCACTGACACTTGTTATTGTCAAATTTTTCATTCCAAAATGATGACACTTGTTGTCAAACTTTTCATTCCATTGTCAACCTGTTCTGGCAGTTAACAGTGACTATGTCTTGGATTTATTTATTTATTTAATATATTTGGTGCAGGGTCTCACTACGCAGCTCAGACTTGTAGTGATACTCCTGTTTCAGCCTCCCCAGTGCCGGAATTGCAGGTGTCCACCACCATGAGCGATCTCGCTGGCCAGCTCAGTGTGCCTGGGGGCAAGGCAGTACAGTATGTGGTACTGGAGACGGAACCCTTGTCACTGTGCTTGCCTAAGCAGGCGTTAGTCCACTGAGCTATCTCGTTGGCCCTGTGCTTTAGGTTTATTTTGTATCTCCCTTAGGAGTAATGACTCATGATACTGAGCAGACTTTCATGTACTTATTAGATTTTATTATTTAAATGTTGCATTATTTATGATAAGTGTGAATTTTTAAGAAGAGTAAATCATACCCCCTGGCTGCAGTGGTGCTTTCTCATTAGCCCAGTGGATTAAAGCACCTGCAAGCAGGCGCAGGGGACAGGGCTTCGATCCCCGGGCCTGCTGTGCCTGCCTCGCCCCTGGGGCCCACTGAGAAGGCAATTGAGACTGGGCGTGGTGGCGCACACCTGTAATCCCAGCATTTGGGAGGCTGTAAACAGGTGGATCTTTACGAGTCTGATCTAGTAGTGAGACCCAGAACACCCTGTAGACCCTCCCCTAAAATACGAGAGAGAGAGAGAGAGAGAGAGAGAGAGAGAGAGAGAGAGAGAGAGAGAGAGGGAGAGAGAGAGAGGAGGACAGCCTGGGCAACATAGCCAGATCCCATCTTTAAAAAAAAAAAATAGCAAAAAGCAAAAATACTTAATATAAGACATCCATCCAACTACAGAGGTGTATGAACTGCAACATGAAAAATTTTACCTCATTTCTCCAATTTCTCTTCTTGACCTTAACTAGCAATACTGCAGTTATTAGACGCTGGGGAGATAGCTCAGTGAAATAAGTGCCTGCCTGGCAAGCACAAGGTCCTGAGTTTGATACCTGATGCACACAACTACTGCAGCAATTAGTTTATCTTTGAGCCTTCAATATATGCATTTTCAGGGCCGGGGAGATGGCTCAGTGGGGTAAGTGCTTGCCTGGCAAGCGCAAGGACCTGAGTTCAACCCCCGGTTCTGCAAAAAAAAAAAGCATTTTCTCCATATGTGCTTTCTTATTTTCCTATGTCTACAAAACAAGTATGTCTGCACACAGAATTTATGGGGGTTGCTTTGTTTTGTTTTGTTTTGTTTTAATTTTTTTTTACATTTATTTATTTATTGTGTGTGTGTGTGTGTGTGTGTGTGTGTGGCCAGCTCAGCCCACCAGGGGGCGGGGCCAGCTGGCATGTGGTGCTGAGCCATCTCACCAGCCCCAGCTTTGTTTTGCTTTGCTTTGTTTTGTTTTGTGGCATGGAGAAAATGAGCCCTGGGCCTTTACATTGAGTGACGTCTACAGCCTCCTACCACTATTTTTTTTGTTTTTTTAATTTTAAGACATGTCTCCCATGCTGATTTCCCTCCTTCCTCAGCCTCCTAGAGGGCTGGAATTCTGGGTATGCACCACCACACCCAGTACAATTTACATTTTTTGGTTTGTTTTTGGAGACAGGGTCTTGCTATGTAGTTCAGGCTGGCCTTTCAAGTCTTGGCAGTCCTCCTGCCTCAGCCTGCGAGTGCTGGGACTGTAGGTGTGTGTCACCATGCTGGGCTAGAAGAATCTAGAGGGGGAAGGCAGGGAAATGCGATGATAAATCTTCGAACGCCAAGGCCTGAAGTCTGTGCCTGTAGCCTTCCCACAGTTCCTCGGTGCTTCCTCTTTCTCTCAGGAGAAGCCCGCACTGGTCAGCCCCAGCTCTCTCAGGGAAGAAGCTGCCTCACACCCCGGCGCTCCTCAGCCTGGCACTCTTCTCTCCACTAGGCAACCTGCTCACCCCTCGGAGCTGCTCCTCCGGGCCCTGGCCTGCCTTCGTCCCCTCTTCTTCCCCTGCACCCTTTTCTTCCTAAATTCAAGTCTATCTGGCAGAAGTCTCTGCTCACCTGCGGCTCTGAAAGACAGGACCCAGCCTGCCATGGGCTGGAGGAATATGTGAGGCTAAGTTTTGAGAGGATCACATCCCAGCTTATCCACTTGAGGTCTTGAAGTTGAAGAGACCAGGATTCCAGTATGGGCCTTGCCACTTACCAGCTGTGCCACCGTGGCAGCTCTCTTGAGTGTCCTGTCTGCACACACACCCCTGCCTCCCCCAGGGATTGCACCCAAGTCTGCATTCCAGCTCATTTTTTTTTAATATTTATTTATTTATTTATTTA
>NW_004524714.1:2571009-2575368 GCF_000260255.1 Octodon degus | reverse complement strand
TAAAAAAAAAAAAAAAGAATTTCTTTTTCCTTGACACAAAGTCTCACTAACTTGCACAGGTTGGCCTTAGAATTTGTAGTCCTCCTACTGCACAGCCTCCCAGCGTTCTGCAGTTTGTTTTGTTGTCACATCGCTCTGAGCCCTAACCTCCTCACCCATTTGTCATAGTTTTGTTTTGGTTTCTGGCACCGGAGTTTGAACATGGGGCCTTGTGTTTCCTAAGAATGCACTATTACACTATTACAGCGGTATGCTGTGCCAGTCCCTTAACCTATAGTGCCACCGTAGTGTATGCTCCAGGGGTGTGCGTGCGTGCGTACGTACGTGCGTACGTGCTTGCATGCGTGCGTGCGCTTCACCAATGCCCGGGGCTGGTTGCTCTTGCCCCCCTCCACCTGCGTAGCATTAGGAGGCCTCATCGGTCCTGAGGGAACCCATTGCCCCCTGGTGGCGGTTGGGATACAGCCAGGGGGACTTGGTTAGGGTGAGAAGGGCACAGAAAAGGGGTCCTGAGGTCTTGCGTCTTCCTAAGTCTTCCTAAGACCCCTACTGCCATTTCAGACACAAGGGCCACTCCCACCTTGTGTTGCTGAAAAACACGTAAAAATGTGTCGTGCCAACTCCCCAGAAGGCAGGAGCCCATCATGCACTGAGAAGACGCAGTATTAATAAAAAGAAAGATTTAAAAATTTATTTTGAAACAGGGTCTCCCCAGTTTTTCCAAGCTGGCCTTCCTCATATTCCAGAGTAACTTGAGTTCCAGGCATGTGCCGCTGTGCTCAACTTTCGGGGATTGAGCTCAGGCCCTGGCGCTTGCCAGGGAGGCGCTTATTCCCCCGAACCATCTCCCCGGCCCCTTGTTTTGTTTTTGAGACAGGCTTTCACTGTGCAGTCCAGGCTGGTCCTGACTCACTATAAAGCTCAGGCTGGCTTCAAGCTCCAAGCATGCCTGCTGCCTCAGCCTCCCAGACGGGCCACCACACCTGGCTGTTCACTTAATACAGCATCTCCCTCTTACCACTCACTCATACTGCCGTCCAGAGCAGCTCCAGGCCCCCCACCCCCACCCCAGGGACCTCACATGCTTCTGGAAGAAGATCCATCGCCCACCGAGCCCTATGCGATCTGGCCCCAAGACACCTCATCACTTCCCCTTCTCTCCCCTACCCGCACCCCCTCTTCTGTCTCCCACCCCAGGGCCTTTGCACTCCCCACCCCTCTGCCTAGAACACGCTCCTCCTGTTCTCCACTTGGTAGAGCCCTCAGCATTCGCGTACCCCTTCCTTTGGTTTTGAACATTCTCCTATGTGAAATCATGTTGTGTACCTAACTACGTGTTTATTATGTGTTTCCTGTTTCCAAAAGGAACGCAGGCGCCGGCAAGATAGCTCAGTGGGGGGCCGGGGAGATAGCTCAGGGGAATAAGTGCTTGCTTGGCAAGCACAAGGTCCTGAGTTCAATCCCTGGTACCACCAAAAAAAAAAAAAATGAGATGGCTCAGTGCTCTAAGGAGCCTGCTTAGGCAAGCTTAGGCAGGCGCAGAAGACCACCGTTTGATCCTCTGTCCCCAAAAACCCGCTAGCCCCACCCTCAGGGCAGGCTGAGTCATCCACAAAACAAAACAAACAAACAACAACAACAACAACAACAAAACAAGAATGCAGCCTGGAGGCGCAACCGTTAGCCATGTTCCCCCTGCTGTGCCCGGGTGCTTGTACTGGTGCACACAGGCAGGTGACAATATTTGTTAAATGCACAAACACAGGCTCATGGTGCGAGAGTGGGCTCTGTGGTTCAATCATTGCTCTGTTACTGCCTGCTCTGGGGCTCTGTCTGGGAGCCTCCAGGCTCCTGCCCTAAGCCTCAACCCAGTGGGCATTCGGTAAGGGGCTGTGACGTAGGAGCTGAGGTGCAGGAGTGGATAAAGCTACAGGCAGGGGGCACCAGGACAAAGAGGCCAGCCTCTCTCCCTCCCCGGACCGCAAGTGCAATCCTACCCTCCGCCCCTGGAGGCGCCTGTCTCCTCGCGTTCCCTCCCCCTGCCTCCCTCCCTCCCTCCCTCCACTCAGCGCTGGGGCTCCAGCCCTGGGCCAGGCCCCTGCACTACTGGGCCCCTCTAGTGCACGCGTTCAGGGCCTCCTGGCCTCCAGGCCTCAGGCCCAGGGGCCTCTGTCCCAAACAGCTGCTCAGGGCAGAGCCCCCGGCTGTCTGTGTCACGCAGCTTGCCAGGCCTAGGAGGAGGTATGGGGAAGAGGGGAGGCGGGTTTGGGTTGCTCTCCTCTATACCACCCTCTGAGGCAACAGTGCTGGGCTAGATGATAAATGAGAATGGGGATGAGGAGTCGAGGTTTTAGGAGTGCAAAATTATGTGAAAGGGAAGTGAATGAGATACGCAAAATTCAGGGTGCAAAATTTAAGGGGGTACCCAAACCCTTAAAAACCAAGATAAGTAATTGTTTAATGCATTCTTATTTATTTATTTATGGTGGGTGTGGGTGTGGGTGTGTGACAGGATTGCTGTATAGTTTAGCCTGGTCTTGAAATCACTATGTAGCCCAGGCTGGCCTCAAACTCATGGCAATCCTCCTGCCTCAGCCTTCTGAGTGCTGGGATTATGCACACATCACCACATCTGGTTGTTTACATTTCTTTCTTTTCTTCTCTTTCTTTTGGTACTGGGGATCGAGCTCAGGACCTTGCACTTGCCAGGCAGGTGCTTATGCCACTGAGCTATCTCTCCAGCCTCTTGTTTATTTTTCTATGATGAACTGTACACAGGGAGTGCTGAGATAAATCCCCGGCCCTTTTTGCTTTTTATTTTAAGGCAGGGACTTGATGGGTGTGGTGGCACACACCTGTAAGCCCAGCACTCAGGAGGCTGAGGCAGGAGGATCACCACGAGTTTGAGGCCAGCACTACATAGTGAGACCTTGTCACCAAAAAAAAAACCCTAAAAATAAAAATACAGGAACTCGCAAATTGCCCATGCTGACCTTGAACTTGCAGTCCTGCCCACAGCTAGGATTACAGATATGTGCCACCACATGTGGCCAGTGAAATACTTTTGAAAAATCAAAATTAATGCAAAAAATTCCACAATAAACAAACTATCAAAAATTTAAGACAGAGGGCTGGCCAAATAGCTCAGCGGATTAAAGCACGTGCAAGCAGGCGCAGGGGCTGGGGGTTCGATCCCCAGGCATGCCGTGCCTGCCAGGTGCACTGAGACAGCAATTCAGACTGGGCGTGGTGGCCCATGTCTGTAATCCCAGCTCTTGGGAGGCTGTAAATAGGCGGATCACTACGAGTCCGATCTAGTAGTGAGACTCTAAACACCCTGCAGACCCTTCCCTAAAAAATACACACACACACACACACACACAAAAAAAAAATAGATAGATAGATAGAGATATAGATATAGATAAAGATGGAAGCCAGACATGGTGGCACATACTTAAAATCCAAGCACGGTGGGGGTTTGAGGCAGGAGGGTTGCAAGTTAGTGAAAGCCTGTTTCAAAACAAAATAAGTGGGCTGGAGAGATGGCTCAGTGGTCTAAAGCACCTACTTGGAACAAAGCACAGGACTGCAGTTCAATCCCCCAGCACCACATGCCAGCCTGCCCCAGCTGCCCCCCCATAAATAAATGTAATAATAATAATAATAATAATAATAATAATGAAACTTGTGCAATCCCCGGTGAAAAAAAATTAAATAAAGTAAGTAAAAAAGAACCAGGATGTAGCTCAATGCAAATGCCTTGAGTTCAGTCCCAATACCAACATAAAACAGGGCCTGGGGACCTAGAGGCAGATCATTCCTTCCAGCAACCTGCAGGTGGCGCGCTCGACCTGCTCCGATAACTTAGAGGCACAGGTCTGACTGACTGCATGGCATTCTGTGACTTTGGATGAGTCCCTTCCCCTTTGCATAGGGCTGAGATGGGAATAGTGGTGCACACATGGCTGTAATCCCTAACCCCAGTACTAGGAAGGCTGAATCCAAGCCTTGGCTCCAAAGTGAATTCAAAGCCAACTTGAACTACATAGAAAGACTCTGTCTCAAAAGAGGAAAGGAAGGGAATTGAGACCTAAGATTTTATTTCTAGCTGGGACATGCCAGCCTGAGTTGTTTTTTTTCAGCCTGAGTTCTTAATCGCCCCTAATATTCACATCATGCCATTTGGAATGCCAGTTTCCAGTTTAATGTGTACCTGCTCTCTCTCTCTCATGCCAGGCTTCCATGCATAGAACCCCTGAGAACAGGAAACCTGTGAGCTCTGACATGACATACTGTGCACACTGCAGGAGCTGTCCTACTGTGTGCCTCAGACTCCAGCACTTAAGGACACACGTGGGG
>NW_004524714.1:2567838-2569324 GCF_000260255.1 Octodon degus | reverse complement strand
CCCTTGTGCTTGCCAGGGAAGCACTTATTCCACTGAGCTATCTCCCTAGCCCCCTCCACCTTTTTTTTTTTTTTTTTGTGGAACCAGGGATTGAATGACTTTGTTTTTCATTTCATTTCGTTTCATTTATTTATTTATTTTTGGCGGAGCCAGGGATTGAACTCAGGCCTTGCGCTTGCCAGGGAAGCACTTATTCCACTGAGCCATCTCCCTGGCCCCTTTTTTACTTTATTTTATTTTATTTTTCGGAACCGGGGATTGAACTCAGGCCCTTGTGCTTGCCAGAGAAGCGCTTATTCCACTGAGCCATCTCCCCGGCCCCCTTTACTTTATTTATGTAATGAATTAAGTTGACTGTGTTCCTTGACCAATTCCCTTATTCTGAGATGGGGCTGAAAGACTCGAAAAGGGTGGATCATCTATAGTCCTGCTTTCGTGTTTTTTTTTTGTTGTTGTTGTTGTTTTCGTTTTTTTGGTGGAACCAGGGATTGAACTCAGGCCCTTGCACTTACCAAGCAGGTGCTTATTCTACTGAGCCATCTCCCCAGCCCCCCTGCCTTCATTTTGTAGCCTCAGTTTGTAGCCCAGGCTGGCCTCACACTTTCAACAATCCTCCTGCCTCACCTTCCTGAGTGCTGGGATGACAGGTGGGTGCCACCAGGCCCACCTCTACCTCACACTGTTTATTTCTACCCACAAATTGGGACTTTCTTAATCAGATAGTTTTATTTGTATTTTATTTGTTTATTTGGTGTTTGTTTTAGTTGGGCTCTTGCTCTGTAATTCAGGCTGGCCTTAAATTCACTGTGCAGCCCAGGCTGGCCTCAAACTAAGGTGGTCTTC
This sequence comes from Octodon degus, assembly GCF_000260255.1. Classification (NCBI taxonomy): domain Eukaryota; kingdom Metazoa; phylum Chordata; class Mammalia; order Rodentia; family Octodontidae; genus Octodon; species Octodon degus. Next base: position 2,568,481 of record NW_004524714.1, on the reverse strand, counting down.
CTGCCTCAGCCTCCCAAGTGCTGGAGTTACAGGTGTGTGCCATCATGCCAGGCAGTTCTATGTGGTTGTATTTATTTATTTATTTATTTTGTATCTTAGGGAAGGGTCTCCAGGGTGTTCAGGGTCTCACTACTAGATCGGACTCACAGTGATCCGCCTGTTTACAGCCTCCCAAGAGCTGGGATGACACGCGCACGCCCCCACGCCCAGTGTCTTTAAATTTTGTATTAGTGTATGTTTACAGTACAGGGGAGGTACACATCCGTCACACATCTTAATTCTCTCCACTTCTGCTTCTCTTCCCCTCCCCCTTCACGAAAGCTTTATCTCCCTGTTTCCCGTTATCTGTCTCTTATTTTGCTCTTTACATTATTGATACTTTTCATTTCTCATATGAGAAGTTAAGCTTCTGTAGCCGGTTATAGTCTCCAGGGGCTCGCATTTTTGTACAAGCAAGTCGAGTTTACTTTGAGGCTGAGTAGTCTCCGCGCTGTGTAACTATGCTGTCTTTATGCACACGGGATCCTCCCAGAACGAGCTGCCAGGAACCGTCTGCTGCAACCGTGGTATCACGCGCCACTGGCCCAGCATCGCCTTAGCTTTCGGGACGATTCCTAGCAGGGGAATGAATAGCCGAGTCAAG
>NW_004524714.1:2549839-2551453 GCF_000260255.1 Octodon degus | reverse complement strand
GGGCTTGGGGTCTGAGATTGCATTTTGCTCCTTTTCATTGTTATTTTGTGTAGCACTGTCTTCTGACCTTTGTTGTGGAGCTTTGGTGCAGTTATAAACCTTAGCACCTACTGAAATTCAGGTGCAGAGCTACAAAGTTTGGGTCTGGCTGCTGCGCTCAGCTCCTTCCTGCTACCGCCCTTGGGAGTGATCCTGTTGTGCCCCTCTGGAAAGATGTTCTGCTCCTGGATTAGCTGGGTGGCTTTGTCCCCTACTCTCTCTGCAGGGATTGCAGCTGCAGGGTTTCACCCCAGACCTGTATGCCAGGCCTGAGCTGAGTCTGGAGGGGACAAGGTGGAGTAGGGGGAGAGGAAGCTATCCCACACACTCACCGGGCCTGGGCTAGGGTTGGATCTGGGCGTCCCCAGAACGCAGCCGAAATTCTCACTCAGAGGGCAGGGTGAGGGTGTGCTGTGGAGTGGTGGTGGGGGTCCCCAGGGGGTGGAAGAGGGTCTCACCGATGCTGCGCCTGGGCTGAGACCGCTCTTCTAGTTTTCTGAGAGTTACAATATATGATCCCTATCTGTAGTCTTTGGGTTAATCTTATAAAAGAATTGTGTAAGTAAAATAAATTCTATAAATTATGTGTCCTAAATTAGTTCTATTCCCTTGCAAACCCTTACTATAACAAATAGTTAGCTTTTTACTACATTGATCATGTCGGGCCGTCGCCACAGGAGTGTGGGCTTTGCGGAAAGCAGCATCCTGTTGCCACAGCCTCCACGAGGAGTCCGCCAACCCGAAAAGGTGGATGTTGGCCTCAGTGCAGAATATTGCAGATGAGAACAGCATCCCATCGTGAAGTCGGGCTGCAGAGTGGCAGAAGCTTAGTGTTACCGATGTCTTGAGTCACCCGTGAGGCCTGTGTACAGAGGTGCCACCCACCAACTTCTACTCAAAGTGTGTTGGAGTGTGTTGGCCTTGGGTCAGACGTGGAAGCTGTTGTGCATTTCCTACTCTGGAGCCTTACCCTGTGTCCCCAGGTTTGGGAACAGTGCTGGAGTGCAGTTCTAGAGCTGGCAGCAGCACAGCCCAGGAGGAGGCAGAGGGCTGAAAGCCGCCACTGCTTGTGTTTGAGAATTTCTGTGACTGGATCATTTGCTACAGAAGAAACAAGCTAGGAGCCGGGGAGATGGCTCAGTAGGATAAGCGCTTGACTGGCAAACGCAAGGATCTGAGTTCAATCCCCAGTTCCGCAAAAAAAAAAAAAAAAGAAGAAGAAGAAGAAGAAGAAGAAGAAGAAGAAGAAGAAGAAGAAGAAACAAGCTGCAAGCTGCTTCCCTCCTGTATCAGAGGCCTTCTCAAGAGAACTGATGTATCTGGCATTTTTTTTCTAGGACAAGCATGCAGCATTGGGTGTTGTTAATTAACCTACCCAACAAACAGGAACATCTGTGTCTTAGGATAAATGTATTCTTGCAGATGTTACTGCCTACTGTTACAATAAAGGATGGTCTTTGGTGTTCTTAAAAAAAAAAAATAGGGGGGCCTGGCCTTAGCTCAGTTGTTTAAGTGGCTGCTTCCACAAAGCTGTCAGCCTCAGGATGCTGTAGTTCGATCCCCACAACACTCCAG
>NW_004524714.1:2547483-2548889 GCF_000260255.1 Octodon degus | reverse complement strand
TTTTTTTTTTTTTGGTGGAACTGGGGATTGAACTCAGGCCCTTGCGCTTGCCAGGGAAGTGCTTATTCCACTGAGCCATCTCCCCAGCCCCATGTCTTTCTAATTTCCTCGACTATTTTGCTCATTCATTTTTTATCACTCATCAATAAAAATGTTGAAGATGGTCAGTTTACATCTAAATACAGCTTTAATTGTTTCCATAGATTTGTATTTTTGTTTATTTATTTGTATTTTTTAGTAAGGGTCTACAGGGTCTATAGGGTCTCACTATGTAGATCAGACTCGTAGTGATCCACCTGTGTTCAGCCTTCCAAGTGCTGGGATTACAGGTGCACGCCACCACGCCCAGTCTCCCTCGCTGTCTCAGTACACCCCAAGGGCAGGACGGGCACGGCAGGCCCGGGACTGAACCCTAGCTGCTGCATCTGTCTAAGCAGGCACTTCAATCTGCTGAGCTATTTGGCCGGCTCCTCCACGGATTTTTAGTGTAAAGAATTCTTCCCATTTCTTTTTCTTTTTTTCTTTCTTTTTTTTAAAAAATGTATTTAGTACAGCATCTACATCTACAAGGCCTCACTACACAGATTGGATTCGTAGTGATACTGTTTTCAGTCTCCCAAGTGCTGGGATTACAGGCATGTGCTACCATGCCCAGTCTCAATGGCCATCACAGAGAGCCCTGGCGGTGGGGCCTGAGTTCAATCTGTGGCTCTAAAAAAAAAAAAAAAAAAAGTGTACTGTTATTACTTGTGTAACGAAAAGTGAGAAAACAAAAACAAAATACAGAAAGCCTCACCTGGCATGGTAGCCAGGCATGGTGGTACACGGCTATAATCCCAGTACTCAGGAGGCTAAGGTAGGAAGATCACCATGAATTTGAGGTCAGTTTGGCCTACATAGTGAGTTTAAGCTAACATGAACCACATAGCAAGATCCTGTAGAAAAAAGAAAGAAAAGGAAAGAAAGACAGACACAGAATAAAACCAGACATGGTAATGCACACCTGTAATCCCAGCCCTCTAGGAAGCTGAGACAGGAGAACAGCTGTAAAAAGGCCAGCCTGGGCTACAGAGTGAGATCACACCTCTAAACAAATAAATAAATAATGCAAATACACACACACACAGGGCTACTCTTCTGTGGCCCAACATGGCTTTCCCTGAAGCAGTGGGTGGTGAGAAGCCAGACATTAGGAATGGATGTGGGGTTGGTGAGGGTGACAGCAGAGGGCTTGATCCAGCCTCTTGGGGACAACTGGCAGGAGGAGGCTCAAAGCTGGGCCAGCAGCAGTGGTAAATGGGGATTTCAAGCAGAGGGAAGGGCCGGGGGAGATGGCTCAGTAGGATAAGCGCTTGACTGGCAAACACAAGGATCTGAGTTCAATCCCCAGTTCTGCCAAAAAAAAA
>NW_004524714.1:2544466-2545838 GCF_000260255.1 Octodon degus | reverse complement strand
CTGAAAAAAAGAAAAAAGAAATCCACTACAATGCTCAACATCGACAGCCATTAGAAAAATGCAAATTAAAACACTTTATTTCCATCTTATCCCAGAAAGAACGGCCATCATCAAGAAATCAAACAATGAGCTGGGCATGGTGACACATACCTGCAATCCTGTAACGCTAACACTCAGAAGGCTGAGACAGGAGGATCCTTGGGAGTTTGAGACCAACCTGGGCTACAAATTGAGCTCAAGGCCAGCCTGAACTGCATAGCGAGACCCTGTCCCAAAAAGACAAAAGACCAAAAAAAAAAAAAAAAAAAGGCAAACAAAAAACCCAAATGCTGGTGAGGCTGTGGGGAAAAAGAAAGCCTTCTACACTGTTAGTGGTCTGTAAAGTAGTACAACCACTATGGAAATGAGTGTGAAAAAAACCCTAACACTAGGAGCTCCACTTGACCCAGCTATTCTCCTTCTAGGCATCTTCCCCAAAGGGTCCAAGACATCCCATTACAGTGATCCATGCATAGCGTGTTCATGGCAGCACAACTCATAACAGCTCAGTCTTGGAAGTCATCTACATCCATCCACAGATACACGGGCAAAGAAAACATGGCCTCATACACGGCCAAGTACTGCTTTGCTGTCAGAAAGGCTAAATTGGAGTCACCTTCAGGAAGATGGAACCTGAACCTTGAGACCACAAAGTGAAGTGAAATAAGTCAGCCCCACAAGCTCAAATGTCGCAAGGTTTCTCTCACGTGAGAAGCTCAACGTGTAGCTAAATTAAAGAGCAAAATAAAAGATAGATAGGCACTATCCCTGGAAATGGGGAGATGGTGCTTTTGCAAAAGAGAAGGGGGCCAAGTGGAGGAGGCAGGGTGGAAAAATGGGAAGAGGATAAAAAAAGAGTTAAGATCAGGCCTGGGAGATAGGTCAGCAGTTCAAGCACCTGCCTGGCAAGCGCAAGGACTTGGGTTCGATTCCCCAGTACCACTTGCCACGCCATTGTGCTGGTCACAGGAACCAGGAGCTGGTAGCACATGCCTATAATCCTTGGGGAGGCTAAGACACGAGGATCACTACAAGTCCAAGCTGTGTACTGAGATGCTGTACTAAATAAATAAATAAAAGATTAAAAAATTTAAAAGGAGAAAAAAGTTAAGATGTGTTACAGACATGGGTCAGCTCCTCTTGCCAATGTAACTATTATGTACTGCAAACACTGACACATAAAAATAAACATTTTAGGGACCGGGGAGATAGCTCAGTGGAATAAGCACTTGCCTGGCAAGCGAAAGGACCTGAGTTCAATCTCTGGTCCCGGAAAAAAAAGGGGGGGGGCTGGGGAAATGGCTCAGTGGAATAAGCACTTCCCTGGCAAGTG
>NW_004524714.1:2531997-2543639 GCF_000260255.1 Octodon degus | reverse complement strand
AGGAATCCCTGGATTCCTTTGCTAGCTGTGCAGGGACAGAAAAAGAGTGCAAGTGAAGAAAGCCACAAAGGGAAATAAGCAAGCTGTAACCTCCAATGCAGCAGACCATTGGCCTTCCCTCTTCGAGGTGGGAGCCCTCCTCAGGGCGATTGGGGTGTGGAGCTATGTTTGTCCCTTCTCAGTGAATCAGCACCGAGAGCTCCTTCTAATCACACGCACACACACACACACACACACACACACACACACACACACACACGGCAGGGTTGGGGGGTGTGCTGTTGCCTCAGAGGCATTTTTTAGGCCTGAGGGTGGGATGTTGCAAACAGATGTCTTCAGATTAGTGGGGGTCCATGCAACAAAATGACTATTTTTGTTTTATATATGAAAACATCTGCCCAAAGAGCTCCTGCAGGACAGGCTGTGATGTGCTCAGGGGGACTGTGCCACCACCTAGGAGAAAGGTGTTGGGGGGACACTTGGGCCACAGTGCATGCCTGTGATATCAGCACTTGGGAGGCCTCGTGGTGCAAAGAACCCTGGACCCAGAGCCTCGGCCCGGGCCCTTGGTCACCCAGTGACAGGCACCTGAGAAGCTACCACAGTGGGGAGGGTGGGGAGGATGGGGCCGGTTGCCCCAGGGGCCCTGGTCCACCTGCTTCCTCCCTCAGTGCACAGCTGGAGGCTCCCGTGGATTCAGCATAGGAGCCCAGGCCGGGGAAACTGTTCCCCAGAGGACACAAGAACTTGCTTGGGTTACCAAGGAGGCAGAGCCACGCCCACGGCGCTGGGCCGCGGGCTGCCGGAAGCCAAGCGTCAGGCTCAGCCAGCAAGGCTCTGCTGGGGGCCGCACGATGAGCGGTGGAAAGACAGTGGGATAAAGGAGGAGGAGGGGATCAGAGCAGGAGGAGGGGCCCAGAGAAGAGGCCGGAAGCCTGGGGGACCAGGACAGCCTGTGTTTATTGGAGTGCAGGCACCCCTGCTTTTCTGGGTGACTGAGAGTGTTCAAGGGCATTGGTGCAGGGTGGGGCGTGGGTGGGGGGCGTGTGGCAAGAGTGCTCCCCAGGGGAGTCCTGTCAGGAGCTGGAGAGAGAATGCCAAGTGCTAAGCAATTATCTTACCCAGCAGGGCCTGGCTCTGATAGGAGCACCCCACCCCCAGCCACCCACTGAGCCAGGGCAGATCTGAGGCTTCAACAATTTTTTTTTGGGGGGGACTCTATTTCTTATTTTATGCTTTTATTTTTTGCAGTGCACAGGAATTGAGCCCAGGACCTCACGAATGCACGGCAAGTGCTCTACAACTGAGCTCTAAACACTTTACAATTCCTCTCCCATTATTTAATTTAATTTAAATTTTTTCGTGGTACTGGGGATTGAACTCAGGACCTTGTGCTTGCCAGGCAAGCGCTTATTCTACTGAGCTATCTCCCTGCGCCCCCCCCCCATTATTTCAGTGGGGTTTGGGGAGGAAGAGGAATCTACCTATACAACCCAAACTATTTTTCAAAAGCAAAACTGTGAAACAAAAAACATGAACTGTTTACCTTTTGGAGAGGGAGCACAAGGACATTTGCTTTATTATTATTATTTTATTATTATTATTTTTTTTTTTTCCGGAACCGGGGATTGAACTCAGGTCCTTGCGCTAGCCCGGGAAGCGCTTATTCCACTGAGCCATCTCCCCGGGCCCTTTTGTTTTGTATATATGCTGTGTTAGGGATCAAAGCCAGGGCTCACTCATATTGGCAGCTATTCTGCCAGAGCTGCAACCCAGTCCCTACCATCATTTCTTGTTTCATCTTGATTTTTCATGAGTTATTTGCTTCTTTTGCATTAATTCTCAGTTTCACAAAGTTATAATGTCACAGAAAAGAATGCAGTAGACTCAATGTTGAATTATTTCTGGATAATAGTTTCCAGTGTCCAACACATGATGAATGTCATAGTGTTCCACTCCCAGAACAAAAAGAGTCCTCTGTGTCCTGCTGGCTCGCTGTGGTACCCTAGGGTGCCTTAGCACCCAGTATGGGAACCATGGGCCTGTCTTCTCTTCATCCATTGGATCTGGCTTCCTTTCTTCTCAGCTACCAGGGTCAAATGCCAAATTGGCGAAAAACAAAACCCAGCGGGACAAAACAATCTCCCCCATAGAATGCAAACACCTCCTCTGGGATCTGACAAGTTTAACCATTGTAAAACACACGATTTGTTCTCTGACACCCAAGGTGTAAAGAATTTAATATTTCTCTATTTTTCTGGGCCAGATACAATTAGCCTTCATGCTTCTCTAGCAGAGGTCATTGAACTTTTCTTTCTTTCTTTCTTTCTTTCTTTCTTTCTTTCTTTCTTTCTTTCTTTGTTTCTTCAGAGCTGGGCAAATGCTTGCCACTGAAGCACATCCCTAATCCCTGGGACTTCTAATACTTCTTTTTTTGGTTTGTTTTGGATTCGGTGGCTTCCCCTTGCTCCCGGGCTAGCCCCAGAACCATGGGGCTCACACAGGCCAGGCAATATTGCCCCTCCCAGTAACGTGCAGCCAGCCCTCGGCTCTATGGCTGCCCCAGAGCCGGGCTGAACAGAGGGCCTTTCGCGTGGATCTTGGAACCTGCTCCCCTACACCTGTCTGAGCCCTGCCCATAGGGTTTTTTTTTTTCCAAAATTTTATTGATAAACAGCAATGAGACAGTTTCAAATCAAATCGGAAGTACAGTTTCAACAAATAACACACTGCATATATTCTTCTTAGTGGTTAATTGCTGTACAAGACGCGGACTTGAGATCCTATTTACAAACACCATTAGAACAAATCATTCTACTCATTAAGAGAATGCAACTATGTATCTATCCCAACCACTTTGAGTACACAGATACAAAATGGACATTCATCTGTATACCCTATTTTTTCTAAGTTCCGTTATTGACTATTATAGGTGTGTAAACTCAGCAAAATATTCTAAAAGAGTCCAGTAGCCCATAATAGCATTGGGTCTTCTGTTTAACTGGCAATGTCAGAAATTGTTGACCTGAGTCCCCTACAGCTCAACATAACAGCATGGCTTTACTTCCTATATTTCGTCTTCATACTTTTCTGCTGGATGGTTAAGACCAAGGTAAAGCAGGACCTGTGCAACAAGAGTTGTAGCTTTTGGGTCTGAGAAGGTCAGTGAAATGCCCTCAGGATTTATCCTGAGATCCTGTACTTCAGATTGTAGAACCTTTGTCAGTGCAGCCATGTGGATGAGTCACGGCCATTGCTTGGCCAATGTGCTCTCTGTGAGAGCCTGAGAGAGTGTCTTCTCCCCATGTGACTCTCCTTAGGCACACTCTACGTCATCGATCACTTTCCTCTTTGGCCCATAGGGCTTTGGAGTGGGCAGGAGCTTTGGTGCCTGAGAACCCACTTCAGCTCCTTCTTGCTCTTGGGTGACAAATGTAGCCCTCAAGAGATTTTTGTTTTAAGTGGTAAAGTGTACTCCTAACTCATTTTTTTTTCTTTGCGGTCAGCTCAGCCTGCCCTGGGGGCTGGTCTGGCACAACATGTGGTGCAGGGGTTGAACCAGTCCTTGGTCCCCACATGCTTGCCTAAGCTTGATTGCTGAGCTATCTCACCGGCCCCTCCCCCTAACTCATTATTTGTTTAGAAGTCCATTGGAGGGCCAGGGATGTAGTGTTTCAAACTTGTGGCAATCCTCTGGCTTCAGCCTCCCATTACAAATGTGTGCTACCATCCCCAGCCTGGCCTAAGCTTTTGAAAACAAAACCTTTGGCCACAGCATCACAGTGAGAAATCATCACTTGAGGGCAAAGGTGTCCCAAAAGCAAGCGCGCCAGGCCAAGGCGCTCTCTGCAGCTATATAAACATCACTCTTTTGTCCTCTGCCAATGAATCCAGAAGAAGGAAGGGGAGAAAAAGCAGGCAGAACACGACCAAATTCTCCACAACTCATACATAGGTCGTACATATTTAGCATATATATCTCATACATATTTAGCATACATATCTCATACATATTTAGCTCTGCTTTATCCTGCCTTATGATGTGTCATTTTATTTATTTATTTTTTTTTCTTTTTGGTGGAACTGGGGATTGAACTCAGACCCTCGAACTTGCCAGGCAAGCAGTTATCCTACTGAGCCATCTCCCTGGCCCCTGATGTATCATTTTAAACAACGATATTAGTAGATAACCTTCATTGGATCCTCACCGGTTTCCAGTATTGAGTAAAGTGCCTTACAAATATTATCTTGTTGCGTTCTTCAGAAACTGGCCCTAAAAGCATATAGCAGAAAATAATGTCCCCACCGCCAGGAGGGAGTGAGACGAACATGGAAGATGTAACTGATGATGCAGCTTAAAAGCAGAAGGCGGCAGGAATGAGCGCGAGGGGGAGGGAGAAGGAGCCCAGGTCCTGGGGCCTGGTGCGTGCGGGCCGCTGGGGGACTTACTGGGCACAGGCCAGGCACCAGGACCCAGGTTCTCTCTTCATTGCTATTTCTTGCTCGTCTGTTTTCTCACTTTGCGTTTCTCTGGGAAGCTCCCTCAGTTTGTCCTCATCCCTTCCTCTTCCTGTTCCTCTCTGCATCCATCTACCCACCTGGCCGGCTCCCCCATCACGTGACCATGAGCATCCAACACAGCATTGTTCCCACCCCAGCTGCTGAGCTGCACCCGGCTCTGCAGAGGCTGCAGGGCGCGCATGCGCAGCTACAGACGCACCTGAGCGCAGATGGTCTGGATGCATCTTGAGCTGCGGCGGCTTCTGGTCCCGGTGCAGGGGTGGGGGTGGGGTGGAGGTGGGGTGGGGGCGGGGTGGGGGCGTGGCTCCGTGGGCCCGCTCAGGTCTGCACCGCCTGAGGAGTTTGGTTTCTGTAGTCTGTGCGTTCCTAAAGCGTCCAACCTTCCCATACGTCAGGGCCTTGGGGTGGCTCCCTTGGTGCTGGAGCTCCCCGCTCCCCCCGGGGCATCAGGAAGTCAGTTTTGTTATCCATCTGCGCTTAGAGCCGTGTGACTTTGGCTAGGTGACCTGACCGCTGTGCGTCCCAGAACAAAATGATAATAACAGCACCGATGGCGTAGGTCTGGAGAATCAGTGAAATTTCCGGAAGGCTCTTTGCACCGTACTGGGTGTGTCTCAAACTCATGGCAAATGCAAATAAAGGGTCAGAGCAGCCAGTGTGATGGGTTAACTGAGTTTTACTCTTCCTGTTGGTGTCTCATTTCACCCTGGGAAACTGGCCTGCAAATTTTATCATCCCTTTTTCACAGATGGATAAATTAAGGCTCAGAGATGGCAAAACGTCTTGAAGTGTTGGAATCGACATCCAGCAGGGTCAGAGTGACTGCAGTGTGACACTTCAGAGTCAGGGGCTGCCAGGAGAGTTCACAGTCTATCTCCCTCTCATTCTTTGAACCATCTGTTTCCAAATAACATCGATTCTGATTTTGGCTACTCCAGGGACATCTCAGGTCCATATCTGCAGGACACAATTTCTCTTTGTTTTGGAAGAACCAGACTCCTTTCTCTCTGTCACTGGGTCTTGGCACCTCTGGGTTTTGCCAAATCGCTCTCCCATCTCCTCCTTCTACCTTTTTTTTTTTTTTTTTTTCCCCTCGGAACCAGGGATTGAACTCAGGCCACTGCGCTTGCCAGGCAAGTGCTTATTCCACTGAGCCAGCTCCCCGGGCCCTTTTGTTTTAAGACAGGGTCTCACTATGTAGTTCAGGTTGGCTTGAACTCAGCAGTTCTCCTGCCTCAGCCTCCCAAGTGCTGGGATTAAAGGTGTGTGCCTCCCCTTTTTATTGAGCTCAGGCAGCCTCTCGCGGCATCCCAGCTAGTACACTGCATTGGATCCCCTAGCACTCTGTCACGGCCTTCTGTCCTCCAGCACTTTTCAGAGTGGAGACTCCATGCTGTGCATGATTCCTTGGCTCCCTTCTCTCTAGCTAGAACACCAGCTCCTTGAGCACAGAAATGTCTCCATCCTTCCCATCTCATGGCTGGGCCCTTAGCCGCACTCAGTAAGCCTTCACTGACCCCTGCCTGCCTGAGTAACCAGAGGAGGCCTCAATGTATTCCTTAGCCGCTAAAGAATTTTCCATCTTCTAATTTATATTTTCATGGCAGATACAGAAACTGTGCAGTGTCAGTTGACACGTGCCAGCCCGCTAAGGAAGGGATATGTGGTGTCCAAGGGCACCCTAGGACACCATATGCTTTCTCCTCCAGAGACATTCAGAGGCCTGCATATGCTCCAGGAGCGAAGGCAGAAAAAGGTGATACAGGAGCATGTTCTTTCTCTAGGTAGTCATGTCAGAGCTCTGATTGGGTAGACTGGGCTGGAGGTGAGAAGATGGTCAGATCTGCTTGCTGGTGGCTGAGCGAGGACCTCTGGCATTTTGTCAAGGCTTGGCCACCCCTCTAGGACTTTGGAAAATTCCTCATTAGGCCTCAGTTTCTTTTCTTTTCTTTTCTTTTTTTTTTTTAATATTTATTTATTTATTTTGTGTGGCCAGCTCAGCCCACCAGGGGGCGGGGCTGGCTGGCATGTGGTGCTGGGGGATTGAACGGCAGTCCCTGTGTTTTGCTTAGCTTAGCTTGTTCTAAGTAGGTGCTCCAGACCACTGAGCCATCTCACCAGCCCCATCTTTTCTTGTTCAGTATAAAATAATGGCTCAGAATCTAGAGTCCAGAATTGGATCATTGCTTTGTTACTTCCTGTTGAAATATTTATCTTGCCCAAATCTTAACTCCCTCATCTGTACAATAATTATATTTCTTAATATTATGAAGAAAAGGACCTAGCTGGTAAGACTATTCCAGGGTTCACTGATTTTACTACTAAGAGCTTGCCTGTCCTTTTTTATTTGTAATTGGCTTTTTTTGTTTTGTTTTGTTTTGTTTATTTTTTTGGTGGAACCGGGATTTGAACTCAGGCCTTGTACTTGCCAGGCAAGTGCTTATTCCACTGAGCCACCTCCCCAGCCCCCCTTTTTTTTTTTTTTTTTGAGGCCCCAAGTGAGCCCAGTTTCTTCTCCTCCCCACTCTAAGCCTATAGCCTTGAGCAAGCCAGGTAAGCACTTTACCATTGAGCTCCCCTCCCCTCCCAACCTTGTTCCTTATTTGGAAAGCAATGTTTTCCATCTACAAACAAAGTTAACTTTGGGAAATGTGAACTCCAGGAAGTAGATGTTGATTCCAGAGTTGATGTAACAGTATATTCCTACCAGATTTAGGGTTTGAAGCCAGGCATGGTGGCTTACACCTGCAATGCAGGGAGATGGCCAGGAGTTCGAGGCCAGCACAGATTACACAGTAAGTTCAAATTCAGCCTAAACTACATAGGGAGAACCTGCCTTTAAAAAATAAAAGATTAAAAAAATAAACAAAGATTCTGGCTGCACTGCAGTCTCTGCAAACTTGTGTCTTAGGTATGCGGCCTTGAAGTTACTTCTCATCTCTGAATTTTAGTTATTGTTAAAAATAAAGAGAGGGGGCTTGGCCTTAGCTCAGTTGTTTAAGTGGCTGCTTCCACAAAGCTGTCAGCCTCAGGATGCTGTAGTTCGATCCCCACAACACTCCAGCCTGCCAAACCACCCCTGAGGGCATTAGGAGCAAAAAATAAAATAAAATAAAATAAACAAAAAAAAAATAGGAGTCCGGGAGATAGCTCAGTAGGGTAAGTGCTTGGTTGGCAAGCGCAAGGCCTGCGGTCAATCCCCGGTTCCACACACACACACAAAGATTGAGTTGTATGGGGTGGTACACACCTGTCACCCCACCACTTGGGAGGCTGAGCCAGGAGGATTGGTGTGAGTTCGAGACCAGCCGGGGTTACAAAGTGAGCTCAAGGCCAGATTGAACTGCACACTGAGATCCTGTCTCAAAAAGACAAAAAAAAAAAAAAAAAAGATTTAGGATTTGGAAACTTCTGGTTTTTAAAGTCCGCTGGAGCATCTTATCCATAGTTGTAGTTCCAAGGCTCAGAATAGCGGTTTACATATAATAATAGATCAAAAAGTACTTATTAATGAATGATAAATGCTCGTTCTGCTAACAAGTCTAATGGTTTAGGTTCCCCAGCATGGCGCAAGCACAAGGGAGGCAGAGGTGGGAAGGTTGCATCTTCGAGTCCTGCCTCGGCAACTCATGGAGAATCTGCCTCAAGTAAAAAAAGGGCTGGAGGGGCTGGTGAGATGGCTCAGTGGTCTAAAGCACCTACTTAGAACAAGCTTAGCAAAGCACAGGGACCGGCGGTTCAATCCTCCAGCACCACATGCCAGCCCGCCCCGCCCCCTGGTGGGCTGAGCTGGCCACACACACACACACACACACACACACACACAAATAAATTAAAAAAAAAAAAAAGGGCTGGATATGCAACTCACTGGTGGAGAGGGCCTGGGTTTGACGCCTCCCCCAGTGTGTGTGTGTGTGTGTGTGTGTGTCTAATTATTTCAAAGATTTAATGAGATGATACTTTTAAGGCACGTCAGCACGGAGCCAGACACATAATAAAGCTCTGAGAATTGTGACTCTAAGGCTATAGATGTCCAGGGGCTTGGGATAGTATCACTGTATCCCAGATTATGTTGTGAATGGGAAGTGGTACTATTAATAAAGAGATTAACTTCCAGAGTTCCTTGGGTGGCAGGCAAAAGTGGAAGGATCCCAGAAAGAGGAAAGACAGCACCATAACCGGCTTTTAGAAAGATGCCTGTTGCCAGGGATTCCAGTGCGGAGGCGGCAACAAGGGACTTTAGGACCCTGCGCCCCGAGCGCGCACGGCTGACGGGCGCGCGCAGCGCGTGAGGTGAGGGGGAGGGCGCGGCTCTAGCACCAGCCAGGGGCCGCCTTGAGCTCAGCCGCATCCTAGAGGGCGGGGCCGAGTGTCCCGGCCTCGGTTTGATTGGTGGAGACGAGCGGCTGACGCTAACGACTGGCCAGAGGCCCCGCCCCTTTTAGCCCCGCCTTCCGCGCGCCGGCGCTTCGGCAGCCTCGCTCTGGCTCGCGCCGCGCCCCCGCGCCTAGTTCGCGCGTCAGTCGGTCCCGAGCGCGGCTAGCGGGCGGCGGGCTGCAGCCAACCTAGCGCGCGGGCCCGGGAGGCTGTGGTGTCCGCGGGCGTCGCGGGAGGCGGCTCGGAGCTCAGAGACTCGCGCAGTACCATGGCCCCCATTGGCCTCAAAGCCGTGGTCGGAGAGAGTAAGTAGCGGGAGCCGGGGTCCTTCCCTCAGGCGGGGGCTGCGGCCGCACTGGAGCCGGCGGCGCACTGGCCGCAGCGCCCGCAGCGCCCGGCCTCGCGCCTAGCTGCCCGCCCACCCTGCCGGGGGATCCAGGGTCCGGTTACCGCCCTCCCCGGGTGGAAGTCGCCCCCGTCTCCTGTGGCCAGCGGGCTTCCTCTAGCTTCGCCCATCCGTCTCCTTCATCTCCATCATCCACTCCTTCATCCATCTTCCCCTTCGCGCCATCCCGCCGCCATCACCACCCCCTCATCTCCTCCGTCAGCATACCTCTTCTCTCATCCCCTGTTCACCCTCACTCCATCCCTGCTCCCCCTCCCTCTGCACCCCGAGGCCCTATCCGGTCCCTTTCGCGCGCCTGCATATTGCCTTCTGTAGCGCAGCATCACCCTTGGAACCCTAATTTTTGCCCCCCCACTTTTCTCCCCTTGCTCTCCTTTATCCTCGGATTCCACTCCTTTTTTTCTCTCCAGTCCCTCCCTCTTTCCCGCCCTCCCTCGTGAGTCGTGACGAGCGAGATCCTCGCCCGCGTCCTCCCCCTCCTCTGGCGAGCCGCTGTCCCGCTGCGGCGACCCACCTGGGCCACTCCCGCAGCTGGGGTGTGGACTCCTGTCAGTCCCCGGCCTGGCGCTGCCGTGCTGGGCCGCCGCGCGCCACCCCCCTTCCCGGGTTTAGCGCCAAGGGCGGGGTCTCCTCGGGGTCGCGAACCCGCTTGTCCCGGTGGAGACCGGCAGCTGCGGTGCGCGGCGGGAGGAGCGGCCCTGCCCGGCACCGCTGTCTGCAGTCGCCCTGTTTGCAGAACTGGCGCTGGCTAGGCTGATAGAGAGCCTCAGGCAGCTCAGACAGCTGCGACCGCCGCTTCTGGAGGAAATGGTTGTTTATGGGTTGGGATGCAAGGCAGAACAGACGTAGATTTCTACCAGGGGAGGGTAGTGAGCGCCGGCCCCGGCCCAGGGAGGCCGATGGAGAGGAATATTAGGGAAAGGTATTCGCAGTACTAAATAAGATGGGTGATATGTGTAGAAAAATAGCGCCTCTTCAATATTTATTTTGGTATTTCCTTGTAACAAAAAGATGTGTGAGGATGGATGTGGCTTTGCAACTTCTTTGGTGGTGTTGTTTTTTTTTTTTTGGGGGGGGGAACCGGGGATTGAACTCAGGCCCTTACACTTGCCAGGGAAGTGCTTATTCCACTGAGCCCCTTTGCTACTTCTTTTAAG
This sequence comes from Octodon degus, assembly GCF_000260255.1. Classification (NCBI taxonomy): domain Eukaryota; kingdom Metazoa; phylum Chordata; class Mammalia; order Rodentia; family Octodontidae; genus Octodon; species Octodon degus. The sequence continues at coordinate 2,533,178 of NW_004524714.1, read as the reverse complement.
AGGAAATTAAAACAGATTCTCTCTGTAGAAGAAAATAAATAAAGATAATGAAAATGGTGGAAATTTACAGTTTTCAGTGATTCACAAGATAAATGGTTAGCCTCTTTCTCTGCTGTCAAATGCTTTTGACTGAACTGTGTATGGTTCTTTTGAACACCCTGTTTCCCTGCCTCCTTACTCAATGCATTTGTATATGGGAAATAGTTCTACTGAGGAATCTTGCTGTAGGATCTTACCATAAGTTATTGAAAAGAAAATTGTTGAATGGGTGTGGTGGCACACAGCTGTAACTCCAGTACTAGGGAGACTGAGGCTGCAGGATCCGTGTAAGTTTGAGACCAGCCTGAGCTACAAAGCGAGCTCAAGGCCAGCCTGAACTGCATAGTGAGACTGACTCAAAAAGACAAAAACAAAAACCAAAACCCCCAAATGAACATTTAAAAAAAAAAGTGCTCATCAATCCCAGCACTCTGGAGGCTGAGGCAGGAGGCTGACTGCGAATTTGAAGCTAACCTAGGCTAATGTGTTCAAGGCCAGCCTGACTGCATAGTCAGACCCTCTCTCAAAACAAAACAAACTTATTGATGTTGCTCCTGCTGTAAAGGTTGTTACTCCTCAGCTCTGTCTTCTGCGGTGAATCAGTGTTTAAGGCTGGGGGTATCCATAGGGATCCTATAATGTTAACATCCTCATTTTACCCATGGGAAAGAAATGGAGGCTTCAAACAGTAAATAACTTGCTAAAACTCACTGTTAAAATTTTAAAAGCCTGGTATCCATTTCCTTGCAAATTTAGTAAAAAAAAAAAAAATATATATATATATATATATATATTGTTTTATATATACTACTTGCTTCTAATACTCCCCCCCCCCTTTTTTTTGGTGGAACCGGAGATTAAACTCAGATCCTTGAGTTTGCCAGTCAAGCGCTTATCCTACTGAGCCATCTCCCTGGCCCCTCCCCCCCTTTTTTTGATACTGGTGATCAAACTTGGGGACCTTGCGCTTGCCAGGGCCCTTAAGAAGGTTATGAAGTATATCATGGAATGTTACATTCTTTCAGATGTTATACTGAATACTACCCATGGAAGATAAATCACATTTTTACATTTGTTAGCCCATACCCTTTTTAAGCAATTGGCTTCTTGTTCCTCTTCCCTTCCCTTTTTTTTTTTTTTTT
>NW_004524714.1:2527816-2531699 GCF_000260255.1 Octodon degus | reverse complement strand
TTCCAAGGTCTCCCACATGCCATGCCAGTGGTGGGGCACTGCTACTACTGTGGGTTGCAGAATCACAGGTCTGAGTTCTAGGACCCACAGTTGCCACTGGTTGATTTAAAATAAATTATTCTCCCCAAGCCCTCCCCCAATCCTTCAGGAAAACGAGGATATACACACAGACCAACACTTGAAGCATGTGTGTATTCGTGAGAGGATTATGATGAGACTGGTCTGTAAAATGCCTGCTTACACATCTTGGTGCAGAGCAGGAGCTAAAAACTACTTTGAGTTAGTCTTCCAACCAGATACCTTCCTTGGAATGTCCTGTTGTTTACTTTTTCAGTGCTGGAAACTTGCTTTTTTTTTTTTTTTTTCTTTTTTGCGGAACCAGGGATTGAACTCAGGCCTTTGCACTTGCCAGGGAAGCATTTATTCCACTGAGCCATCTCCCTGGCCCCTTAAGGAATATTTTACATAAATTAAATAGTATTTTGCTTCAATCTTTTGTCAGTGGTATAAGGTAATTCTTTTTTTAAAAAATTATTTATTTATGTGTGTGTGTGTGTGTGTGTGTGTGTGGCCAGCTCAGCCCACCAGGGGGCGAGGCTGGCTGGCATGTGGTGCTGGGGGATTGAACCGCGGTCCCTGCACTTTGCTTAGCTTAGCTTGTTCTAAGTAGGCGCTTTAGACCACTGAGCCATCTCACCAGCCCCTTTACAAAAGTTTTGTTTCCCTTTTTTCCTTCTTTTCTCATTTTTTTCTTTTCCCTTCTTACCTTTTTTCTCCCTAGGTTCCCTTCCCATTTGAAGATTTTCTTCCTACTTCACAAGATCTATTACACATTTTTTTTTTTCACAAGGTCTCACTAAGCAGATCAGACATGTAGTGATCCTCCTGTTTGCAGCTTCCCCAGTGCTGGGATTATGGGCGCCATCATGCCCAGTCTCAGCCACTGTCTCAGCAGGTGGAGGGCAGGGGGGCACAGCATGCCCAGAATGGAACCCTGGTCCCTGCGCCTGCCTAAACAGGTGTTGTAGTCCACGGAGCTATCTGGCAGGCCTTACTTGTTTTTTTTGTTTGTTTGTTTGTTTTTTTGCGGAATCGGGGATTGAACTCAGACTTGCCAGGGAAGCACTTATTCCACTGAGCCATCTCCCCAGCCCTCCAATACAGCTTTAACAGAAGAAAAGTTAGCTGGATGTGGCATATGCCTATAATCCTAGCAGTTGGGGGCTGAGACAGGAGGATCACAAGTTTGAGCCCAGCCTGTGCAGTTTAGTAATTCAGTCCTGGCTTTAAGTCCCAGGATCAGAAAAGAAAGAAAGAAAATGGTGTGGGGGGGGGGAGAGATGGTATTTTGGCCAATAGTTTTAGAGGTTGTATTCTAAGGTCAGTTGACCCCATTGTTTTGGGCCTGTGGTAAGGCAGTACAGCATGGCAGCCAGAAGGCCAGGGAGGGAAACAAAGGGGCTGGGGTTTCAGTATTCCCATCAGGGGCACACCCCCAATTCTTTCCTAGCCTTTCCCCTAAAAGGTTTCACCACTTTCTAGTAGTAGCACAGGCTGTGGACCAAGCTTTAACACATGGGCTGTGGGGGTCACTTAACCTCTAGGTTACAACATCTGTGTCAGGGTGGAACATGGGGTAGAGAGGAGGTGGCCTGGAGGAGTCTGGGAGTCTCAGGACGCTTGAGGGTCAGGTCAGGGCCATTTTTGTTATGTTGACGTAACATAACAAATACCTTTCTTTGAGGAAAAATAGTTGAGAAAAATAGCATAATAGAAGAAAGGTTTATTTTGCTTCAGTGTCAGTTGTTTCAATACATGGTCAGCCAACTCTGTGGCTTCTAGGACTGTGGTGAGGCAAGAACATAGCAGAAGGGCATGACAGGTGAAAGCTGCTCATCTTATGGCAGCCAGGAAGGAAAGAGAAAGGCAAAGAGCCAAAAATGAAGGGGTTGAGGACCAGATATGATCACCAGAGTAACTCTGTACCCCCCATTCCCTTCACCGAGGCTCCCTACCTCCTGTTTTCATCAACCCCAGTAATACCATGAAATTAGGATCTCATCAGTGGACTACTCCAGTTGGTGAAGTGAGAGACCTCGTAATCCAGTCACTTCCTCCCAAAGCTTATCAGCTGACCACCAAGCTTCTGGCAGTAGACTAAGGGCAGGAAGAGAAACAGGATTGCCGGGGAAGATTAGGTTCTCTAGGCCTTCAATTTAGGTGCCTGTGAACTGTTGAGAGGTAGCAGAGGGCAAGCTGAAGGTCTGGGGTGGGAATCTTGGGATGACGGAAGCTGTGGGGGTGGTCAGGCAGATGAACGGGCAGAAAGTGAGGAGAAAAGAGAGACACTGACGTGGACTGCCAGATGGGCGCACAAGTGGCCAACAAGGGTGAGAGTCATCAAACTAAGCTGCATCCCCAGTCTTTTTATTTTTTTATTTTAAGACAAGGCCTTACTAAGGCTGGACTCAAACTTTCTATCCTGTTGCCGCCATCTCCCCAAGTGCTGAGATGACAGGTGTGCCACCACTGTGCTTGCTTCCACATATGTTGAAGTCAGTAGCTGCCTGAATTAACTCATTGCTTATGATTATTTGTTGGAGAAAAATGCACAAGTGTTATAGTCAGTCAAAATGCACAACTTCAAGCATTTGGGTTTTATGCTCTCCAGGTGGTATCAAATTCTGAGTCCTACTTTTGGAAGGAAGGGGTCTTAGCAGCCTCTGCTGGACTGTTACCCAGAGCACAAAATCTTTTGGATAAATCACCTTGGGAGATTTTTTTCCCCTGCTTCTCTGTGACTATAGGGGATAAATATTATTCTTTTTTTTTTCTGGACCTGGGGATTGAACTCAGGCCCTTGCGCGCACTTGCCAGGGAAGCGCTTATTCCACTGAGCCATCTCTCCAGCCCCTAAATATTATTCTTATGTTCTCTGGCAGTGTAGATTCACAGTGACAAGTGTAAGCCACAAGAAGAATTGCCATGGTGGAGCAGAAAGGCTGCTATATTGTGTTTGGAGGCAGTTAGGATTTTCTAGTTGATGCTAATCCAGTCAACAATTATCTGAATAAGCTTCCTTTATGGCTGAAGGAACAAAGCTGCTTCAGGTGGGTGCTGCCACACTAGGAGAGACCCAGTGAGCCAAGCCCTCATGATTTCTTCTCTCAGTTTCTTTTGAACTTCATGTCTCCAGAACAGCATCGAAAGACAAGCCGCCTCCCTGATCTCTGGACACATCTGTGTTGCTGACACCAGTTGTTAGGGACTTGAGGAAAATAAAACACCAAGATTCTCCCCCGCTCTGCATTAATTTCATGTGATGGGCTTTGAACAATAGACCTCTGTGAGGCAAATCCCTTAAAATGTACTCAGCTTACAAGCTTGTCATGATGAGAGGGGCAGGTAGAAAGGAGACCTAAGATACTCACTTTCTTAGTCTTAGGGTGTATAACCTGTGGAAGAAGTTTACCTCATTTTTGTCTTTATGAAATTCTTGCTGTTTGAATGTTGGCTTCATGGGCAGGTTCTCTAATTTTGACTTCAATTATCTACCTATTAGTTTTTGCTGGTTTCTTGGAGATTTCATGAATTTTATCTTCCTGCCCTTAAGGTTAATTTTTTTTACTTTTGCTGCCATGTTCTGTAACAATTGCTAGAAGAGGGCTAGGGAGATAGTTTGGTGGTCTAAACACCTGCCTGGCAAGTGCAAGGACCTGACTTTGATTCCCAGTACTACATGCCGCACCGGCCCCTGTGTGCTATGCCAGCCCAAAACCGGGTGCGGTGACACACACCTGTAATCCCAGCACTGGGGAGGCTGAGACGGGAGGATCACTATGAGTCTGAACAGCATAGGGAGATCCTGTATTTAAAAAAAAAA
>NW_004524714.1:2520119-2527620 GCF_000260255.1 Octodon degus | reverse complement strand
CTTGAACTTGCAATCCTCCTACTCCAGCCTCCTGAGAAGCTTGGGTTATAGCCATGTGCAACAGTCTTTCTTTGGGGGAAAAAGATGTTTTGTTTTGGTCTTTATTTTCTGTGTAGGAACTTTACTATGAGGTGTAACAAACTGTACCTGTCTTGTGTTTAAAAATTAAGAGTAGGAGACTAGAAGTTGATAGGAAGTCTTGGCTTGTGGATGGTCCTGATCAGGGTAGACTGTTTGCGAAGGTAGACTGTTTGTTTATTTTATTTTTTATTTTTTTAGTTTATTATTTTTATTTATTTATTTATTTATTTTTATTTTTCAACAAATAATACACTGCATATATTCTTCTTAGTGGTTAATTGCTGTACAAGATGCGGACTTGTGATCCTATTTACAAACTCCTAGACTGTTTGTTTAGATTTTTCTTTTTGGGCTCAGATTCCCCCAGAAGTTTCCTTTCTCTCCTACCTGAGAGATCATGATCTGGCAGCCAGAATTCTGGAAACTGAGTGGGTGAAGAGAGCTTGTGGTGGGAAGGTGGTTCTTGACAAGGTGTGTGCATGTGCTCAGTTAGCTTTTCTGTTCACAGTCTTAGACTCATACTCTGACTGCCTTGAGTCCCCCAGGCGGGTGTGGGAAGCCCTGTGTGCTGCCATCTGTGAGAGAAGAACAAGTGCCCGGGAGGGGCAGCCGTGGAAGGGGTCTAGGATATAACTGCTTCTTAGTACTGCCCTCAGCATGCCTCATGCACCTTCATGCACCCTCTCATCCTTTAAATTCTAGAGGTACCTGGTGCTGCCAGTTTCTAAAACTTTCTAGGATTTTGCTGTGAACATTTGATTGGTTTCTGCTGCTGAATTAGAATTCTGTTCGTGATGGATTCAGTTTTTGTGAACCTGTTACACTAAGCCAATTGGTGTACATCTGTTGTAGAAAATAAGACCACAGACTCAGAATGTAAAGGCCAGCGTTATTACTTACAGGAACCACATTCCAGGAAGGAAGGAGAGGAGTGGCCACCAGCCAGTGCTGGGGACCACCACACCCTCATTTCCTAACATAGCAAGTGACTGGCCCTGTCCACTTTTTAAATTTTCACTGAGAGACAGAAACAGCCGCCTAGTGGTCTAGGACTTGGCAGCAGTAAAAGTCTTAACTGAACAGAGACAGAAAGTTGAAAACAAATAGCTACACTATACCTAGTCCAGTTTCTCACCTCCCTAACTCATCAGCTCACTCTCAGCAGGGAGTTGAGGGAAGCCAGCTGAAGGTGATTGTCCTGACTAGGTTCTTCATAGATCTCAGTCAGCATCCTTAACAGTGGTCTCAAGTGTAGCTCTGCAGCAAGGAGAGACAAACGCCACCAGTCATTTTCTACCACCCACCTGTCCCACAACCAGTCTGTTAGACTAGCCAATAGCCTTCACCTTGTACTCTGTAGAATATTCAGATATAATGTCCAGAAACATGGGGGGTGGCTAGTGGGTCAGAGGAACCCCACCACAGCCAGAGGGAACTGCCGCTAGTCTAGGTGATCCTAAGTGGAAAACAAAGAGAACAACCCACATGGGAGCTTTGTAAAAGTTCTATAGGGGGAAAAAAAAAAAAAAAGGAGAGAAACATAGCAAAGGCTCAAGTGAAAAGTTTACCTTACAGAGAAAACAATTTTAATCACTCTCAAACATTACAGTGATGACGATCCCACATGGGACAATGTAAAATGACAGAATGAGGTGGAAAGTGGGCTAGCCAAGCTAAGGAAGTAGGGGACAATAACTAGTACAGCATTGCAGAAATAAAATGACGGGTTTGTTTGTTTGTTTTGCTTTGTTTTTCCTGTCTCAGGTTTATTTGTACAAAGAGCACAGGAGGATACCAGCCCCCTACAGATGGCAAGCCCAGGGGTCACACTAGTCCTTCTTTTCTCACATTGGCAGATAGAGGCTTTTACTGCGGAGCCTTCCTGAGGGGCTGGGCACCCTTGGGAGCCTGGGCTGGAGCAGAAATTGGAGCCTGGGCCTTTGACCAGCAAGACCTGCGACCCTTTGCAGTGCGAGCCCAGATGCACTTCCTAAGCTTGGGGTGGGCAATATAGGCAAGTCAAGCGAGCCGTGGTTTATTCCCTTTAAGATGATCTTGGGCTTGACCACCTTGGACTTGATGAGGGCCTTGATAGCATCTTCTTCTTTTTTTTTTTTTTTTGGCGGTACTGGGGATTGAACTCATGACCTTGAACTTGCCAGGCAAGCACTTATTCTACTGAGCTATCTCCCCAGCCCGATAGCATCTTCTTGAAGCCGCCCTTCTTCTTCTTCTTCTTCTTCTTCTTCTTCTTCTTCTTCTTCTTCTTCTTCTTCTTCTTCTTCTTCTTTTTTTGTTTAAAAATAATTTATTTGATTCTGGTGACAGAGGGAAGGCCAAGAGGTGAGGCTGCAATGCCTTATCTGTGTGCCTCTGGCCATCGCACAACTACAGAGTATGGCATTAGGTCACAGGGGCATTAGACCCTGCTGGGGCAGGGTCTTTCAACACTGCATGGTACCTGGTAGTTCTTTTCCTTCTCTAAGGTTCTCCTCAAGGTTAGAAATTCCATCGTGTGAGACTTAAAGCTGTTCAAGTACCCTCACAGGAAGACTTTGGGGAGAGACTATGGTGCTTTCTTCCTCCCAGCTTGGGGCCCCAGGGGGCCTGTGGCACCTAGACAGCTGTCCCTGGGGCCCCCACATCCCAGGGCGGTGCTGGAGGAAGGGCAAGCCAGGCCAAGCATGAGGCAGAAACAGTCTTTATTGGGCTCAGACCAGAAGTCCGTGGGTCTTGAGGACCTCTGTGAACTTGCTGATTTTCTTCTCCACATTCTTCTCAGCCTGTTTCTATAGCCTCATGATCTGCTTCTTCCTGTAATGGATCTTGGCCTTCTCCTTCCTCTTCTCCTCTAGGGTGGCTGTCACTGCCTGGTACTTCCAGCCAACCTCATGAGGCAGGTGGCCTAGGTAGGCATATTTCCTCGTTGGCTTCAGGCGCACAACCTTGAGGGCAGCAGGAACCACCATCCGCTTTTTCTTGTCATAGGGTGGTGGGACCCCATCAAACACCTTGAGGCGGTCCAGGACAGCCTGGCCTCGCTTGGTCTTGTGGGGCAGCATCCCTCGCACAGTACACCAGAAGATGCGGCTGGGGGCCCGGAAATGGTAGGGGCCACGGGATGGGTTGGTGTTTATCCGCTTGTGGAGGAAGGCCAAGTACTTCAACTTATTTCTGTAGAAATTGCCAGAAATGTTGATACCCTCGTAGCGCACAACCACCACCTTGCGGCCTAGCAGTACCTGCTTGGCCACAATGGCCGCCAGGTGGCCCAGGAGATGGCCTTGGCCATCCAGCACCAGGACCTGCCCCTCTGCCATCTTCGGCAGACGCCCGGGAAAGCTTGAAGCCCTTCTTGTTGTGCTTTTTTTTTTTTTTTTCCCAGTGTGTTCCTCTTTATTCATTTTCAGAGTACAAACTTAAACTTGGATAAGCTGAATTAACCCAACCCACCTCTGGCAGGTACACTCAACATGCTGTATAAAGTGTAACATTCAATTTTATTATTTCTTTCTCAAGAGTTTTCTTCAGTCCATTAAGACCCAGCTCCCCTTACATGGGCATTGGTGGAGGTCGTGGGGCAGCACCAGCAGGTCTAAATCAGGGTGGAGGAGTTCGGTCCTTACGGGCTTCACGAGATCGATTTCTGACCACTTTGCTGTGACTGGCACAACTCACACAATAATGCAGCTTCACATACAGCTTGGGAAGCACATAACCGTCGAAGACACTCGCTTCGGAAATGTCCCTGACGGCGGCGGCCTCCACTATGTTCCGAATGACAAACTTCTTAATAGCCTTATCCTTGGGTACGCACCGGGCGCAGTTCGTGCAGCGAATAGGCTGCACATGACCGCGGCCCTTTTTGGCACGACCGTTGTTCCTTCTTTTTTTCGTCATCTTGGAAAAGAGGACCCGAAAAAGCTTGTTGTGCTTTTGGCAAAACACATATTCCTAGGAACTTGGGATCTATCTCCTTCAGAGATAATCTATCTTTGTGACCAGGACTTCTTGATACCATTTCTGCATCATTTTTGGGACTGGTTGTGCATAGTGTGGTTCGTGGACTTGACCATAATTGTATTGTAAGCCACAGCTGCAAAGCGCCTAAAACCCAAAGAAAATGACCATTTTATTTATTGATTCTTATTTACTCTGTGCAGTGCTGGGGACCAAACCCAGAGCTTCACACCTGCAAGGTCAGTGTTATGCCATTGAAGTATGTCCCTATTGGTTAAGAAACAAATTTTAAAATGTAAGGGCAAATGTTCTTTATAGAGTCTGGGAGACTGGCTTGAGAAAAATCTCCCAGTCTGTGTATTCAGTGAGGGTTAATGCCTCAGCCACCTCCCCTGGATTGTTAGCTGTCTTTGCTTCTGCGAGCTCCACCTCCTTCCTGTGCTGTATGCTGCGCCCAAACCTGAACAGGATGTTTTCTTTTCCTGGTATCTTATTGTAACCTATTATGTGGATTTGGAAAAAGGAAGCAGCCATCCTGAAACTCTGTGTGTGTGTGTGTGTGTGTGTGTGTGTGTGTGTGTGTTGGGGGACATTTCTTCCCTTTTGGAAGCTTCCCTGAAGCTTTTGTCTTTCATAAGTTTGACACCTATACAATGGCTGTATTGAAGGTTCTGTGGCTGAGGGAGGTGCTTAAACTATGGTCGTATCATATAAAAAACTAAATATTTTGAAATATAGCAGATCTGTAGACCTAAAACACGTTCAGTGTTGTAGAACTGGACTGACCAGAACCTTGGACTTAATAAGTTGACTCCTACCACTACCCTTGTGTACAAGTCACTTGGGTTTAATTTCTTTATCAAATATTGTAGGTCAGGGCTTTTCACTCATAGCACTATAGATATTTGGGGCCAGATGAGCTGCACCCTGTAGGGTTTCTACTAGTTACCCTGACCTCTGCTCCTTAGATACCTGTAATAGCCCCGAGCATTTGTCCCAAATCTTTCAAGCATTTGTCCCCTGTGGACAAATTCACTCCACAGGGAATTACTAGACTAGGTATTTTATGGCCCCTGTCTGCTCTGGGTTTCTGAGATTGTATGAAATACTCCATTGTTTTCCTTTCTCTTTTCCTAATCCCTTAGTCCTTTGAGAAACTTGCATTTAAGATAAGAAATGTGATTTGGAACCATTAGATACTGCACCTGCCAATTTCAGATGCTGTATCTACCAATTTAAGATGCCGGCCACATCTTGGGTTCCTGCCAAGACTGAGATGCCAGTGCTGGGTTTTGCATTTTAAGGAGGAATCACTGTAGTTGTCATAGGTGTCGTAGGAGGAATACCAGCTGCTTGCAAAGGGACCCATAATAGGCTTGAGACCAAATAGGAAATTAGCAGATGAGTGCTGCTGTTGGTGGTGATGTTAAAATAAAGGGCAAAAAAAAAGGAAAAAAAAAAAAAAAAAAAGAGGGCCAATGAGATGGCCCAGTGGAATAAGCAAGCGCTTTCCTGGCAAGCGCAAGCGCCTGAGTTTAATCTCTGGTTCCACCAAGAAAATAAATAAAAATAAAATAAAGGGCAATGTCTTTCTTGTTTCTTTAGCAAGTGTAAAATGATCACCAAATAACTAAATTTCAGTATCACTATCTTTTTTTCTTTTAGTACCAGGACTTGAACTCAGGACCTTGCACTTGCCAGGCAGGTGTTGCATTGCAGGATCATTGTCTTGTATAAAAATACCCTCATTCTTTAGTGCTGTCTTTAAAATGTGTCTTATTTAATGATGTGTATGGGATAATAGTAGTGCTTTTTACCCTGGAAGGTTATCATGTCACAATTCCTTGTTTTTCTTTGGTCTTTTTGGTTCAAATTATCAATAGAACTAAATCATATTGACTACTACCAGCTATTGATTTTAAGACAATATTAATTATGTTAGCTTTCATTTTTTAACTTTTTCCATTTGTGTATATTTTGTAACTTCACAGCTCCTTTTATTCAAAGAACATATTTTAGGCAGTCCTAATAAGAAAAAAATAACTGTACTTTGTTTTGGTGCTGGGGATTGGACTCGGGACCTGACATATAGCTGATAAACTGTCTATAGACTACATGCCTAAGCCCCCAAATAGCTCTCTTTTGGAACTGAAATGAGGTGTATGTTGTTCTCAAGGATGCCTAGGAACTCTTGTTTCTCATCTCCGTGGCACCCAGTGTGAGATTTCCTTTTTATGAGTCAGAGTTTCAAGGCTTATGGTGGTTTTGTTCTTTTTTTTTTTTTTTTTTGCGGAACCAGGGATTGAACTCAGGCCCTTGTGCTTGCCAGGCAAGTGCTTGTTCTAACGAGCCATCTCCCTGGCCCCCTTATGGTGGTTTTCTGGGAGATTTTTCTAGCTCTTTAACCTTTTGACTCTAAACCTGATGAAACAGGGGAAAATAATGTCAAAAATGAGAGTCTCCCTTGAAAGAGAAAAGGAAGTCATTTTTGTAACTTTACCATCATTTTCATGGTCTAAAATTAGGGTTTTGTTTCTCATATATCAGGCATTCACCATCATGTGCTCATCTCAGATTCAGCAGCAGCAGTTTTGGATGCTGTGACCTTGACATTTGAGTCATGCAGTTCCTCAGTGTGCTAACTAGGACATCATGATCAAGCCATCGTATAGCTGGTGGCAACTCCAGACTATCTGGTCCCATTTTTTTTCACCTATTCTCTACCACTCAAACCTAAACAGGAGTGTTCTCAGATTGTAACTGGACTGAGCAATAGTCACTCAGTAGTTAGAGAGAATTGTCCCTTGTTCTTGTCCTGTGGCAGACAATTTTTGGTCTCTCTTACTTAGATACAAATAAATAGTAAATTATAATTTTAGATAACATATCTTGTAGGGGTGAGCAAGGATACCTGTCTTCAGACGAAGGCACTGGGCAGTTTTATATTAAGACATGAGCAGTTTCACATTAAAACATTTTGACTTTGAATTTGAAGGGATTTTTTGTTTGTATGGAGCATTGAACCCATGACCATCAGGCTGAGTTATATCCCTAGCCCATTTTCATTTTAATTTTAAGGTAGTGTTTTAGTTTTCTTGTTGTTGGAACAAAATATCCAACATCCAAAGTTAAAGGCGGAAAGGTTTATTTCAGCTAACAGTTTATGGAGTTTCAGTCCATATTAAAAAGCACTACTATTATCCCATACATACCATTAATAAGGCAGATTTTAAAGACAGTACTAAAGAATGAAGGTATTTTTATACAAGATAGTGATACTGCGATGCAGTGCCTGCCTGGCAAGTACAAGGTCCTGAGTTTTGATTCCCATTACCAAAAGAAAAAAAAATAATGATACTGGGGCTGGTGAGATGGCTCAGTGGTCTAAAGCACCTACCTAGAACAAGCTAAGCAAAGCACAGGGACCGCAGTTCAGTCCCCCAGCACCACATGCCAGCCA
>NW_004524714.1:2511049-2519844 GCF_000260255.1 Octodon degus | reverse complement strand
GGTTCGAACTCCAGCAACCTGAGGCTGACAGTTTGTGGAAGCAGCCACTTAAAGGACTGAGCTAGGGCCAGGGCCCCGAAGAAAGGAGAGTTGTGAGATTCGAACTCCAGGAACCTGAGGCTGACAGCTTTGTGGAAGCAGCCACTGAAAGGACTGAGCTAGGGCCAGGCCCCCTAAATTAATTAATTTTAAAAAATGATACTAATTAGTTATTTGGTAATCATCAGCTAAGATTTCAAGGCAGGGTGGCATGGCAGAGGGGCACTGCAGAGAAAAAGCAAGTCTATGGCAGGGCAGGCAGGAGGCAGCTAACAACACAAGCTAGCTTCCCTTTTTATCCTGTCCAAGCTACAAGCCTTTAGAGTAGTGCCATCCACATGGGGGTGAGGGTGGAACTTCCATTATTTACACCCAAATGTATGCTGAACCAAGTTAGTTATCACATATCCTTTGTTATGGCTTGTATCTGGATGTCTCCCCAGAGCCTCATGCAATTATGGGTGAGGCTTTATAGAGGTGGCTGGATATAGGGTGTATGATGCTGGGATCAAGGATGAGATGCAAAGATTAAGGGTGTGAGTGCTACCTGCCCTCAGGGTGTGTACCCTGGATAAGAGAGAAGGGACCAAAAGACAGTTGTTACTTGCTGCTTGGATGCTTTTTGCTGCCTTCTTCCTGCCTTGAAGTGATTCTCCTCTGCAGTGCCCCTCTGCAATGCCACTCTGCCTTGGAGCCAGTGGACATGGACTGAGACCTCTACAAACTGTGAGCCAAAATAAACCTTCCCTCCTTTAACTCTGAATGTCAGGTATTGTGTCTCAGCAAAAAAGTTAATGAAGACACCTCCCCCCCCACCCCCCGAACCAGGGATTGAACTCAGGCCTCTGCCCTTGCCAGGCAAGCGCTTATCCCACTGAGCCATCTCCCGCTTATCCCACTGAGCCATCTCCCCGGCCCCTAAGACACCTTTAATCCCAGTATCATAACCCACAGCATCACACACTCATGATCTAGCCACCTCCCAAAAGCCTTACCCATGAGCATGTGAGGTTTTGTGAAGGGCACATCTAGATCCAAGCCTTAACAGGCAGGATCTCATTAAGTTTCACAGACTGGCCTCAGACTTTCAGTCCTGCTGCTTCAGTCTCCCAGAGTGCTAGCGTGGGCCACTACATCTGGGTGAGTTTGAAGTTTTTAATTTAAAATTTCCTATGACTTTTTTTAGATAGCTTTATTGGGATAAAATTTACATTTCATATCACTCACTTATTCAGTGTGTACAATACAGTAGCTTTTAATGTGTTTGTAAAATGGTACATCCATTGTCACCTTTTTTGAACACTTTCATTACCCCATGAAGACAGTCTCACCTTTTTGAGACAGGGTCTCATGTAGTCAAGGCTGGCCTTGAGCTTACTGTGTGCTCCAGGCTGGCCTCAAACTTGTGGTGATCTTCCTGATTCAGAAACCTAGTGTTCTTTAGATGTCGTCCTTAAATCCCCATCCTTCTTGCTTAGGCAACTACTAACCTACTTTGTATGGATTTGCCTATTGTAGACATTACATATAAATGAAATCTCATAATGTTTGGTCCCTTGGGACTGACTACTTTGGCTTAGGTTTTTTTTGTTTTTGTTTTTTTTTTGGTGGAACTGGGGATTGAACTCAGACCCTTGGCACTTGCTAGGGAAGCACTTATTCTACTGAGCCATCTCCCCAGCCTCTGGCTTAGTATGTTTTAAAGGTTCATGTGTTACAACATTCACCCTGCCTCAGCCTCCAAGGGCTAGGATTACAGATGTGTGCCACCATGCCTGGCATAGGAAATTTCCTGTACAACTTTTTGTTTTTTTTTCTTTAGATATATACCTATAAATTGCTGTGTAATTATGTGTAACTACTTAACCATGTGGGGAGCCGCCAGACCGTTTCCCAGAGACGTGCACTGTTGTACCTCCTGCCAGCAGTGCTGGGAGTTGTAATGACTTTTTGCTTCATGATAGTTTAGGTAATGTCTTGGTTCCTCTCCTAGACTGTAAGTTTTCTGAGGTAAATGATTGATCTATATATCTCTATCTCTATATCTATTTTTTTGAGACAAGGTCTCACTGTGTAGTTCAGGTTGGCCTTAAACATCACTATGGAGTCCAGACTAGCTTTGAAGTCAAGGTGATCTTCCTGCCAGAGAGTGTAGGAATGAGATGCAGACTATCATGGGAGGTGTCACAGTCGAAGGTATATGGAGATTAGTGTTCAAAGAAGCAGAGCATAGCCACTGACCTGTGGTTGTCCCCTGCGAATCCTCACTGCTGAGAGACCAGGAGACTCTGGGCCGCTTCTCCAAGGGCATCCGGAAACATTCTCTCCTTCCAGCGAGCTGCTGAGTCACACCAGATTTGCCTTCTCTGTTCCTTGACTGGCCTGTCCTTGATCCTACTCTTCCTGTGCCTGGAAAACTTCCCCAGGTCCTCAAGGGCTGACTTCTCCCTGCTGCCGCCTCAGGAACCTTGCTCCAAACTGAATATGGTGATATTCAGTTCTCTTAGACTGTTAATTTCCTTTTGAGCACTGGTCACTCTGAGGTAATCTCACTTAAACTCGTTTAGCTTCAGAAGGTAACACCTAAAGAGCAAATGTTTTCTTTAAAAGAGCTTGTTTACTACTCTTGGCTCTCTGAGGCTTAGAATGTTGGTATCCATAACATTGTTACATGGATGGGGCTGAGGAGATAGCTCAGTAGGATAAGCGCGTGCCTGGCAAGCTCAAGGGCCTGAGTTCAATCCCCAGTTCCAAACATTGTTACATGGATGACAGAAAGTGTATGCAGGGAAACAAACTTGGAAACCTGGAGATGCGTATTAAAACTCCATGGAGGGGGCTTGCCGCTTAGCTCAGTTGTTTAAAGCACCTGCTTGGGCAAACCCAGCCAGGTGCAGAGGACCAGGGGAGCCTGGTTTGATCTCTAGCTCTACGCCCTTAAGGCAGGCTGAGCAACCAAAAAATCCTTCTGAAGTTTTGGACTGGGGATATAGCTCAGTGGCATAAGCGCCTGCAAGTGCAAGGTCCTTAGTTCAATTCCCAGTACCAAAAAAAGAAAAGAACTCCATGGAAAAGCAATAATAGACCAATTGGAAATCACTAGACCCTTGTTAGGAAGGTCAGAGTACCATTCGAATAAATGATAATGGAGATGGCAAGAAGCCAAGGATTAAATACCATTGTACGCACTGAGCTAAGTACTTCGTACATGTTCTTATTTAATCCGCACAGCATAAGGCATGTGTGATCATTTTACAAATAGGGAACTGTAAGACAAAGAGTTCCTAACTTTCCCTGCTCATAGGCAGAGGAGCAGGGATTTGAACCTTAACTGCCTGGCCAAAACATCCACTTGAATCACTGTTTGCCAAGGTGATTGTAGCACTGTAATGGAGGAAAGGATACTTGGGTTTGGTTTGAGTCTAGTCCATACTAGTGCCACAGACAGGATGTACAGTGGGAATAGTATTTGAATAGGTTTCAAGCGAGCAGATCTTGTAGACTGGAGTGACCACTTAGTGGCTCTGCTGTCCAGGTGTCTGTGTCCTTAGGGTGTATCACATTGCCCACACAGGGCCCTGGAACCTGGTTTAAGAATCCTTAGGTTCTTCTCAGCGTAACAGTTCTTGGGCACCAATTCCAGTTGTTTCACTGAAATTTGCTTCCTAAATCAAAACATTTTTCTAACCTCTTGTGTTAGTGTTTAAGCTTACAATAACGTCCTAATGAAGGTGATTAAATCAGCAGACCTCTAAGTAGAGGCAGTTTGTCTTATGAATATATTGTAAGAGGTTGTGCAGTTTACTGTATGTCCATATCCTGTTTTGACTGGGAAGAAAGAATAATTGCAGAACAGTGTTTCTAATATCCCACCAAAGAGTCTACGTATGCATATGTGTCTTCCCATAATACTTGTGTGCTCAGGAAAAAGGTGCATCCTGACTAGCTAGAGAGTGATGAGGGGAATTTCACTTTCTAGTTCTGTATCTGTCTGAATTTTTTCAGCAAGAATGTTACTTCTGTGTTATTAAAAACTATAAAAGGGCCAAAAGTGAAAGTTGTTTATAATTAGGTTACTAGTGATTTCTTTCTTGATGGTAGGATTGAACCACATCCTTTGTGCTGAGATGCATCCCCAGCTCTTTTTTTTTTGGTGGAACCGGGGATTGAACTCAGGCCCTTGCAGGTGCCAGGGAAGCGCTTATTCCACTGAGCCATCTCCTCGGCCCCTCCGGCTCTTTTTTTTTTTTTTTAATTTTTGAGACAGGGTCTCCCTAAGTGGATAGGTTACCTATGTTGGGCTCAAACGTGCCACCTCTCTGCTCAGGCTCTCAGATTGCTGGGATTCTAGGCATATGCCACTACACTTGACTAAGGTATCAAAAGTTTCTAGAGGCCTTGAAATTTTTAGGGAAAGAGTTTTTTTGGGGGGCAGGGGAAGAATCTTGAGTGTTTGGAAAACTCATGAAGTTATTGGACCATTTCCTACCCTCTTGTTGAAGAATGACTTTCTCCAATGGGAAGACACTTCCACCCAGCATGAGAAATTCAGAGACACAGTTGCCGTCCTCAGAAGTCTTAGTGTTGTCAGGGAAAGGAAGAAACACAGGTGGTCATGTTTGTTGCCTCAACAAATGACAGATGGGAGAGCCAGCTCTGACCCAGGAGGACTGGGTGTGGCAGAACTGACTTGCTGGGATCCGGGTATTGTGGCTGTGTGAATCCTTTCCAGTTTCATATACATTTTTTTTTTAAATTTTATTTATGTGTGTGTGTGTGTGTGTGTGTGTGTGGCCAGCTCAGCCCACCAGGGGGCGGGCTGGCTAGCATGTGGTGCTGGGGGATTGAACTGCAGTCCCTGTGCTTTGCTAAGCTTGTTTTAAGTAGGTGCTTTAGACCACTGAGCCATCTCACCAGCCCCTCATATACATTTTGTCACTGTACTTTACCTTTAAAATTTCCAACATCTCTGATTTCTTTTTTTTTTTTTCCTTTGGCAGAACCGAGGATTGAACTCAGATCCTTGTGTTTGCCAGTCAAGCACTTATCCTACAGAGCCATCTCCCCAGTCCCAACATCTTTGATTTCTGCAAGTGGATATTCTAAACTCTACATCCATGTTATGACTCCTTTTGTTTTTTCATTTGAAGTGAATTTTTATAATTAACTTTTGTCTTTTTGAGACAGGGTTTCACTATGCAGTTCATGATGTCTTGAACTCACTTTGTAGCCCAGGCTGACCTTGAACTCACAGTGATCCTCCTGCCTTGGCATCTGAGTGCTAGGCTGTAAACCTAGCACTGGCCAGTACTGAATACCATAGTTTCTGTGCCTATCTGATGACTTTAAATATCTTTTACTTTCTGTGGGCACTTTGTTTTGTATTTTAGGGAAGGGTTTACAGGGTGTTCAGGGTCTCACTACTAGATCGGACCCATAGTGATTCTCCTGTTTACAGCCTCCCAAGTGCTGGGATTACAGTTGTGTGCCACCAAACCCTGCTTGCTTATAGTTTTAAGGACTTTCACTGTTTCTCCCGAGATTACAGCTCATCTAATAATAGTTGTGTTATGTCAGATGTTTTGGCACACCCTGACATGGTGTTGTGTAAGGCAGTCTTGAGTCCCAGGGCCATAAAGGCAGAGCTTTGGTGTGCTCCTTGCAGCAACCCTACAGCCTGTGTTTGGAGACTGCAGTTGTAACAGTGTATGCATCTGAACTGGTTCTAGATAATCTTAGGCCATTTGCTGCTTTTCTCGGGGCTGCAGAGTTTATGGAGTTTGTGAGTCACACAAGAGCTGAGGATGTGATATGAAGGACCTGCCTTTCTACCTATGTGGCCAAGAGGGAAGCAGGATCCACAAGGACCATATTATGGGATGATCAAAGCTATTCCTAGTCTTTTGAACACATCGGCAGTGGCTAAATGAGATGTAGAGCAGATACATAGAAATGAGGCTTCCTGCCTGGACCAGCTCCCGCAAAATTCTGTTGTCTGTATATACACAGGACCTCAAAAGACAGGGAAGGTGATAGCCAAGGATTACATGTGAGAAAGTAGCCTGGGCTACTTGATTCTTATGCTAAGATGGGCTCTAATCCTTGTTTCCTTTTTGGTACTGGATTAAAAAATGTAGGGCAGGGTTAGAATTGGCTGTTAATAATACCCAGGACAAATATATGCTCTGAGAATCATGGAAAGGAAGTAACTTCGTAGGAAGGGTTGCAGCTTCAGTAGTTATTTATGTCTTTTAACATTTGTGATATTTGGTTTGATTTTCTGGTTATGTCTGCCTTCCCCAACTAAAAGATGTAAGCAAGATATTTTTTAGGGTATATAGATTAATTTTTTTTTCCTTTTTTCCTTTTTTTTTTTTTTTTGTGGAACCAGGGATTGAACTCAGACCCTTGTGCTTGCCAGGGAAGCCCTTATTCTACTGAGCCATCTCCCCAGCCCCTAGATTAATTTATAGTACCAGAATATATCAGTAGTACAATAAATTCAAAGAAAATAGTAGATTATACTGTTTCCTGCTATCTTAGTAGCAAAGATTAAAATAAACAAGCCTCAAGGTATTATTTTATCAGGTAGTATGTTAATTTAGAGTCATACATATTGGTGAGAGTGTATTAATGTTTTTGAAAAATAATGCAGCTGAGTTTATCAGCTTATACTTACACTTTTTAACCTTTGCATTCCATACCCAGAAAGTTCTCTTAACAGCATCAGTATTTTTTTTTAATTTTTATTTATGTGGGGGGGGGAGCAGCTCAGCCCACCAGGGGGCGGGGCTAACTGGCATGTGGTGCTGGGGGATTGAACTGCAGGCCCTGTGCTTTGCTAAGCTTGTTCTAAGTAGGTGCTTTAGACCACTGAGCCATCTCACCAGCTCAGGACATTTTTATTAACATAAGGAAATGAATATATTAAGTGAAAAAGCATAATACAAATTATATATACAATATGATTTTTTTTTGCTTTTTTTTTTTTTTGGTGGAACCAGGGATTGAACTCAGGCCCTTCCGCTTGCCAGGCAAGCACTTATTCTACTGAGCCATCTCCTGGCCCCAGAATGGTGGGGTTTTTTTGTTTTTGTTTTTGCTTTTTTTTTGTATACAATATGATTTTAACTATAAATGTACTTAGAAAATCTAATAGGAAATAAACTAAAATGTTCATTATACATTTCAAGTTGGCAAGATTTTTAAATTATGTTTTGGTTTTTGGACATTCTATCAGGGTGGCATAACTACTCATATATCCATGACCGAGGAAATGGTCCTCCTCTGTTGGGGGTGGTTGTCTTCTTTGAGCCCACAGCTTTAGGGGGGATGCACATGGAGTCAAGTGTTAAGGTGAGGGAGAAGGGGGGTCCCTGCCTAGCCAGCCAGATCAGTTCAGTCAACCCCATTGATGAGTGGGGTCACAGATGCCACAGCCAGATTGCCCGTATACCCTTTTGTTTTTTGAGACAAGTTTGCTATGTAGTTCAGGCTGGCTTTGAGTTCACTAGGAAGCCCAGGTGGGTCTCGAAGTGATCTTTTGGCAAGATTTTAGATGATATATATATTATTTATTTATTTATTTATTTATTCATTTTGTAGAACTGGGGATTGAACTTAGGCCCTTGCGGTTATTCTACTGAGGTATCTCCCCGGCCCTGATTTTTCTTTTTGGTTGTTGTATTTTAGTAATACATGGTATTTTCTTTATAATTTTCTGTGGTTTTTTTTTTTTTTTTTTGGTGGAATCGGAGATTGAACTTAGGCCCTTGCGCTTGCCAGGGAAGCGCTTATTCCACTGAGCCATCTCCCCAGCCCAATTTTCTGTGTTTTTCAAGTTCTATGCTTGTAATCCCAGCACACAGAAGACTGAGACAAGAGGATTGCCTTGAGTTTGAGGCCAGCTTGGGCTATACTGTGAGACCCTGTCTCAAAAAAGAAAAAAAGAGCTGGGAGTGGTGGCACATACTTACAATCCCAGCATTTAGGAGGCTGAGGCAGGAGGATTGCTTTGAGTTCGAGACCAGCCTGGGTTGCAAAGTGAGCTCAAGGCCAGCCTAAACTGCATAGTGAGACCCTGTGTCAAAAGACCAAAAAAACCTCAAAAGAGGCAAAAGGAGAAAAAAAAATCTGATGTAGGAACCATAAGGCCCTAGAGAGCGCCTAAATGTTTGAAGTGGGGCTGGGGATTTGGCTTAGCAGTAGAGCACTTGCTTAGTAAGCTGGAAGCCCTGGGTTCGGTCCTCAGCACCAAAAACAAAAAACAGACCTCTCCTAAATGTTTAAAGTGCTCTTGCTAATGTCAGCTGGAGGCCTTTGAATCATTTCCCTGGGCTTTCAGAGTGGCAAGGGTCACATTTCTTGTGAAGACACTGGAGCTGCCCAAGGGGTGAATCGGGGCTGAGAGTGTACCACAGAGGTACTTAGAGCTGGGGAGGCCTCAGAACTGTTGGTCATATCTGGTTTTGGAGCCGGAGGGGACTCCTGTGGTCTGAGACATTGTCACAAACGTTTTTTGCTTAAGGCAGTGGTTCTCAAATCTAGGACCTTTCTGGGGATTCATGAGGTCATAACTATCAAAAATTAAGGTATCATCCACTTAAGAATGAAGATTTCCAGATGGTGCATGGTTCCCAACAAAGATTACAAAAATGTAAAGCACTCCCAACATTTTCCCCAAGATTTCTTATTATGGAAAATAAAGAGTTATTCATTAAAATGCTATTTATGTTAATATATACTGAGTATTTTAA
>NW_004524714.1:2503187-2510752 GCF_000260255.1 Octodon degus | reverse complement strand
TGTGTGTGTGGCCAGCTCAGCCCACCAGGGGGCGGGGCTGGCTGGCATGTGGTGCTGGGAGATTGAACCGCGGTCCCTGATGCTTTGCCAAGCTAGTTCCAAGTAGGTGCTTTAGACCACTGAGCCATCTCTCCATCCCCATTTTTATTTTAGATAAATCAATTTTTTAAACTTCAGTTTAATTTTATTTGCTTAGTTATTTGTTTAGGTCTCCCGATGTGTTTTTGTCTGGCCTTGAGCTTATTATATAGTCCAGGCTTGCCTTGAACTTGAAGCAGTTTGCCACCATGTCTAGCTTTTTTTATTTACTAATGAGACAGTCTTGCTATGTAATGTAGGCTCGCTTGGACTCACTATGTAGCTCAGGCTGGCCTCATCTCAGCCTCCCTAGTTCTGGGATTACAGGCCACCATGCCCAGCTAGCTAATATTGCAAATACTAATAGGTATTTACACACTTAAACCAACCTTCTCCTGATCCTCAAATTTTAAGAGTAAAAGAAGACCTGAAATCAAAAAAGTAAAGTAAAAGAAGACCTGAATTCAGTTGAGGACCACTGAATTCAGGTGGCAGGAAGAGGATTATCTTTATGTTGGGTTGACTGGAACACAGTTGATAGGTAGTTGATTGCATGACTCAAGTACAGAGCCCAAAGGACAGCGACCTAGTGTAATATGCAGGTGTGCAAGTCCTTAAAGTACATAAATTCCTCTCTCTTTCACCCTCCTTTTTAGAAATCATGCATGATGTGATCAAGAAGGTCAAGAAGAAGGGGGAATGGAAAGTAAGTAAGAGTGTAATCAGTGGTCATAAAGAAGGTGAGTTGACGTGGGAAACAATGAGGTAGAGTTGGACAGAAGGAATCAGGCAAGAATGAGGGATTTTGCTGTGACTAAAGACACAAAAAGTGCATGGACTGGAGAAGGTAGTTTACATTGCTTTTTTTTTTTTTGTGGTACTGGGAATTGAACTCAGGACCCTGTGCTCGCCAGGCAGGCACTTATGCCACTGGGCTATATCCCTGGCCCCTACATTCTCTCTCTCTCTCTCTCTCTCTCTCTCTCTCTCTCTCTCTCTCTCTCTCTCAGCAGGCTCAGCCCAACCTGGGGGCAGGGTGGGGCCGCATGTGGTGCTGGGGATTGAACCTCGGTCCCTGAGCTTTGCCTAAGCTTGCCTAAGCAGGTGCTTCAG
The DNA here is from genome assembly GCF_000260255.1 of Octodon degus. Lineage (NCBI taxonomy): Eukaryota > Metazoa > Chordata > Mammalia > Rodentia > Octodontidae > Octodon > Octodon degus. The sequence goes on along the minus strand of NW_004524714.1, from coordinate 2,509,561 downwards.
ACTACTGAGCTATTTTGCTGGCTCCTGCCTTTCATTTTATAGGATTTTGGTTCAGGGGTCTTAGCTACATTAAGACCAAGAAAAGGCTGGTTTACTCACATAACATTTGTCAGTCTTGCCTGCAATATCTAGAGCAGTGCTAGAAACTACAATGTGTGTGAAACAAGTACTGAAGCCAGTTGGATTGGAGATGACCTTAGGTTCCTGGAGTGGCTAACACAGAATGGCCTGTGCTATGACTATCACCAGCATTTTAGGAGCTGCCTTGTTACCCAGGGCTGCACATTATGCTGGCTGTTTTTGTTTTGTTTTGGTTTTTTTTGGTACTGTGAATGGAACTCAGGGCCTCACACTTGCCAGGCAAGTGCTGTACTGTGTCCTGGTCCTTATGCTAAACAGATTTGATGTCCCCATGTTGTGCTGAGGGAGGATACCAGGCAACCTTGCTCTCATTTATTCTTGCGGTCAGGAGCTCTCACATGTGCAAGGTGGTGTGTGTACATAGGGGTAGGAGAGCTCCCAGAACATTGGCGTATTTCCCATAGGATGGGAAATAGCTGTCAAGTAGAATGGTTCCGTGTGCAAGGCTGAAGGTTCCATCTTTGTCTGGGCTACCCAGTGATTCAAAGCTACATAGTGAGATCCTGTCTCAACAAAACAAAACAACAAAAAGCACTCACTAGGGCCAGCAAGATAGCTCAGCAGGCTAAAGTGCCTGCTTAGGCAAGCTTGCAAGTGCGGGGACCATGGTTCGATTCAGGCACTACGTGCTGCGCCAGCTCCCTCCTCAGGGTGGGCTGAGCCGACCAGAGTCCGGGCTGGCACATGCCTGTAATCCCAGTGCTGGAGAGGCTGAACGTAGAAGGATCACCACAGGTCTGAGCTGCGTAGTGAGATCCTGTGAATCCTGTACTAAATACATAGAATGAAATATAAATAAAAAATAAAAGTTTTTGAAATTGAGTCAAGGAAAGGAAACCCTAACTCCTGAAAGTTAGGTTTGGATGTCGGGGATAAAAGCAAAACATGTGTCTCTGCAGACTGTGGACCATAGGAAATGTGCTTTCTCCCACACTCTGCAATTCTGTTGCCTTCTGAAGCTGTACAATACAGCCTGATGGGAGAATCACAGCAGATAACATGTGGCTCATGAGCTCTCTCCTTCCAGGTGCTGGTGGTGGACCAGTTAAGCATGAGGATGCTCTCTTCCTGCTGCAAGATGACGGACATCATGACTGAGGGGATAACAAGTAAGCATCCCCCTGGAGGCAGGTGGCTTCACTCTGCTAGTCATTATGCTTGCTGGAATTTAGACAGTGCCGACAACTTACGTGGTAAGATTGTCAGCCCTGAGGGAGTGGTTTTCCAATTGATTGTGGGAGCACATAATTTTTGGAGTGATTTTTGTGTCATCAATGTTTCCAGTTAATTGTTCAGGGATTTTGTTTGTTTGGGTTTTTTGTTTTGTTTTGTTTTTTTTTTTAAGGTCGCGTTTATTTGTGTGTGTGTGTGTGTGTGTGTGTGTGTGTGGCCAGCTCAGCCCACCAGGGGGCGGGGCTGGCTGGCATGTGGTGCTGGGGGATCAAACCATGGTCCCTGTGTTTTGCTTAGCTTAGCTTGTTCTAAGTAGGTGCTTTAGACCACTGAGCCATCTCTCCAGCCCCTTGTTCTGTTTTTGATATTTTGTTTTGTTTTGTTTTGTTTTTATTTATTTATTTATTTATTTATTTATTTGTGTGTGTGTGTGTGTGTGTGTGTGTGTGTGTGTGGCCAGCTCAGCCCACCAGGGGGCGGGGCTGGCTGGCATGTGGTGCTGGGGGATCAAACCATGGTCCCTGTTCGCTTAGCTTGTTCTAAGTAGGTGCTTTAGACCACTGAGCCATCTCACCAGCCCCTGTTTTTGATATTTTGACATGGGGCTTTGCTATACAATTCTGACTGATTTTGAACTTGCTATATAACCCTGGCTGGTCTCGAACTTGCTGGGATTACTGGTGTGTACCATGCCTGAGTTCCAAGTCAGTTTTTTGACCAAGCTTGTCCCTATCCTGAGCTTACAGTTATTTTCCTCACTGATTTTGTGTGTGTGTCTGTGTGTCTGTGTGTCTGTGTGTCTGTATGTGTGTTTTACTAGGCCTCACATATACTAGGCAAAGACTCTTACTACTGAATTACACCTCAACCTTTTTCATTTTTTTGAGTCTGGGTCTCACTAAGTTGCCCGTGAAGGTTTTGAAGTCTCCTGAATGATTGAGATTACTGATATGCACCATCACTCCTAGCTTTCTGGCTGAATTTCTGTTTTGTTTTTTGTCTTTTTGAGACAAGAATCTTGCTATGCAGTTCAGGCTGGCCTTGAGTTCACTTTGTAGCCCAGGGTGTTGAACTTGTTACAATCCTCCTGCCTCAGCCTCCTGAGTGTTGGGACTACAGGCATGCACCACCACAGGCATCTTGGCTGAAGTTTTACAGCTGTTTATTTTCCCCACCAGATGCAGTGGTCCATACCTATAGTCCCAACTACTTATAAAACTGAGGCGAGAGAATGGCTTGAGCTAGGGGCTCCAGATTAGCTTAGGCAGCACAGTGAGATTCTCCTCAAACAGTTTTTCTTTATCAAAGAAAAAAATAAAAGCAGAGAAAGAGAATAAAGCCAAATGAAATTAATAAGTTCAGTACTCCATCCTCATCCTCTAGGGTCCATTACCCCAAAGCAGCTACCTTGTTCTTCCTTTAATATATATATATTCTAAATAAAAGCTTTTGTGTGTGTGTGTGGTATTGGGGGTTGAACCAGGGACCTTGCGTTTGTCAGGCAGGTGCTTATGGCGCTGAGCTATCTCCCCAGCCCTTAAAAAAGCTTTTATACTTTTAGATAACATAGGTGGAATAATACACAGCTGGACATCCTGTGTGTGCCAGAAGATAGTATGGCATAGATCATGCACTCTAAACTTTATTGGGTGACTAGTGAGGTGAGGAAGCTCTCCAAAGCTGTACTTACTGGGTGAAGCAGCTGATATGGTTATAAAGGAGATACTGTAGTCCAAAGCCTATGGCTTGCTTTTTTTTTTTTTTGTACTGGGAATTGAACTCACAACCTCATACTTCCCAGACAGGCATTGGGCCCCTGAGCTATAGCCTCAGCCTGTGGCTTGCTTTAATAAAATAGAATGGGGCTGGGGAGATGGCTCAGTAGAATAAGTGCTTGCCTGGCAAGCACAACGGTCTTGTTCAATCCCCAGTGCCGCCCAAAAATAAATAAATAAAATAAATAAATAAAATAGAATGCTTTATCTTTTAACTGCAGAGAGGAGTAGTGTTACATAAGCAATATGTTTATATGTTTGGAGTGTCTTTATTTGATGTACACAGAAAAATGATAAAACTACCCACTTGTTGATAAATAAATCGATCATGAAAATTCTAAAGGAATTGAGATTATTTAAGACATGAAAAAAGCTAAAAGAAGAGTCAAACCTTCTTGACAGGATGTGTCAGCCATTTCTATTTTCTCTTACAACAAAGGAATTTATTTATTTTTTAAACTTTTTATTTATTTGGTGCAGAATTTATTTAAACTGAAATGGCAACTATCTAGTGTGATTAGATTTAGGGTTTTGGGGCTGGGGAGATGGCTCAGTGGAGTAAGCGCTTCCCTGGCAAGCGCAAGGGCCTGAGTTCAATCCCCGGTCCCCACCCCCCCCAAAAAAAAAAAAAGATTTAGAGTTTTCTGAGAGACCGAGGCAGAAGTATTACAAGTTTGAGCTCAGCTTGGACACTTTAGCAACTTAGCAAGATCCTGTCTTAAGGGGAGGAAAATAGCCTGGTGTGTGTATATTGCTTCTAGTTTTATGACCTGGTCGTGTTTCCTTATTCACTCTGGTCTCTTTTGTCCTCTAGTCGTGGAAGACATCAACAAGCGCAGGGAACCGCTCCCCAGCCTGGAGGCTGTGTATCTTATCACTCCATCTGAGAAGGTAAATCCTCCCAGGGAGAAGAGCTCAGGCTAGCTTAGACGTGCTGCGCTGGGATCTCTGGTGCACAATGTCCCATGTTTCTAGGTTAAGCACACATTTAACACACTGGTCTGTTTAAGCATGAGATCTACAGATGTGGCCTGAAGGAAGTTGTGCAATGGGAAGTGAAGGTGTATTAAACCTTTTGTACTAAGCAGTTATGCAAAAAGTCAGAGCTGGTGTCCCCTGCCTGGAACATTAGTTTTCCCTCTTGCAGTCCTCTCCAAGTTTTGGTAGTTTGATTTCAGATTTATTTCATCAATATTGTTAGTATTTCTGTTTTCCCTAATTTTGAGGGATTGGTTAAAGTCAGAATCTAGACAAGGTCCCTGACTTACTTTGGTTGGCATTACATTTTAGGTTAAGTCTTTTTTTTTTTTTTTTTTTTTTTTTTTGTACTGGAGATTGAACTCAAAACCTTGTGCTTACAAGGCAGGCGCTTAAGCCAAAGCCACTGAGCTATATCCCTGGCCCTGTATGTTAAAAAGAATTCCCCAAGCCACACATGATGTTGCATATTTATAATCACAGCTATTTGATAGGCTGAGGTCGGGGGATTCCAGGACGAGCGCAGCTGGGCAATTCAGCTAGACTCTTATCACAGACAGACAAATATCTCTGACTTTCACACTTTATCACTTTTGAAAATTGGCTTATGTATAAGTTCCTGCAATGCAACTGAATTGCTAGAGTTTCATCAACATAAATCTCCCACAAGGTTTCTTCCCAGATCTGTGAGTCTTTTCTCAGGAGCTTAAATACTGTGGCACTCACATTGTCATTCTGGAAAGAGCTAAACTCTGAAATAATCCTAATTTCAAGTGTTGAGAACCTGAGTATGGCAGAATATGAGTATTAGCATTATACATCAAAAAACCCTCCACTTAGGGGCCAGGGAGATGGCTCAGTAGAATAAGCGCTTGCCTGGCAAGCGCAAGGGCTTGAGTTCAATTCCTAGTTCCACAAAACAAAACAAAAAACAAAAAAAACCTCTACTTGGTTGTCACTCAGTTCAGCCCTCAGTCCCATTCCCTCGTAATTGCCCTTAGCATCCTCTGTTGTTTCTGTTCACAGTCTGTGCATTCTCTCATCAGTGACTTTAAGGACCCACCAACTGCCAAATACCGGGCTGCGCATGTCTTCTTCACTGACTGTAAGTAGCCATGAGCTGCCTTTGCCGGGCCACTCAGCTAAACCCAAACAGGATTAGATCAACAGGGAAGAGACACATTACAGATCTTTTATTTTCTTTTCAGAAGATAAATTGCATAAGAGACAAATAAACACACCCATACAAGCTGCTACATTCTGCAGTTTTTCCTGATGAGAAGGCTCACCAGGCTCCCAAGGCCAGAGGCTTCCTGCAGAGAAGCGTCCCCTGCTGCTGCCTAGGGGCTTCACGTGCAGACTTGCAGCCAGCACTATAATCTGTAGTGCGTTTCCATTAGGTTTGCAACACAGTGATGCCTGTCTAGTGGTCTTAGTGTTAACAGAACGCACATCACTGTCCTGGAGCTGTGTTTTGTATTTTGTGTGGGTTGTGCATGGGTCCTAGAGGAAAATCTGTGAGAAGGGAGAAGCTACAGAGTAGACAGCAGTAGGTTTCGCCCTACCTTCTCTAAAGAAGGATTCAAAAAAAATGTACCACCAGGACCAGGGATATGGCTCAGTGGCATAAGCACCTGCCTAGCAAGTGCAAGGTCCTGAGTTCAATCCCTGGTACCACAAAAAAAAAAAAAAAAAAAATGTACCACTGAGAAGTGGAAAGGGCTTTAGCACAGAATAGTCAAAGTATTTGAACAGGAGTGACAAAGGGAGGAGTAGGGACAGTAAATCAGAAAAGCATTTCTGGACACCTGAAGCTTTTGTCCTGGGAGAGCTGCTGGAGGTCATGGCCCTTGCTTGTGGGTTTAGGCACAGCTGGCCCCTTAGAGTCTAGGGACAGAGGCCTGCGTCACATTTCCCACTGATTTTGTTTTTCCTCCTAAATACCTTAAGTGTGTCACACTTGGTTATACTAAAGGTCTTTTGTTATCTCTTCTTAATCACTTCTGTTTCTTTTAATTTTATGAAAATATAAAACAAAATTTCATAACCAGGTAATGAGAATAACTAGTTATTATACTGTTTATTGTTATCTTCAAAATAGAGTACAAGATATAAAACAAAAAGATTCTTGTGAAAAAAGATAAACACAAATATTTCTTTTTAAAAAATTTTTATTTATTTATTTATTGTGTGTGTGTGTGTGTGTGTGTGTGTGTGTGTGTGACCAGCTCAGCCCACCAGGGGGCGGGGCGGGCTGGCATGTGGTGCTGGGGGATTAAACCGCGGTCCCTGTGCTTTGCTTAGCTT
>NW_004524714.1:2499591-2503012 GCF_000260255.1 Octodon degus | reverse complement strand
AGACCACTGAGCCATCTCTCCAGCCCCTTAGCTTGTTCTAAGTAGGTGCTTTAGACCACTGAGCCATCTCACCAGCCCCAAATATTTCTTTTCAATAAACTAAGAAAACTAGGGGGCCAGGGATCTAGCTCAGTGGCTTGAATACCTGCCTAGCAAGCACAGGGTCGTGAGTTCAATCCCCAGTACTGCAATAAAGTTATTCATTGTAAATGTATTCAGTATTTTTTAAAAAAACTAAGAAAACTGGTAGTGTAAACGAAGCCAATTATCATGTATATTGAATTTTTTTTTTTTTTTTTTTTGTGGAACCAGGGATTGAACTCAGGCCCTTGCGCTTGCAAGGGATGCGCTTATTCCACTGAGCCATCTCCCCGGCCCCACGAAATATTTTTAAAACAGTAGAAATTATAATTTTGAAAAGTATTTGAACTTATTTCCTCTTATCTCTCTTCTGTTTTGTTCTTTGTGTTTCTCATATAAAAGAGTCTATGTTATGTTTGAGTTTGTGTGTCTGACTTAATATGTCCTCAGTTTACCTTCATTTGCCTCCAAATCCATCAGACTTATGGCAGCATAGTGTTCCATCTGGAATAGATACTGCACTTCCCTTACTCATCTGTTGATGGGCATGTGCACTGTGCTGTTTCCAGACTTAGCTAGTATGAGTTGTGCTGCTATAAACAAGATATTCATGTGCCCCTGTATTATGATAATTTTAACTCTTCCGGGAAGATACTGAGAAGGATAGCTAGGTCAGATGGAATTTCTATTTTTAGTTTGTTGAGGAACCTCCACACTGAATTCCGTAGTGGTTGTACTAGGTTACATTCCCTCCAGCTATGTGGTAGGGTTCCTTTTCCCCCCTAAAATCTTTTCTGGTCCCCCCCCACAACACACTTTTCCTTGAAATCAGAAAATATGTCTTTGTAGTTCTCAGTATCTCAGTCTATTGCTTTCCATTCCTTTTGTACCCTAAAGGTATTGGATATTTTAGGGTAGGGTGAATTTTCAGAATGCCTTTTAAAAATCTGAATAATAAGGGTTTGGCATGGTAGTGCATGCCTATATTCCAGCACTTTGGAGGCTGAGGCAGGTCACTGATCACTCTGAGTTTAAGGCCAGCCCAGCCAACATAGTGAACTCAAGGCCAGCCTGAACTGCATAGCAAGGTTGTCTAAAAGCAAATGAAATAAAATCTGAATAATAACGCATCATTGAATGTATGTGGCTATTAAATGAATCAGCAAAGGGATGGGAAACCGCCTCTTTTGTCTTTGCAGCTTGTCCAGATGCCCTGTTTAATGAGCTGGTAAAATCTCGAGCAGCCAAAGTCATCAAGACACTGACGGAAATCAACATTGCGTTTCTCCCATATGAATCCCAGGTGAGGCTGGATGGCGACTGTACCCTCGTTCTCCTGCCAGAAGCTCTGAGAGGGTGGGATGGGGTGTAACAAAGAAAGCAGAGGAAGTTTTGAGTTCTGAAAGGGCCAAAGGACATGTTCTATGCGGATGTTTATTTAATAGAAAAGATTCTTTCTTGTGCCAGCTCAGGGCCCTTATCTAACTTGCCTGTTACTTCTCATTTTGGTAGCTGCCATTCCTTTCTTTGGATGCACATCGTGCTAGCTCGGCTCACCCTCTTGGTGGTCCTTGCTTCTCCCTTTCCCTCCCCTGCTGGCAGCAAACACCTCACCTTAGACCTCACCTTTGCTTGAGTCCCATTGTCCCCCTGACAGCCCTCCTGGTTCCTGGGTGCTCTTTCCCTGCTGTATCCTTGGATAACCAAGAGTGGCCAGTCTAAAAGGAGAAGAGGAGAAGGAGCATCCCATCTGCCATGAAAGAGACCATTTTCATTAGTGACAACCTTGGCTTGTCACTTGCTAAAAGAACAGATGGTCATCACCATCATTAGCTGTTAATGCTTCATGTACTAAGGCCATAGCAAACTTGCCCCTTAGAAAATAATGAAGTTGTTAAACCAGTAAAAGTGAAGCTGCTTGTGAGAGAAGATACTAAATTTATCTTAGTATTTTTAAGGCTTTTAAAAATATTTCTAACAAATGAAGAATAAAAATACCACAGGACTTTTATGCATTTTGTGGCAGTAAAAGATGATTGTGGCACACTGGATCTTCATGGATCAGCTTCTAGAACCAGAAAGCAACCTATTCTTAGAAAAGGAGGGGTGGAAATGATGCACTGTGAACACTTAGAGGTGCCTCATTCCTTTCTCACTTGGCTTAAAGCTTTTTTCCTGCTTGAGGGCAAGAAAGTTTTTTCTTCTGTGTGAATCCTCTGACCACCTGGGTTGAACAAAATCCAGCTTTCGCAGATCCAGCTGTCCTCTATTTCAGATTTTATTTTTATTTTTTTCATTTATGTATTTGCTACAGGGTCTTACTATGCAGCTCAGACTCGTAGTGATCCTCCTGTTTTCAGCGTCCCCAGCGCTGGCATTACAGGCGTGTGCCACCATGCCTGGACTCGGCCATGGCTCAGCGCACCCTGGAGGTGGAGTGGGTGCTGGTGTGGCCTGCAGGACTAGGGATCCAACCTTGGTCCCTGCACTTGCCAAGGCAGGCACTTAGTCTGCTGAGCTATCTCTCTGGCTCCCTATTTCAGATTTTAAACTGGGCATTGAACCCAGTTCCCTGTGCATGCTAGAGAAGTGCTCTACGACCGAGCTACATCCTAGTCCAGTGGTGGCAGACTAGAGACTGGGTGCACAGTCTGCAACCCAAAGCCACTTATTTATCGCAGAGAGCCAGCGCTGCAGTTACACCTGAGGATCTGATGCTCAGATGCTGGGCGACTTTGTGTGCTGACAGGGGGCGCTGTGTGCCCACTTAGCATGGATGCTGTGGGTTTGCCACCACTGTCCTAGTCCTCATTTACTTATTTATTGACAGGAACTCACTGAATTGTCCAGGCTGGCCCTGACTTTAGGATCCTCCTACTCCAGCTTCCTGAGTAGCTGGGATTACAGGCATGTGCCACCATGCCCAGCAGCATTTCAGAAATTTAAAATAATAATTCTTTTTTTAAAATATTTTTTGGAGATCAGAGTAGTTTACATATATAGTAGTACATGCCTCTAATGCCATCCATGCAAGCACTCTGGGAGGCTGGGGCAGAAAGATTGCAAAGTCAAGGCTGGCCTGGGCAACCTATTGATTGGGTGAGACCCTGTCTCAAAAAGAGGGATGGGCTGGGGATATAGATGACTATGCAGGTCTGAGTTCACTCCTCTGGACCAAAATAAAATAAAATAAATAAAAACAAAGACCTGAGAGATTAGAGGTAGTTGAGAAACTCAGTAGCTTAAGGGAGAATTTTTAACTTCTAGACCCCTTCATGAAAGAGAAAGGAAGGAAGGAAAAGAAAGAGGAGCAAGAGGAGGAGGAGGAGGAGAAGGAGAG
>NW_004524714.1:2498321-2499466 GCF_000260255.1 Octodon degus | reverse complement strand
ATTGTACTGAGGGCACACTATTACTAACCCTATAAAAAGCCCCTTATCTGCCCATAGTTATGGTACATTTTCCAACTCATTCCCTATTTATTGAAAACAAACTCATAATGGCCTGTGTGTTCTTACGCCAACCTCTTTTTCCTCCTGGCCTCTCTATTGTCTGTCTGACACCCTTGGCTAACACTTGGCCACAGTGGTCTTGTACCACCCATTCCCTCCCCTGCTGGCAGCAAAACACCTCACTTTAGACATCGTCTTTGCTTGAGTCCCAGTGTCCCCCTGACAGCCCTCCTGGCTCCTGGGTGCTCTTTCCCTGCTGTATAGTTTCCTTATACATTTACAAGTCCTCAATACCTTACAGCTTACTTTTCATTCTATTTATTATCTGCCTTTCCTACTATATTACAGACTCTTTGAAGACAGAATGTTTTGGTCACTAATAGTTTCCAAGTGTTCAGTGCAGACCTTGCACAAGTGGAAGCATGTCCCAGAGTTCTGCCACTAGGGCAGAGACCACTCTGGCTACTCACCATGTATATTTTTTCTCCTTAGGTGTATTCTTTGGACTCTGCTGACTCTTTCCAAAGTTTCTACAGTCCCCACAAGGCTCAGATGAAGAACCCTATTCTGGAGCGTCTGGCAGAGCAGATCGCAACCCTGTGTGCCACCCTGAAGGAGTACCCAGCTGTGCGATATCGGGGGTAAGGCAACACAGTTTGCTGTGCGTGGAAGCTAAGGTGTCCCCAAGAGAGGAGCCATCTCCCCAACTTCTTCTGACCTTGAGGTTTCTCCAGCAGTTGTCTTAAGAGAGTTGGGATTAAGGATCTTGATTTAGGCATGGTGGCACATATCTCTGATCCCAGCACTCCAGGAAGCTGAGGCAGGAGAACTGCAAATTCAGACTTCATCTGTGCAGTTTAGTGACTTAGTGATACCCTATCTTAAAACAAAAAATAAAGATGACAGCAGCTGTAGCTTAATGCAAAGGCTCTGGGTTCAATCCTACTACTAAAAAAAACCCTTTAGGGTTTTTCACTTAATATTATTCTCCAGGGCTGGTGAGATGGCTCAGTGGTCTAAAGCACCTACTTAGAACAAGCTTAGCAAAGCACAGGGACCGCGGTTCAATCCCCCAGCACCACATG
>NW_004524714.1:2485491-2498221 GCF_000260255.1 Octodon degus | reverse complement strand
CTACTTAGAACAAGCTTAGCAAAGCACAGGGACCGCGGTTCAATCCCCCAGCACCACATGCCAGCCAGCCCTGCCCCCTGTTGGGCTGAGCTGGCCACACACACACACACACACACACACACACACACACACACACACCTTCCAATCTTCATTTTTTATGATGAAATATAGTAAAATACTCAGAAAAGAATATAATTAAACCTCTATGTTACTAGAACCCAGATTTCCTAGTTTTTCAATTCTGTCTCTCGGTTATTTCAGGCTATCTGCCCCAGGCTGGGTATAGCACTCACACCCATAATCCTCACAGTACTCAGACCCATAATCCCAGCCTTGGATCATAAATTAATCACAAACTGTAGAACTGTGCCTCAGTGACTGCATGAGGCTGTGGGGGGACAAATACGCACAAAGCATAACACTGTCTAACCTTTAAAAACAAGTACTGTCTTTGCAGAGGCTTCTGAAAGTAAGATACGATGTAGAGAGGATAATGCCCAGAGGGCACGGTCCTCCCCCAGTCATTTAGGTACTGCTCACTGCTGTACTGTGTGCTGAGTGCTTGGGGAAGGGAGAGATATAAAGCTGCGGTCATGTCCTCAGAAGGCCCAGATCTGGTAGGGTTGGGGCAGATGTATATTAACGTGTAGAGGGTGTGCACATCTGAGATATAGGCTATACAGCTGCTTCCAGGCCCCAGGGGTAGGCAGAGGGTGAAGAAGAGCTTCAAGCTTGAGGTGATGTCTGAGCTGGGACTCAAAGACAGGTTCTGATTCAATAGACAGATGAGGAGGCTGATGAGGGCACTGCTATACACAAAAGCTTGGAGCTTCAAACGCAAAGAATAAGTTTGACAAGGATCAGTAGTCCAGGGCTAGATGCAGCCGCTTCTGGAGGCCTGAATGTCAGGCTTAGGATTCTAGTCTCCATGGTTTTGCTGGGAAACATCTGGGGCATTGAAGATAGTGCCTCTAGGAGGCAGGACGGGGAGCAAGAGGCAAGATGAGAAGCAAGAATCACCCCAGAGGAGCAGAGTGGCTGACCTTGCTCCCTGGGCACTGCAAGCACCATGGGCTGGGTGGGGGCTGGCTGCCAAGGACCCAGAGCCCAGTGGTTCTGGGGATTTTGTGCTGCACCTGTCCTCATTGCCTGATGGCACTGGGGCCTCGGAAGAGCTCTGCTCATGGCTGCCTTGACACTGGCTTGCCCCCATTGTTGCTACTCAGTGACAAGAGCCTGGAGGAGATTCACAAATGGGCCTTGCCATCTCCACATGGAACAGGGGGATCTTAGGCTAGCTTGGAGCCCTGACTGTCGAGAGGTTGGGCAGCAGCCTTGCACCACTGCAAAACCAGGTGGAGCCCAGAAGGCGCTATCAGACTCAGCCAAGGGGAGAGGGTCACAGGCCCTCATTTCTTTGGGTCTGGTGTTGTGGCAGAAATGTCACTCACCAGCCAAACAAAGCAAGACCTAAGGGAATTAGAATCAGTGGAAGTGAGAATCATACAAGTCAGACTCAGACATCCTGATCATGGGAAGATAAGTGGCAAGGGCCATATTTTGAAGTATGGCTGTTTATCTAAAGCTGCCTGGAAAGACTACTTCTGCTTCAATTTGGATAGTGTTTAAAGAAGAAGAATTAAGAAAATCAATTATTTTCGTTCAGGCACTGAGTTAAGTCTCGTCTCGTCTCTTCTCTTCTCTTCTCTTCTCTTCTCTTCTCTTCTCTTCTCTTCTCTTCTCTTCTCCTCTCTTCTCTTCTTCTTTTGTACGTTCGGTACAGGGTCTCACTATGCAGCTAGGACTTGTAGCGATCCTTCTGTTTTCACCTTCCCAGTGCTGGGATTACAGATGTGCACCACCATGCTGGGTCTTGGTGGCTGGCTCAGCAAACCTGGGGGTAGAGCCAGCGCCTCATATGCTGGGGATCAAACCCTGATTCCTGTGCTTTCCTAAGCAGGCACTTAGTCTGCTGAGCTATCTCACCAGCCCTCTTCTTTTTTAAGTATACAAGTGACATATGAATATATTTTGCTGTAAAACAAATCATACAGACAATGCTTGTGTCCTCTAGCCCTGCCGGCACCCCCTGCATATTCCCAGGACAGTCAGTGCATCTTCTGGGTGCACGTGCCTCACTGTCACTCCTCCTTTGCCAGGGAATACAAGGACAATGCCCTGCTGGCTCAGCTAATCCAGGACAAGCTTGATGCCTATAAAGCTGATGACCCAACAATGGGGGAGGTAAGTACAGGTTGAGATCAAAACAGCCCATGGGAAACATATGTCTGCCACTCATAGGGCCTGTGTGAGGCTGCTTTTCCTGAGCACTGTCCAGAGCCCTCAGGCAGCACGAGCCAGGTGTGTTCAGAGCAGCAAGGGGAATAATCTGATGCTGTTTGCTAGGACCGTTCCAGTTTCAGCACTGAACATCTCTTAGCCAGGGAAACCCCCAGTGTACAATAGCAAAGACAGTTGACTATTTCCATTGGCATGATTGCCAGACCTCATTCAGATTTCATTGATCTTTGCACAAACCTTGTGTACATGCAGTTTTGTGAAGTTTTAACATAGACATAGATTTGTGGAACCACCACTCCAGTCAACACGCAAAGCTGGGGGCTGGGACACAGCTTACTGGTAGAACACAGGCTTAGCATGTGTGAGGCCCTGGGTTAAATCCCCAGCAACGCCCCCACAATACACATACCCAAGAGAGCAGAGGATAAAGAAGAAAAAAGATAGTTATTCAATCGCTACCTTGCATTGAGAATTAAGAGTCCTAGGTCTTGGGAACCCCTGGCCCCCTCACCACAGACAGTTGGTCATATCCTTTGTAGCTGAACCTGGGCAGTTCTGTCTTATGGAAGGTCCTGTTGGTCCCCAGCCAGTCTCAGCTCCACTTCAGAGGGCCTCATTAGGTAACAGAAGCAGTGGACTTTCACATGGGATATATTGGTGCTCTTGTCTTGAAGCAGGCACTTAAAGAGCTGAGCTAAGGGGCAGGCCCGCGAGGGGCTTTATTTGTTGGAGTGGCTGATTGGGTAGAGTGGCTCTTGAAGCATCTCCCTGTTACTCCGCAGGGCCCAGACAAGGCGCGCTCCCAGCTCCTGATCCTGGACCGTGGCTTTGATCCTAGTTCTCCTGTGCTTCACGAACTGACTTTTCAGGCTATGAGTTATGATCTGCTGCCTATTGAAAATGATGTTTACAAGTAAGTAGTGTTTGTTTGTTTGGTTGGTTGGTTGGTTGGTTTTTGGCAGAACCGGGGATTGAACTCAGGCCCTTGCACTTGCCAGAGAAGCGCTATTCCACTGAGCCATCTCCCTGGCCCCTAAGTAGTGTTAAGAGACTCCAGAGTATATGCTGCTTTGCGGATAAACTGAGAATGCCTTTAAGAATGTGAGCATTTTTTTAATACTACAAAAAGCAGATACTTTGATACAATCTGTCAAATATACCAGTAGGCTTTGCTGTGGGTTCCCCAAATCCAAATGCTATTTCTAGGAAGGAACTCCTGCACCATGCCAGGGAGGACAGGACAGGAACTTTATTTGGGTCACAGCCTATGTAACCTCACCCCCAGTTCCTAGCCTGCTTGGGTAGGTTATTAGGTTGATTACATGTATTGAGTGTATTTATTTTACTCAAAATTTAAAGCTCACAATTTAATTAAAAAACTCAAGTGTCTAAGCTGGATGTGGTGGTGCACACCTGTAATCCCAGTACTCAGTAGGTTGAGGCAGGAGGATCGCCAAGAGTTCAAGGCCAGCCTGGGGTACATAGTAGGCTCAAAGCTAGTCTGAACTACATAGTGAGACCTTGTCTCAAAACAAAACAGAGAAGCCAACTCAATATCTAAAAATTTTATTTTTACGGAAACAAATTCTCCAGCTTTAGTGTTATTTATACTGTAATATTGGTGATAAAGAAGTGGTTTCCAACTAAAGGTTTGGGAACTATGAATGACTCAGCTCCTCCCCCTCTCAGTTCTGCTTCCTCCCATAGTTACTGATTTCACATGTAAGCACTATGCTGCAGGCCTGCTCTAGGGAGCTGTTGCAAGTTATATTGTCACCACACATTTGGGGTCCAACTCTTGATGTCCTAACTTTCCTAAAGAGGGACAAATGGGTGCCTTGCCTTTCCCCTCCATGTAACTCCAGCCACGTATAACCCAACTTCATACCCTGGATAAGGCATTCGGATTAGGGAGTGGGGCCCCCCAGGTCAGCCCACTCTCAAGCATTAACCAAGTTGTTGGCTTGGAGTAGAGAGCAGAGTCTCCTGAGGTTTGAACTGCCCCAGCTGATACCAGGCTGCTGTCATTATAAACCAGAGAGGGTCTCATGAATGTGTGGCTGGTGGGTCCTCCTGCTCATCTTCTCCCTAGGTATGAGACCAGCGGCATCGGAGAGGCGCGGGTGAAGGAAGTGCTCCTGGACGAGGACGATGACCTGTGGATAGCGCTGCGCCACAAGCACATTGCGGAAGTGTCCCAGTAAGACTCACTTAGACTGCTGAGCTATCTCCTCAGCCCAGGAGTCAATTTCTTGCCGTGGCCAAGCCACCAGCATGTTCCCAAGAATGACACAAGAAAAAAAGAGGGTGCCAGGGAGATAGCGCAGTAGAATAAGCGCTTGCCTGGCAAGCGCAGTGTCCTGAATTCAATCCCTGGTACCACAAAAAAAAACCACTTTAGAATAAAATATTGGTAAATTTGGTTATGTCAGATCTAGTAATGTATATTCTATAAAAGATGGCTTAAATAATAAAAGAATAAGTTACAAAAAAGAATAAAGGAATGACACATTCCTTTCTGAGTTTGAGCTACACCCTCCTTACAAAATTAGTAAATCTGGGGTAGGGATATACCTCAGTGTCACAGTACCTGCCTGGGAAGCACAAGGTCATGAGTTTTAATTCCTGGTACAAAAAAAAAAAAAATTAGGAAATCCATTCTGGATTAGGTGCTTTTAGAATTGTTGGGAAGCATCTGTAGCACTCCCAGAAGAGTGTTTTCTAAACATCATCTTGGTTACTTCCCTCCTTGCTGCGACAAAATGCCTGATGCCAACAATTAAGGGAGCGAAGTTTATTTCAGCTCATATTTTAGTCCATCGACAGCTGGCCAGCTTGGCAGTGGGGCTCGGTGGACAGGAAGCAGAGAAGGAAAGGCAGAGCTGGAGGTTGAAGTACACCCTTCCAGTGACACTGCCTCCAGTGACTGTCTGCTCCTTCAGACCCGGCCTCCCACAGCACAGTCCAATCACCTTCCAAACACATTAAGCTCTGGGGCCATCTTAGATCCTCCTGTAGCAAACAAGAATTGAAAGCCAGTCCACTGCTTTGAAAGGTTCAGAGGTACTGCCTCTGCCGGGGCTGGGGGTGGTCTTCCTCTGCCTGCCCCTGCCTGCAGTTTCTACCTCCTAAATTGTACCTCTCTCTGGAAATGCTATACTATGTTTCTAAAATTTAAACATTGTTATAACCCCATTGGGATGCAGATAACAGTTCCATTTTTTCAGAAAGACATTCTGCTGCATAGAGTTCCTCATGTTCTTAGGAAATTCACAAGGAAAAATCAGTACATTCTTGGGTAGTTGTTTAAAGAAATGATCTGCAAATATCTTTGATCACTCAACCTTTAAAAGTACTGACCCACATTACTACTGATTAAATGTATTCATGACTTAATTATATGCCTTATTGCACTAATATGTGTAAATATGTGTATTTTGCAATATACACCTGATGGCATTTTTAAAACATAGGCTATGTGTCTTTTAGACCTAGGAATATAGCTTTTTAAAAAAAATTTTTTTATGGAGGAATATAGCTTTGTGGCAGGCAGTATATGCTCAATATGTACAAGGGCCATAGTTAATCCCCTCAAAAAAAGCAAAAAATAAATAAAAAACAAAGTCAATCCCAACACCCCAAAACAGTATGTTTGTTTATTTGAAAGAATGAGTTAAAAGAAACACAAATAGCTACTATAGTATTTTTTTCTCTTTGTCTCTAGAATCATCTGGCATGCCCTCATCTGGAAGCCACTGGTTTAGAATATTAGTTGGAAAAACAGCAAATCTCTCTTCACTTAATCACTTTAAACACATACCTCTGTAGCAGGATGCCACACAGGCCCAAGGAGAGCTAGTGTGTGACTGCTGTGAAATCCACAGAGAGCCACTGGTGTAGCTGTGAAACTTAGCTGCCTTTTTCCATTTTCCAGGGAAGTCACCCGGTCTCTGAAAGATTTTTCTTCCAGCAAGAGAATGAATACCGGAGAGAAGGTAAACAATTTCTACTATTCAAAGGGCCTGAAAATTTGTGCCTGATGTCACTCTAGGTTGAGGAAGATGCCCCTCAGAATAAGCTCAAATCATATTTCTGTCTTCATTTAGTGTCATTTGCCTTCTTTGTGCATTTAAGATTCCTGGAAGTTCCATATTTGGATGTTTATAGGAAGCTGATTTTTATTTGGAGGATTGATATTTGCTGTTTGTGATCATGGTCCTCCCACCCCACCCCCAGTACCAGGGATTGAACTGAGCTTTTGCATTGAGCTGCATATCCAACTTTTTCTTTTCTTTCCTCTCCTTTCCTTTCCTTTCTTTTCTTTATTTTGAGGTAGGGTCTCACTGAGTTGACCAGGGTGCCTTGGACTTACAGTCGTCTGCCTCAGCCTGGAGTGCTGGGATTAGAGGCACACAGCATCACACTTGGCTCACGAGTCATTTTAAGCCAGAAAGCCATGAGACTTTTAGCTTGCATTGGAATTTGAATTTACACCTTGTTTTACTAAGGCCTCTCCTTAACCTGACTGCCTATCAGCTTAGTCAAGGGGAGTGGACTTAGCAAAGCACCTCTGCTCAGGTTGCGTCCTTCTTTAAAAACCTTTTAGTTTCTTCTGGATCACTTCACGGTCCAGTGTCTTCTGTCTGTGAACAGCTCCTCCCAAGCCGAGATATCAGACTGAGTCCTCTCTGCCATCCCCTCCTTGTCCCGGCTACTCACCTCCTCACTGTGGCCAGCCAGAGTACTCTCACCGCAGGCCTTACTTGGGCTCTTTGCTTGTTCATGGTTTTCTCAGGAAACCTGGCCTCTGTCTAGACTGGTGACGTGCAACTTACACCCCCCTCACACTTCCCACTGAGTTTGCTCTAAAAGCCCCAGATCCATTCCACTCTGTTGCTATGGCTTATTTGGTACCTGTGCTAAGGGTTAAGATATATGAAGCAGAAAATTTTTTAATGTTTTAATTTTCTTTTGTCCTTGTATCTCTAGTGCCTCATAGTACTTGGGGTATACTAGTACTGCAGTAGATTTTTGTTGGATAAATGGACAGGATTAAGTGAATCATACAGTCGGAAAATAAACAGAACTAACTAGCCTGTCGGAAGGGTGGCTGTCAGCCCTCTCTAACCTCCCTGTTTTCCATCTGTGTATAACTGCAGCCTTTCTGCTGGGCAGAAGTACACACTTGATGCCAAAAGCGGTGTAGAAGAAAATATTTTTTTTTGGTAAGAATTATACTCTCAACAACCTCCTAATCCAGTGGAATAAACCTGTTAGACTTCAGGGCTTAATGCTCCACCTGGAAGACAACCATGACAGTTAGATCAATAAGTTTTTGAGCTAGAGGCCTGGAAATCTAAACACACTTGATCTTGTGGTTAAGAGCTTCATCTTGAGAGCCCCAGAGCAAGTTCTGAGGCAGTGCAGCGTGAGGAGTCCAGCGTGGCTGCCGTCCTGTGTGGCGCCTTGCAAAGAGTGTTAGGTCAAGGCAGGTGGCGCTACACCTCTGCTTTGTTTTTCCTTTTCCGTAGACCACCATGCGGGACCTCTCCCAGATGCTGAAGAAGATGCCTCAGTACCAGAAAGAGCTCAGCAAGGTATGGAAATTCTGGATGATATATTTGAATGGTATGTGTACACAACTGCCGAAAGATCTTGTGGAGCCCTACTACTCTAAATTTTTAGTCCTCTTTAAAATTTTTATTAGAGGGGGCCTGGCCTTAGCTCAGTTGTTTAAGTGGCTGCTTCCACAAAGCTGTCAGCCTCAGGTTGCTGTAGTTCGATCCCCACAACACGCCAGCCAGCCAAACCACCCCTGAGGGCATTCCGAGCCAAAAAAAACCTTAAAATTTTTATTAGAAAGAAGAGGGCTTGGCCAGGGAGATAACTCAGCAGCAAAAGTACCTGCCTACAAACACAAGGTCCTGAGTTCAATCCCTGGTACCAAAAAAAAAGAAAGAAAAGGCCTAAGATAGACAACTTCTTTCCCATCCCTCTGCTTTCCTGCTTAATCTTCCTCTTCTTTTGTTCTTCCCACTCCCTGCTGTGGATGGGAGACCCAGCTCCTCCCACCCAGGCCTTTCCCTGTGCCTGGATGTCTTCACCACTTGGCTGTAGCCCACTGAGTAATTTGAGGGCCAGGGGGATGTCCTGACCTTACCTATCTCATTCCCTGGCTTCTGCCTGGTGTAAGAGCTGGTTGCTAAATACAGCCCTACCCACTTGAGGAAAAGGAAAGTAAGCTTCCTCTTCTGGAGGAAGGTATATCAAAAAGTCTGCAGACATCTTGTAAAACCAGCACACCCGTGACCCTCTCTCCTGACATGGAACATTTTCTCCCTTGTGTTTGTGTACTCACTCACACACATTTTCAGTCCTGAGGCCAGTCACCAGTAGTCCCCACCAGAGTGTTGGATGTAGTAGGTGTTCGGCTGATGCTGCTGGGCCAGTGATTAGTTCTTTGATCACCAACACTCTCGTACTTTTCCCCAGTATTCAACCCACCTGCACCTTGCAGAGGACTGTATGAAGCACTACCAAGGCACCGTAGACAAACTTTGCCGAGTGGAGCAGGTAGGACCTTTTCTTTCCCTTTTTGCATGGCAGGGCTTCTGCAGTGCCCCTTCATGCAGCCGAGTATTAATATCTGACCTTGAACATCCTGCAGAATCATAGGAAATAGACATGGGAGAGCCTGTGATCTCATGTTGTCTCAGCCCTGGAGCTGGTCTGGTTCTGCTCTCAATGGTACGGACTGGACTGATCTGGAGTGCTGTGCCATTTGGATTTTGCATGCCTGGCTCTTTTCTAAAGGCTCTGTTTTCCCTGGAATGGCTGAAGAGAAACAGGGAGTTCCCAGTCATACATCGACAGGCAGGATTTTATGTTCTCGATGTGTTCCCCTCCTGCTGTTAGCAGGCCGGCTTTGGAGACATTGAAGCTGAGAAAAAGCAGGGCAGTAGTAGGTCAAGAATATTCTCAAGCCTCATTGGCCACATTCAGCTTGGAAGTTGAGAAGTTGGGATTGGAATTCTGTCTCTGTCATTAAATGTGTGTGTGTGTGTGTGTGTGTGTGTGTGTGTGTGTGTGTATTCATTTTTCTCATCTACAAAAAGGAACTCACAGAACTGACACATTTTTTATGGGTATTGTAGAGTACCTTAACCTGACCCTCCTTTCTTCAAGTGTGACATTGCTGAACTACGTGTCAACTTTTTTGTGGTGCTGGAGATGGAACCCAGGGCGTTTCACATGCAGAGCACATGCTCTGCCACTGAGCTGCCCCCAGCCTCTGTGCATCACCTGTATGGAAGAGAGATTGTGAAGCCTCCGCTGGAAGTCTCTTTTCACAACAAATGCTAAATCAAATTCTCAGTGTAAAGCTTAAGATTTAAATCCTCTGGGTTCGGTGAGATAGCGTAGCTTAGATCTTTGAGAGCCATCTGTGATGTTGGCTGTTTTATAAGGGGCAAAAGCCACCTGTTTCTCAGGTGAGTTTGCAAGCATGCGTCCTTTCCAAAAGAGCTTGATTATCAAGAAAGTGAATTGTTCTTAGGTCAGTAAAATACTGTGTGATACTAATTTTTGGAAGCTTAAAACTTCTCAAAAGCATTGTTGAACTCACTGCACTTAACCAGACTTGCAGAGGAGCCTGCAGAGTCAGGGCTGGGAGGAGGGGTGAGAGAACCTGGGAGAGGCAGGGCCATCATGCCTTCTTCAGACCCTGCCTGGAGAGCAGGGTCTCTCGAGATCATTGTTTGTGTGGACTCCTGAGGTCTTGAGAGAAAAAAAGGAAACCTCCAGACAGCCTTGCTAGACCCACCAAGGAAGCTGGGGAAAAGGGGCATGTCCTCTGAGAACTCAGCCAGGTAGCCCTTGGCTTGTGGAGAGCGGCATACTGCCCCCAGGATCCCAGGTACACAGTGGGGCAGAGCACTATGCTCCCTCCAATTCCCTTCGTGCCCAGTTGTTTTGTCAGCCCTTCTCTCCACGTTCTTCTCCCAGGGTATGAGTTTTCAGGCTTTCAGGCCCTCATTTTTTCCCCCCACATCCTTGAAAAGTGGTAAGAAGATTTAAAAACAGTTAAGGGGCTGGTGAGATGGCTCAGTGGTCTAAAGCACCTACCTAGAACAAGCTAAGCAAAGCACAGGGACCGCGGTTCAATCCCCCAGCACCACATGCCAGCCAGCCCCGCCCCCTGGTGGGCTGAGCTGGCCACACACACACACACACACACAAATAAATAAAAATAAATAAATAAATAAATAAAAACAGTTAAAAGGCCACAGAGATGGCTCAGTAGAATAAGCGCTTCCCTGGCAGGCGCAAGGGCCTGAGTTCAATCCCTGGTTCCGGAAAAAATAAAAAAACAGCAGTTAAAACCCTAGAGTAATCAAAACTTAAAAACCTTGTCCTTTGTCAGGGGAAGTGGAAGGGAAAGAATCCCACCATGCAAAACAACACTCCCTTGATCTGCCAGAGCTCCCTTGGGCTGCCTGTGGCCTAGGAACTGGCACAGGCCCCTCAGGTGCACTCACCCAGGGGAGACTTACCTCATAGGAAGTGACAGGCCCAGGGGTTTCTTCTCATTTAGGGAAGACACCTAGAAGCTGTGATATATGCTAACCAAAGCTGTCCAAAGCTGAGCTGATAAAACTAATGCTGACACTGCATGCTGTAGGAGGAGAAGCCCCATTAACGACTTGGCCTAACCAGGCTGCAGAGCGCAGACATTGTGTGTCATGAACCTCCAAAGGGCTACCATCGTGCAGATCATCACCAGAAATAGAGAGAAAAGTGTATTTTCTGCAGGACCTGGCAATGGGCACAGACGCAGAAGGGGAGAAGATCAAGGACCCCATGAGAGCCATTGTCCCCATCCTGCTGGATGCAAATGTCAGCACTTATGACAAAATCCGCATCATTCTTCTCTACATCTTTTTAAAGAATGGTAAGAAGGTCAAGGTGTACAGAGGGGATAGGCTGAGAGAAAGCAGAAGAAGCTTGTTTTGAAAGAGACAGAAAAGGAAGGAAAGTAGGTTCTAGGGGCTGTTCATGTTTGGGCAGATGCAGTATACTCAGATCGGCTGCAACCAGTGGCTGAGTAGCCCCTGTAATTCTCAGGAACGAGTGTGGATGATAAAGAGGAGGACAGGGCTACAGAAAGGGCAGAGCTGACTGGCTTTGTGACAGTTTGCTAGAGCTTTTCTTGACGGGTGTTTTTAACTTCTGTCACATTTGTAACTTCTGCCTTTGTATCAAAGAACTAACTTTTAACACAACAGTTGCCCAGTGTCTATGGTGCAGAAGATGGGTAATAAGACTCCTTGTCCAGTTTGACTTTGATGCACAGTGAGAGTGGGTAGGCATTGCTAAAAAGGCAAGCAGATGGAAACACCAGCCACCAGAGCCAGCTGCTGAAGGTCATCACTCAGGACAGAGTGACTCAGATGGAAGAGGGGTATTGTTTTGCCTTTGTCTTAGAGTGGAGTTGCTATGGTACCAGTTTCTGCTGCCTTCAGGAGAAGGGAATGGGTCATGGTGGGCAGAGGCTGGGTGTGCTGATAGCCATCTTGTGCCCACAGGCATCACAGAGGAGAACCTGAACAAGCTGATCCAACATGCCCAGATCCCCCCAGAGGACAGTGAGATCATCACCAACATGGCACACCTTGGTGTGCCTATCGTCACAGATGTGAGGGCCCATGATGGTGGGACAAGGGGGTGGTGGCATGTCCTGTGTGCTCCTGTACTAAGAGACAGTGTCTCATGAAATACCTGTGTGCCCAGGAGAGGCAGATAAAAATCAGAGGGATGAAGGTACTGAGGTCACAGTCAGGAGGCAGACATGCACCTCCTGGAGTGGCACGGTCACCAAAGCTGAGCTGCTGTGTCTCTGAGCCAAACTCTTAAGAGGTCACCCAATTTCGCCCTTAGTGTCTTGAGGTTTGGTCTGGCTTTACCTTTGGATGCAAAAAAACCAGTGACTGTCCTCAGGAAATGAAGGCCACATTTCAAGACAGGCTGTCTTGCCACTTCTGAGCATTAAATAGAGGAGCTGGGCAAGAACCAAGCTAGGCAGGCAGCCCATGGAGCAGAACTAACAGAGCTGCAGGTGAGCCAGAATCTTAAAAACCCAGGCTCCTTGCCATGGCCACATTGGTCAATCTGTCACTGGCAGGATTTGGTATTCATATACCCTAGTTCACAAGAAAGATCAAAATAGCATAAAGCCAATTCACTTAGTACAACCTTTCTGTTGAAACAGAAAACTTTAAAAAGAAAAGAACCAAATCATACCTAAAGTAGTATTTTCTCCTATCATAGGCAGGATACTTTTTTTCCTTAAGGTACTGGGAATTAAACCTAGGGCCTTGCACATGCCAGGCAAGTGTTCTGCTACTAAGCTACAAACCCAGCCCTTCTTCCT
>NW_004524714.1:2439798-2484541 GCF_000260255.1 Octodon degus | reverse complement strand
TTTTTTTTTTTTTTTTTGTGGAACATGGGATTGAACTCAGGCCCTTGCACTTGCCAGGGAAGTGCTTACTTATTCCACTGAGCCAACTCCCTGGCCCCAATTTTTGTCATCTTTCATGAATTTAAAGAACCTGATTTACTCCAGCCCTAAAAGGAGTATATTTTATGCTATTCTGGGGAAAACCTTCCCTCTTACTACTCTTTGCCAATGCTGACTTTGAAGGAGTCCTCTAGAGAATTCCCAGGGGCCAACGGAGGCCACATAGGCACAGGTGACCCCTGCGCAGAATCTGATGTCATTGCCTGTGTGCTTGCCTCCAGTCCACATTGCGCCGTAGGAGCAAGCCAGAGCGGAAGGAGCGCATCAGTGAGCAGACCTACCAGCTCTCACGGTGGACCCCAATCATCAAGGATATCATGGAGGTCAGTGGCAGGGTGTGGCATCAGGGAGCCAGGTGCTTCCAACCTCACTTGCTCTTAGAGGCCATGACACCTGTGGTCTCATTTCCATGATGGAACAAGTGCCCCTTATTCTAAGGGCTCATAGAGAGCCAAGATGTAGCCCCCAGTAGTCATTCATTTGCTGCTTTTGTCTTGGGACATGTGGCTATGTGCATTAGGCCCTCAGATGGTACAGTGTCCAAAGGAGCCAGGCCCATGGCAGCATCTCAGAGGTCACATGAGCAAGGTGTCAGTTGTAGAAGGCTTTTCACAAGGTGTTGTATCCTGGCCTGCCACTCCTTCCATTCTCTCTGAGCACCCCCACCAGAAGACCAGGCCTCTGTTCTCTGTTTAAACAAGTCCCTTGCCTGGAATGTTTTCACTCTTTCCTGAATTCTGCTTTCCCTACAGAGTGCCCATTGGCCACCCCACTTTTCCGATCACCAGTGCAGTGAGACCTCCTCCCCTGAAACAGTGTTGAGTGCCCTTACGTGCATGTGTGCTGCTTATGGTGGAGGGGCATCTTACGCAGTGGTCCTGTCTTCTTCATTGCCTGTCATCTGGCATGGAGCCTTGCACATAGCAGGTGCCCCACATCTGCTGACCATAGGATGATAAAGACGGTGGCATCACAGTGGCTCTGTGGTATTCCTGCCATGTCCCAGCCTCTTTCTTGGTATTAGGAAGCATCTGCATAGTCCTGCACTGCCAGATATATGGGGTTCACCTCAAGATAACCTCAACTTCCACACTTGGCAGGCAAGCAAAACTAGCATCCAGGGAAGAAAAGGACTTGCCTAAGATCCCTTAGTTTGTAATGCCCTGAGGTTCCTGCTGAATCATATGTTAAAATAAACATTTTAAATATATAGGATATGTCAATTTACTATCTTTTTTTTTTTTTTTTTTTTTTTTTTGCGGAACCGGGGATTGAACTCAGGCCCTTGCACTTGCCAGGGAAGCACTTATTCCACTGAGCCATCTCCCAGGCCCCCAGTTTCCTATTTTTAAAGCACACAATCCAAAAGGATAGGTGGAGGGAAACATGCAGAGACCAATTTTATGTCTGCTCAGTAGAATGGAGCCAGCCTCTGTGTCTCCTTCCCTCCTTTGTTCTCTGCCCCATGCCTTGCTAGGCTCCCAAGAACATGTGTAAGCATCACATAGTGGCTCTTGGAAGGAATTTGGGTTTCCAGGCAGCAGGCCTGGCTGGAACCTAGCTGCCAGACAATCGGCTCTCAAAAGGCTGCAGGAGCGACTCTGCCCCTGCCAGTTTCTACCAGGCTGGTGGCAAATATCAGGAATTCAGTGGGCAGAATACATGTGTAACTTCAGATAGGTTATTTTTATAAGAAAAAATTAAAAGAGAAACACAGAAAACTTAATTTATTTTTTATACTTGTAAAGAGTAGACTTAGTGACTCTAGGCAGCGGAACAGCCAGTTGTGCAGCGTGTGGCCTATGTAAGCAGTAGGCTGGGCCTTTGCAGTGGTGAGAGAGCTCAGGTTGTTACAAACCTGACTCAGTGTTGCTGCCTCCCTCGTTCCTAGCATCATCTTGCTTGGGTTCCCTTTTCATGTAGGTGGCAGGCCTGACCTCTGTCTTCTCTGCAGGATACTATCGAGGACAAGCTTGATACCAAGCACTACCCGTATATCTCCACCCGCTCCTCTGCTTCCTTTAGCACTACTGCCGTCAGGTGGGTACACAAGGGCGAGCAGGGAGATGGGGTCTGGTTGGGTGGCAGCTGCATGGTTGTCTTTTGTGACCCACTTACTCCCCACCACAGCCGCATGCAGCCAGGTCCCTGCCACAGGCACACAGCTTTGCCCCCTGGCCTCCTTCCTCATTCCTTCCTTCACAGACTCTGCTTCAGCCACACCACCCTCTTGCCAGGCCCACTTTTGCCTTAGGTCCTTTGCACTGTGTTTCCCTTTGCCTGAAATGCACCGGAAGTATCTGCACAGCCTACCACTTCCCTGCCTCGGGTCTTTAACCAAGTGTTACCTCTGCTTCTCCCTTACTACCCTGTTGAAGTCCTGGCACGCTGTTCACAGTGCCTGTTTGTCATAGCCTCAGCGTGGAAACAGCGCCAATATAAGTAGCCAAAATGCCAGGTTCCATACACAGCTCCTGAGAAGAGTTGGGGCTGAGCACATGAGCAGGGGACAACAAAGCTAGTGCCGCAAGAGGGTGACCACTGGCACCAGTGACTGTAGTTGCCAGGGTGACCATCTAGGAAGCATAATCCTTGGTCTCCCTTTCTCTGCTTTTCTGTTTTCTCTTTCTTTCTTTCCATCTTCAGTTTTAGCCTTTCTGGGCCAGAGGCCTGTGGTGGCATCTGTGCACTGGCATCCCCTCTGACTGCGGCATAGGTGAAATGTTCATTGCCAAGCTTGGAATAAAAGACAGGATCCCAAGCAGGGCCACAGCCAGGCTGGTGGAGGCAGCAGAGACAGAGCTGTAGATGCATCGAGGTTGGGAAGCTGGGATGCCGTCCTGAGTTCCAGATGAGACTTGGCTTCCATTCGTTTTTCCTGTCTTCCCAACCTGGACACGACCCCTTTCTCCATGCTCTGAGGGAGTTGCAAAGACTTAGGGAGCCCCTGCACTGCAAAGTGACTCACTTGTGCTTTTTGAGAGGTAGCCTGGCAGTGGTGCCTGACCTGGCATTGTCCTCTGTCTGTCCCCAGAATACAAGCGTGCTGAGCTCCCCTCCATCACAGCACGGACCAAACCTGCTTCTCTTACTCACCTACTCTCTGAACTTCAGCCTCCTGGCAGGCAGGGGCTATCTTTCCCTGAGAACCCAGTACTGGGAGACCCAACCTGCCTGAGCCCTTCAGGGGACCAGTGAGGACCCTGGCCTGTCCTCACAGTTCAGTGCCCCAGGCCAGCTCAGGACAGTACGCGATCCGGAGTAGACACTTGAATGAGCACAGTGCCAGGAAAGCCGCTGAATGTGATCCATCCAATGCCAGAGTTGGCTGAATCTGTCTCTTGCCTGCATGCTTCTAGAAAGTAACAAGGTCACAGCACAGGTACTCACATGGCTTGGAATTCAGCCAACCCCAAGCATCTGATCTATTTTGGGTCCAGTTACGGCATAGACAGCCACTGTGGTATGAAGAATGCTCTAGGTACAGATGAACATGACTCTCCTATTCTCTCTTCTCAGCGCCCGCTATGGGCATTGGCACAAGAACAAGGCCCCAGGGGAGTACCGCAGTGGCCCCCGCCTCATTATTTTCATCCTTGGGGGCGTGAGTCTGAATGAGATGCGCTGCGCTTATGAAGTGACTCAAGCCAACGGCAAGTGGGAGGTGCTGATAGGTGAGTCCCACATGCCTTCCAGAGGAAGGAGCTGCCTCATTGCTCAGACTCCATTCCATGCTTTGGTGTTGCATTCTGTCGTAGGTTCTCCAGTGCCCCAGTGAAACCCAGTCCTAGATACCAAGGTAGCAGAAACTAAGGGGCAAAGGGTTTCCATCTCTTGTTTGACCTTGCTAAAAGGCGGTGCTGAGTTATAAAGTACCTGATCGAAGACTCAGTCTAAAACCTGTTACCTGTCACTGTGGGGTCACCTCAACCAAGTGACTTATCCTCTCCAAGAAGCCATTCCTTTTACCCAACAAAATCAGTTTTATAACACCCACTTGCAACCTTGATCTAGGCCTGAGTTGAGAGCTGCAAGGTTCCCAGCACTGGGCCCATGCACTGGTGCTCCTCAGATAGCAGGTCGTCCTTAAGGTCCTCCTCTGCCCACCAGCTGGAGCTGGACAGTGTGTGAGGCGATAGTGCCCTTGACCTACCAGCCTCAATGCCACACTCCATTAGGGCTCCCCCAGCAAGTTCTCACCTTTTCTAGTCAACAAGAAGCTGTGGCCTCTGTGGGAACATTCTTATGCTGGGGAAAGCGTGAGGCGGGACCTTACTGTCCTCTGGAAAGGATGTACTGTGCTTTCCCCCCACACCCCCAGTCTCCTCTCTGCAGCCCAAGGATGGCCTCACAGGCCATTTACATGTGAACTGCTACAGGGAAGTCCTGCCCCCTACCCACAGGTGCCTACTACTGGCCATGACCCAGGCACAGTCATCACCTCAATAAGTGCTAGGTTTTATGCCTCATTTGGAGTAGCCAAGTCACAGCATTCACTGAAGCTGTCCAAGGGTGCAGGCTCCATAGACAATCACATGGCTGGCCTCTGCTGGCTCCAAAAGACGGACATGCAGCCATGAGCACTTCTCCGAGCTGCCATCCAACAGGAACAGTACACTTCCCTTCCCAGGCCCTCAGGCTTTTCCTGTCTTAATTGCCAGTTCACCCTGTACCTGTTCTCCTTTTCGTGGAATAGGCCCAAATGGTGCAGCTCTGGTTTCTGCTTGCGTATGTGTTGCATGAACATGTTGAATAATTTTAAGCTCAAACACAGCTTTCTGGACAAAAGCTGTCACACCCAGGCTTTGGCTATAAATCTTAATCTTCCCATTTGGGTCTGCCTTGAGGTTCCTTGGTGGGAGGTGGAAACCCGGGGGTAAAAAGTTGCCCATGCAGGTTCATGGAGGGGCCTCGCACAGATAGCTGGTGTCCAGTGTGGCCTCATCTGCTTTGAGCACACCTGCTGCTTGCTGCTTGTGTGCATGCATGCCTGCCTGTGAGTCCTGCTTCCTCACGCCCCATTGGCTGCAGACAACGTAGGCCTAAATTGGCATGTTCCTGTGACCTACCTTTGTTCAAGCAGTCAGCTGGCCTCTGTTCTCCCACAGGTTCTACTCATATTCTTACTCCCACCAAATTTCTCATGGACCTGAGACACCCCGACTTCAGGGAGTCCTCTAGGGTATCTTTTGAGGATCAGGCTCCAACAATGGAGTGAGAGCAAAAGAAAAAAGTAAAAGCAGCTTATTACAGAAAAGAAACTCTTCCACTCTGAAGGGTTTTCTTTGATTATTCCGTCACTCTTTTTTTCTTTATTTTTCCCTTTGGTTTCTTTTTTTTTTTCTTTTTTTTTTTTTTAATTTTCTTTTAATGAGAAAATGCTTGCAGTTCTTAACACCGATTGAAAATGTGTCCAGTGCTGCCTTCATACCCGTCCTGACCCCCTCTGGACTCTGACCTGCCAGCTCACTCATACCTTGGGCATGTATGGAGGTCACTGAGCTAAACCAGGGCAGTAGAATGGAGCCTTATGAACAGTGCTCAGAGGTCTGGAAGTTGAGGGGTGTGCTGAGGGCTCCCATAGGGAATTACGTGTCCTGGTGGTAGCATGGTACAGGAGCTTGAGAGTGAAGCCATGTGGATACGGCAGCATCCAAGGAGATGCCCATGGTTACCCGGGTGAGGAAGGCTTGGAGGGGAGTGGAGAAAAGGCCCAACTCAGTGGTGGATGGATGAATACCTTCATCACAGGCACTTTCCCAAGAGACAGGTGTTAAGGGTGACTGGCACAAGTCCCCATGGGCTTAATGGACTCCAGTCTTCAATGAGAAGACTGAGCAGCATGTAGCCCAATGCTTTTGTCCAATGTTGCTTTCCAGAAACTGGCATGTTGTAGTTACCAGCTTTCTTAAGAACCAGCATTTAGGGGCCAGGGAGATGGCTCAGTAGAATAAGCTCTTCCTTGGCAAGCGCAAGGACCTGAATTCAGTCCCTGGTTGTGCCAAAAAAAAAAAAAGAACCAGCTTTTATTTTCATTCTCCTGTGAGTCCAGCAGCAGTCCAGTGACCACCCACTCTCCCTCTGAAGTCTCTGGGTGAGGTCTGAAGCCTTTCAGGGAAATCTATTCTTGATGCTCTGTGCATTATGAAAATATCCTCTCTCCCACCAAGCTTGGTACCCAGAAACCCCTTGGCTATTTGGTAAATGATCCAAAATGTGTTTTTCTTCATCCTCATTCCTTCATCTCCCTTCATCCTTCGCAAGTGTTAACACCTCCTATAATGTGTTTTAAGTGGCTGGCTGATCTGTTAAAGCATAAGTCCTCAGCTTTGTTACATAGTCCATGATGAGGCCTCCTTTGTGCACCGAAACTTGGATACACCACTTAGGATGAACCCTGAAAATACCACTTACCCTGAGCTGAGACATGGACCAGTGAGCCACAGAGCCTGAGTCACCTATAAGCAGTTGGAAGAAACCTGGGCACAGGGCCAGGAAGACTGGACTTCAGCCCTGCTGCTCCATGACAGAAGTCACTTCTGAAGTAGGATTGGTGCACCCTGAGGCTTCTTGGTACTCACACAGTGTAACTCAGTAACATGCTTCAAGCCACGCAGACCCCCACACGCTGTCTTTCTGAGGAATTGCAGGAGAAGGTTCTAGCGGAACCTTGACTGAATTACATCAGAAGCTTGCTCCTTTCTATAAAGAAAGTAGTCCTGCATCTGCCCTTAGCTCCTCCTCTCTTCTAGTCTGGCAAAGGAATGGCATGCTCCAAGATGGCCATGAGCCAGAAAGGAGCTGGTAGTGACCCCAGGTCTTGGCCCCCATCCTGCCTGGGCTCACCTTCCTCTAGAAAGCATGGCCAATGGGCGGGAAATAGAAGCAGTTATCTTTTAAAAACCATTCCCTAGGGGCTGGGGATATAGCTCAGCAGCATAAGTGCCTGCCTGGCAAGCACAAAGTCCTGAGTTCAATCCCTGGTATGTAAAAAATTTTAAAATGTAAAAATCATTCCCTAGAAGCATCTTGTCAGGTGTTAGTCAGAGACATGTAGTTCTGAGCACATTTGGCAGATAGGTGGGCAGCATCTGCTGCATGATGTGTTGAAGACCCTCGAGAACTTGCCAGCTGCAGTGACAACAGGCCATTTGCAAGATCCAGAGGAATCACAGACCTGCACCCCAAGGATCCTGCTGGCATTAATGCTTGGGGTCCCTGCTTCCAAAGAAGCCTCTCCTTTGTAGGATTTCCCTTGTTTTCTATTTGATCCGCTGGGGTTCTGCTGTTGTCAAGACAGAGAAAGCACAAATTCTGGTTGTGCACTAAGTTCTCGCCTCTAAAATAGTTGAGTGACAACGTTATGTTTTACAGGGTTCAATTAGGACACTGAAGCCCAGAGCCCTGGTGTCAGTGAGCCAGAGAGCAGATTTCAGACTGACTCATGGCTGAGGATTTAGGTTGGTGGTAGAAAACTTGGCCTAGCATGTTGGAGGCCCTGGGTTCAATTCCCAGCATCAAGGGGAAAAATTATGACAGCCCCAGGTGTCCAGAGGGCCTAAGTTTTCTCCTTGAATATCAGTTCTGTGGCAGTGTATCTTTAAAAGATGAATCTTCCTGCTCAACAGTGATTGTCCCCAGCAGACATTCTGCATGGGTGACAATGCCTTGCTTTGTCTTCCCAGTACCTCCCTCTCTCCTCACTGAGACACCACCCCCAGGTCTGGATCTCAGGTAGACAGTGTAGACAGGTGAATTATGCAGATTCTACCACCCCTTGTTCTGCTGACCGCCCATAAGCCCTCTGACTCGTCATGAAGTGACACCTTCTGAGTGTCTAACTCTGTGGTTGATTTGAACCAACAGAACCAATTATGAGATAGGTTAGCTGAAGAGGCTGTCAGGAACAAATCAAAAAACTAGAGTGTGGATTAGATCTACTGTGCTGCACAAAGCACTTGGGAGAAAGTGCTTTGGGTTGGGAGGACAGGGGTTGGTTTTGGGGGGTTCTCTTTTTTGAGACAGGGTCTTACTGTATTTTTTAGGCTGCCCCTGAATGCAGCAATCCTCCTGCCTCAGCCTCCCAAGTACTGGGATTACAGGTGTGCGCCACAATGCCCAGCCTTTTTTGTTTTTTTGAGATAGGGTCTCCCTTACATAGTTTTGTCTTCCCAGTGCCTCCTTCTCCCCTCACTGAGACAGCACCCCCAGGTCTGGATCTCAGGTGGACATTGTGGACAGGTGAAGTACAGATTCCACCAGCCCTTGTTCTGCTGACGGCCCATGAGCCCTCTGACTTGTCATGAAGTGACACCTTCTGAGTGTCTAACTCTGTGGTTGGACATACAGTTAAGGCTTGCTGTGAACTCCCTTAGTGTAGCCCAGGCTGGCTTTGAACTCACAGCGATCCTCTTGTCACAGCCTCCCTTGTGCTGGGATAACCTTGCCTGTTGTGCCTTTTCCTTTTCCATGTTTTTGCTTTATCCCAGAATGGGGGAGGTACGTTTCCTTCTCAGTAGGACTCAGATTTGGAGTCATGTTCAGAGCCCAGCTGCTTTAAGCATCACTTCATCTCCTCTCTCCCAGGAAGCCCCCAAGAGCCCAGAATTTGGAGGACAGACATTCCTCTGTGCAGCCAGCTGCCCCAAGCACGCACACCTCAACTCCGGCCTGCCCTCTTTGTGCCCGTGGGGGGAGGAGCGGCCCGACCACCACACCCCCGAGGCTGCTGCTCATCAAGCCTGCCTCCCCCCTGCCCCTGGGGTCTCCAAGGGTCTGTAGGTCTGTGTGAGCCTTGCTGGGTGATTGGCCATCTTTTGTCCAGCTGACGTCAGTGTAGAGGAAGGATTTTGTCCTGTTGGAGCCTGTTGTGTTGCTCACGGCTTCAAACCCTTGACCGTGCCTGCTGTGTTCCATCACCATCTGGTTGTGTGACGTCAGCCGGCAGAGCTGAGGAAACCACCTGCCACTTCTCTCTGGAAGGCTGCTGTGGTTACCACGTGTAGGTCCAACATGAGAACATCTGTAAAATGTGCCTTGTGGACTGCACTCTTTTTACAGCGTTTATGATAGAGGAAAGCTCACTCAGCACTATTGAAATGATACAAACTATATGTCAAAAATTAGCTTTGAGGCGATTTAATTTAATACTAACTAGTCTAGTCCCTTTAAAGAGACAAGGTAGGGGCGCCGGGGAGATAGCTCAGTGGAGTAAGTGCTTGCCTGGCAAGTACAAGGTCCTGAGTTTGATCCCTGATACCACCAAAAAGAAAAAGAAAAAGAAAGAGACAAGGTAAGAGAAGGCCCAGAAATGTACCTCGTTGTCATCAAGACTGTGTCCTAAAATTATTTCTCAATCAAGACAGGGAACTTCAGATGGTCTGTAATCAGATAATAACCAAAAATTCTAGACTATGGATTCTTCAGCCACTCCCAACTGCTGAATTTATGTGTCAGCAGGACCAGAGAAACCCCTTGGGATTTGGAGTTATCCTCAAAATTGGGTCTGCCTTCTTGTTTCCTGGGACGCAGCTGCCTAGCAGGGGAGCAGTATGTCCAGGACAGTTTTCTGTGGCAGGTGTGCTGCCTGTTGCCTTTAGAGAAGCCCAGCTACCTGCCTAGCCTGTATGCAGAGACCTTCCCCATGTTAAGACACACAGACTGCGTTGATTTGAGGTCTGGAAGGCCACATTCTGGGAGGGGTTCATGTTTCAGAGCTTCTTTCTTGTATATGTCTTTTAACCTCATTTGTCCAGCAGCCTTTGACTTCTACAAGGACTTGTGGGAAGATCGATAAGTTAGGGGTGCTTTAAAAACACCCAGGGACACATTCCTGGAACCTGCGCCACATCTGCTTAGGAGCTGTGGAGACTGCAGGATCATGAGTTAGCTTGAGGAGCAGGGCACGGACAGGCTGTGTCCTCGGGGCTTCCACTCAGTGTCTGTGGGAAGTAACCAGAGGCCGGCTCCTGACTCAGAGTAGTGAGCAGGGCCAGGGCTGGAGTTGCAGAGGGTGGGGCGTTGGCAGATGCCTCTCAAAATGGACAGGATATAACCTGTTTTCTGTTGGTCTGGAGGGACCAAGAAGGTCCTTGTGCCAGCAGACCTGGTCAGCTGAGCGAGCAGTGGGCAGAGGCATAGGGGTCCTGGTGTGGAGTCACGCCCAACATGCCAGCCAAAGCTTTCTTCTGCCTGCCTTGGAGGGAAATCTGGCATCTGGGGTTTCTGCTCCTCTATTCCCACGAAGGCCTATCCCTCCCCAGGTCTCCAGGCAGGCACATTTTCAAGCACGGATCACTTTTGTTTAGTTCTTCCTTCCCTCCAGGGTCTTTCTTTGATGTCCACTGCTGCATGTGTGCAGGCCTCATGTTCACATACCACCAGTCACTTCGTTTCTGTTTGATTGAGTCCATGTCCAAATCACACAATCCATGCATCATTTTTTACTGCACTTACTAGATTTCTCTCTCTCCTTTTGAAAGAGGCCTTCATTTTTTAATTTTTTTTATTTTTTACTTTTGCACTAGAAGTCTCTCTGATTCCATTAGCTTAAACTTTGGCAAGCATTTCTAATCTTACAATGCACGGTCTCTGCAAGGTAAGGCCTCAGGTCCCCACCCTTCCCCTCTCACACCTGAGGTCCCCCGCCACGGCAGGACCAGTCAGCTGGCTCCCCAAGGTCAGTGGCTTCCCCAGGGGCTTTGCCCACCCATGTCCTCCCTGCCAGGTACCATCCTTCCCACACATGGCCCCCTACCAGCCCCTGCCCTATCCACCTGTCTCCCCTGGCCATACTCTGAAATTCTCTCCCTGGCTTCACCTTGAGCTCAGAGAATGAGAAAAGCAGCTGCCCCATCACCAGGCAGATGTGCTGGGCTCTGATAGAGAGGTGGCGATGGCTTGTTCTTCGATGTAGCCTGGGACTGTGCCTGAGCCAGATGATGTGTTGTTTAACCACAGTCCCCAAACATCTCCCAGGCCTATTGTGGCAGGGCCCAGACCCCATCCCCAAGGACCTCTCTGCTTCCCCTGGACCTGTACCAGGGTGGGGGAGGGCATGGCACAGATCTGGGAGTGGAGAAGCTGAAAAAGGAAAAGCGCTTAAAGCCAGAACAGACACACTGTCTTCTCTCCCTCCTCCAGGATCCACGCATATTCTCACCCCACAGAAACTGCTGGACACGCTGAAGAAACTGAATAAAACAGATGAAGAAATAAGCAGTTAAAAAATAAGCCACCCCTCCAAACCACAACCCGCTCCCCACAGTGCTCCGCAGCTCCCTAGCGCGATGCCTTGGTTACTTTGCTGCCTCCCAGACCTGCACGCCCTGGCCGGCTCTGTCGCGCTGCGTTCTCGTGTTTCATGATGCCCTCTTCTCGTTTGAAACAAAAGAGAATAATGCATTGTGTTTTTTAAAAAGAGTATCTTATATATGTATCCTGTAAGGAGAGTTCATGTGCAAGCGCTGTGCTGTGGAAGTCTATGAGCTCTGGAACGAATGGACTCCTGCCCGTTATTTATGATTCTGTGACCTTGTACATAGCCCCAGCAACATGTGCGAATTGCTTGAGTATGGAAAGATAGAAGTTTGAGTGTAATTATGATCCTGTTTTGGGTTGTTTCTGTTCTCATTGGGATTCATAGACTTATCTGTGTTCTCAAAAGTATTTCACACTGAGGATGAGTCTGTTCTCTTCACTCCAGTTCCTCCCTTGGTGCCTGTTCTCATCCAGATCAGCTGAGAAGTGACAGTCAGGGGTCAAACACATTGTGAGGTTACTCATGCCCCTGACAGTATGGCTGTGGGTGGGGCTGGGCTTGTTCACATAGCCAGGCTGGGTATTGGCTGGCGGCTTCACAGCTTGCCCTGCCCTCCCTGACCTGTGTCTGCAGAGTCACAATCCTGAGGGAAGTCCTCCAGTCTGAGTCAGCACGGCCAGATGCGTGAGAGCAGTCCTCATCTCCTCTGGGGAATAGTTAGGCCCACTTGACTAGACCCTTTCTTCCCCTGGCAGCTTCTTTTCATGAGCAGGGTCAGCCTGGGTAGGGCTTGAGCGTCAAGAAGGTCCTGGGTAGGGGACGCTTTTCTGGAGGAAGGCATGGACCTGAAGAACAGAGCCCCTCTCTCCTCTTATCGGATTGAAGCTGAGCCTGTCCCCACCTTGTAAGCAACATTTATTAGATCATCCTGTTTAAGATACCTATGATTCTTTACTTTGTGTATTGTGCAGTCATATGTCATCGTGGTTGTAAGAGAAAATGATCATTTTATTCTCTGTATAAAAATGTAGCTGTAAAGCAGAAATTAAAGAAACATGCTGGAAGGATGTCTCCTCATCCTCAGGACTCAGCAGTTCCCCAGTGCCCGGGAGTGAGCACACCGCTTATTCTGCTGCTGTTGTCGCAAAATATGACAGTGGAAGTCACAAAAATGTCCCCGCCCAGCCCCCGCCTTCCTTTCCCTCCCGCAGACTGTGTGTATCTTACTGTGTCTCGTGATGTTGCAAACGTGGTGTATGCTAGTTCAGCGCAGCCTCCGCCTTCCTTTGACACTGTTCCTCGCCCACCCTGTTAGATGCATCGTGGCGTTCTCTTCTGCTTTGAAATCTCCCTCTGCACTCAGATTAGTTTTCAGGTCTCCTTCTGGTCACCCTCTCCCCTTATGAGATCTTATTTCCTTAGGACAGAACCGTAGGGCCTTGCCTTGGTTTGTTTTTTACCGTCGCTGCTTGTTTTGTCCCTTCCCTCTGACAAACGATGCTCATGCTTCAGGATTTTGTTTGTCAAACATGTTGGTTTTCCTTTCTCTGTTATTTATATAAAAATAATTTATCAAAAGGATATTTTAAAAAAGCTAGTCTGTCTTGAAACTTGTTTACCTTTAAATGATCAGAATCTCAGTGTTTGAAAGTATTGAAGCACAAACATGTACCATCTCTGTACCATTCTGTACTAAAGCACTCAAGTCTAATAAATAAAGAAATCAGCGCCCACTCATGTCCAGGGCAACTGCCAGGTTGGTTTTACTGCGGGGAGTGGGAAAAAAAGCCCTTTACAATCCCCCCTGCAGAGGAGGCCAGCCGCCCCCAGAGGGAGCTCCGTCTTCTCCATTGGTCACCTCATTAAATCCTGTTCTACTAGTGTGGGTTGGAAATGGCTTGAATACCCCAAAGGGTGTAGGCTTTCAGTGCTTGGTCTTTCGAGAGATAGTGCTAGAAGATAGCAGAAACTTTGAAAGATGGGGCTTAGTGAAAAATAATCAGATGACTGAGGGTGCCCCCCCCCTTAGAAAAGAGCAATCCTGGCCTCCCCTGGTCCTTGGCTTCCTGTCTTGGCCTTTGATTGCTGTTCCACCATGCCATCAGCCATAAGGGGGCATTATGGGGCCAACCTTATGCCTGCGCCATGCTCGTTAACTTCCAACACAATGAGCAAAATAAACCTCTTTATGTGCTACCCAGCCTCAAGTATTTTGTTATAGTAACAAAATGGCCTAGGACTTCTTTGTAGCATTTAGAAATCTTAACAGTCAACCCTGGTGAGGCTTGCATTGTGAGGAGGTAAGGAGGATAATGACCACTTACTGGCCATGCCAGGCTGCTCATGACCCCATCTGCTAAGTGAGTCCTCCAGATTTGCAGATGAGGAAACTGAGGCCAGAGTCCAAGTTATCTGTGTCATTCAGCACTGATGGAGCCCATCACTCCAAAGTCTGCAGTGGTATGAAACACTGCGGGGGAAAGAGTTCTGAAGCAAACCAGAGGTTACCCAAAACATCATGCCTCTGATGAGCAATCCTAAAACCGTGAGCTGCTGCCAGTCATTTGGCCCTTCCAGAGGCCCTGGTCCACACTGGGGCATTCAGCAGAGTGCTGCAAGCCAAGAACTCCCCTCAGTTTGACACTAGGCACCTGTCCCCAGGAAGGCAGAATGGCAGGGACTGTTTGGGCAGGGCTTCCTTCCACATGACCTCGACGCGGGACTGTGCTTCCTGAGGAGAAGCTGAACCCGGCTTGCTGTAAGCATGTTAAACATCCAGTCGTTGGTGAGGATGACAGCTCCCAGCACAGCCTGGGGAGAGGGAGCCCGCACTCATGAACTGCAAAGTCCACATGGTCATCAGCCAGAGGGGACACAGTGCGCATTTACCCTGGAGCATTCTGAGCCCCTCCAGTTCTGTAGGTCAACGTGAATAAATCCCAGAGACTCAGCGTTCGGTGAAGAGCAAGGTATGGAAGGAGCCACGCAGAGCGATGCACTTTAACGAAAGCTTTAAAACCTCACAGAAAGCACCCAAGGGCGGGGGTGCAGCTTGGTGGTAGAGCGCATGCTTAGCATGCACAGCGTCCTGGGTTCAGTCCCCAGCACATTAGGGGGACGAGCACTGTGCGTCGCTCACAGATGCTTATGTTGTAGGTGTCTAGAAGCATGCACGGGCAGTGCTGCCGTCAGGCTAGCTGCCACTCCTGGGCAAGGATGATTGTTATCCCATTAGCTAGCTCTTCAGTCCCCAGAGCGTCCATGACGTACCCCAGTGCGTCATCGCTCAGGCGTGGAAGCTCGTACCTGTAGAAGCACTCGGGAAGCTGAGGCAGGAAAGTGCCAGTTTAGGGCTGAAAAGGACCTCTAATCCCAATTTTTTTTTTTTTAATCCTAGCTTTTTGAGGAATCTCCACCCTGATTTCCATAGGTGTTGTACCAGTCTGCACTCCCACCAACAGTGGAGAAGGGTTCCTTTCTCCCCACAACCCCTCCAGCATTGTTATTGGTTGACTTCTAGATGATAGCCATTCTTTCTGGGGTGAGACGTGGAGTAGGTAGAGAGTTCATAAACAAAAACCAAACTGCACTTTGTGTGTGTGTGTGTGTGTGTGTGTGTGTGTATGTGTGTGTGTGTGTTTTCCTTTGGAACCAGGGATTGAACTTGGGCCCTTGCACTTGCCAGGGAAGCATTTATTCTATTGAGCCATCTCACTGGCCCCCAAACTGCACTTTTTAAAAAGGTTCTGGGCTGGAGAGATGGCTCAGTGGTCTAAAGCACCTACTTGAAACAAGCTTGGCAAAGCACAGGGACCGCGGTTCGATCCCCAGTACCACATGCCAGCCAGACCCGCCCCCTGGTGGGCTGAGCTGGCCACACACACACACAATAAATAAATGTAATAAATAAAAATAAATAAATATTAAAAAAAAAAAAGGTTCTGCACATCAAAAGAAATCAACAGAGTAAAAAAAAAAAAAACATGAATTGGGAAAAAATTATAGCTGATTGTCCCTCAGACAAAAGACTTACGTCTAAAAGAATCTTTTTGTGTGTGTGTGTGTAACCGGGGATTGAACTCAGGTCCTTGCGCTTACCAGGCAAGCACTTATTCTACTGAGCCATCTTCTCGGCCCCTTTTAAAATTTTGTTGTTTTGTTTTTGGGGTACTGGGGATTGAACTCATTTTTTTTTCCAGAACCAGGGATTAAACTCAGGCCTTTGTGCTTGCCAGGCAAGTGCTTATTCTACTGAGCCATCTCCCTAGCCCCCTAAAGAACCTTAAAAAAAAAAAAAAAAAAAATTCCAGGGCCAGGGTAATAGCTCAGTAGAATAAGCGCTTGCCTGGCAAGCACAAGGTCCTGAGTTCAATCCCCAGTACCAAAAAAAAAAAAACAAAAAAAACCCTTCATAGCTTTTTAGATATGCACTCCTTTGATGGCTGGGCAGTTTACCAGCCATTCCCAAACTTACCGCAAAGATTTAAACCTCTTTGCATGATTTTGCCAGGTTTGGGAGGTCAAGAGAGTAGTGAGTCATTTTCAAGATCTCAGGCCAGCAAGATAGCTCAGCAGACTAAGCTCTCGCTTAGGCTAGCACAGAGACTGAGGTTCCATCCTGGGTACCAACTGTTGGGCTGGCCCCACCCCCTGGGTGCGCTGAGCTGGCCACCGAGGCTGGGCGTGGTGGTGCACGCCTATAATCCCCGTGCTGGGAAGGCTGAAAACAGGAGGATCACTATGAGTCCGAGCTGCGTAGCGAGACCCTGTGCCAAATACATAAATGAAAAAAAAAAAAAAAAAAACCATGGGAACTCGCACATGTGTGGAACAAAATTGTGGTCAGCCAATAAGACTGCAAACACAACTGCTCAGGTAAAATTGATTAAATCCGGGACTAAGAGGGGAAGTGAGTCATGAGTCACAAAGCATGTGCTCCTGAATACAGGAAGAGCTTATCCTGGAGTGGGTGGGTTGGGTTAGTGACTTTCTGGCTTTTTTTTTTTTTTTAAAGGTGATAGAGACCTACATAGATGTTTATCTTTAGGCAGGTATGTAGCTGGATTTGTTTGATCTTTTGTCTTGAGGTCTGGCCCATGGTTGCCCCGTTGTCTGCCTCTCCCACATTTACGAGGTATCTTGCCTTCCATACTGTCACCTGGGATTGTAGCTCAGCAGGCACAAGCACCTGCCTGGCAAGTACAAGGTCCTGAGTTTGATTCCCAGTACAAAAAAAAAAAAAAGGATGAGAAAACCACACTGGCCCCTTCTGAGGGCCTGACCCTGTCTGGCTGCCTATCATCTCTGTGTAACCCAGCTGCCTACACGTTACAGCTGGGTGCCACCATGCACAGCAAGATGTCCTTTCCCACCATGCCACTCCCATCTTGCTTTGGGTGAAGCTAATGCAGCAACTTGGCTGCGTAGCCAAGTCAGCAACGTATGCACAAGATGTCTCAGGAGCCTCAGAGAAGGCGCTCCCGCCAGGGACCTGGATGGCTTCCGGTCTGGGTGGGGGTAGGGGCAGTGGGGAGTTCTAGCCTTCTCTGGTCTCTAGCTTCTAACTGGTCCCCGGGGGCAGGCTGGTGACTTTTAGGGCCCTGGCCACTCCAATTTTCCATATTTCTTATTTCCACTTGGGGAACCCAGGATGCCCCAAGAGCCTGGTCCTGGTCTGAGATTCCACTGCCTAGGACATGCAGGCCTAGGGCCTCAGTGACCCCTCTGCCTTGGAGCGTGAGGTGGGACACAGGAACCCAGCCAGCAAGAGGGCAAGGGCCCTTTAAGCCCCACCTGCCTCCCTGAGGCGTTCCTATGTACCTCACCGGCTTCCTTAGCAACCACCTGGCTTCTGAGGGGGGCCTTGGAACAGTGGGGGCAGCATGGCTCCCAAAAAGAAGACAAACAAGGGAGACAAGGAGAAGAAAGGAGGCAAGAAGGATCCAGGCGCAGCTGTCAAGACCACAGAGACGCCTTCAGTGGAGGAGATGCGGGAGTTCTATCTCATCCAGATTCGAGACCTGGAGGACAGGCTGGCCCGGTGGG
Organism: Octodon degus; assembly: GCF_000260255.1. Taxonomy (NCBI): domain Eukaryota; kingdom Metazoa; phylum Chordata; class Mammalia; order Rodentia; family Octodontidae; genus Octodon; species Octodon degus. Next base: position 2,467,137 of record NW_004524714.1, on the reverse strand, counting down.
TAGGAGGGGAGGCTGGTGCAGCTTGGCCGGGTGCCTCAGACCTGTGCTCTGGCCTCTGCTACCACCCTCAGCCTCCTCAAAAGTGCCGGAAGGAAACGTCAAGACCTGGAGGGCACAGCCAGGCGCAGTCGTGCGCACCTGGACTCCCAACGCCAGAGGCCAAGGAGGATGGTGGCGAGTTCCAGGTCCAGGCCAGCCTGGGCTGCAAAGTGAGCTCACGACCAGCCTGAACTACAGAGCAAAATCCTATCTCAAAACGGCAGAGAGAGAAAAGACAGGAGAGAGGAGAGAAGAGAGAAGAGAGATTGCGAAGTCCGATCGTTTTCCCAGCCCTACTCGGCTTCTGGAGCTGCAGAGTGTAGAGTAGCGCCATCCCACAGGTCCAAGGATCCCTGCTTTACTAGGGAGTGATTAACTGGCGGCCCCCTGGTGGTGGCTGGGCCACACGTCCCTCCTTTCTCCTGACAGTAGCCCAGGTGCCTGCTGACTACCCAGCTGCCAAGTCCTGTTGTTTCTCCATGTTGGACTCAGTTTCCCCAGTGTAAATGAGGAAGGCTGGCCCTCCCCTCCACGAGGATGGCATTCTGGCCTCGGGCTGGTTTTGGTATTTATTTTAATTTTTTTTTTTTTTTGGCAGAACCAGGGATTGAACTCAGGCCCTTGTGCTTGCCAGGGAAGTTCTTATTCTATTGAGCCATCTCCCTGGCCCCTCAGGCTGGTTTTGCTTGTGATGTGTTAGGGAGAGAGGATCCGCTACCGTTCACTTAGATAATTTTTTTTCTTTTTTGTTTTTCTTTTTGCAGTTCAGGCTGGCCTTGAGCTCACTTTGTAGCCCAGGCTGGTCTCGAACTCGAAACGATCCTCCTGCCTCAGCCTCCCAAGTGCTGGGATTACAGGTGTGTGCCTTCATGCCTGGCTCTAGAGATGTGTTTTAAAATGAGCCTCCTCCTAGCTGTGAGGATCCCACGCAGGTAACCAGCAGCGCATCTCAATCTTTTTTTTTTTTCTTTTGCAGTACTGGGGATTGAACTCAGAACCTTGCACTTGCCAGGCAAGCGCCTATTCTACTGAGCTATCTCCCCAGCCCCAAATTGGAGTTTTAGTTTTTTTGTTTTTGGGGGGTTTTTTGTAGAACCAGGGATTGAACTCAGGCCCAGAATTTGCCAGGGAAGCGCTTACTCTACTGAGCCATCTCCCCGGCCTTGCATCTCAATCTTTTTTTTTTTTTTTTCTTCAGTACTGGGGATTGAACTCAGGCCCTTGCGCTTGCCAGGGAAGTGCTTATTCTACTGAGCCATCTCCCCGGCCCCCATGCATCTCAATCTTTGATGCGAGTTCCACACAACACACGCAGGACATCATTTAGCTTTTTTTTCTTTCTTTTTTTTCTTTTCTGGTACTGGGGATCGAACTCAGGACCTTGTGCTTGCCAGGCAAGCACCTATTCCCCTGAGCTATCTCCCTGGCCTTTTAAAATTTTATTTTATTTTATTTTATTTTATGGAAGGGTCTACAGGGTGTTCAAGGTCTCACTACTAGATCAGACTCATAGTGATCTGCCTGTTTGCAGCCTCCCTAGAGCTCAGGCCATCATTTAGGATATAGGGAAGGTTTACTGCCAAATAAGAGAGAAGACCTTCAAGAATCAAGCAGGGCGAGTGCCAAAATGGCAGTTGCAAGGAATGAAGCCGCGCTTACATTTTTATGATTAACTGGGTCATTGCTTTGCTTGACTGATTCATTGATTGATTGGTTGGCTGAGACAGCCTTGCTCTGTAGTTCAGGCTGGCCTTGAACTTAGTGACCCTCCTGCCTCAGCCTCCGGCTGCTGAGATTACAGGTGTGCACCACTGAGCCGTCACGGCAATTCCTTTCCTTTCTCCGAGGTTACTGTTTGTTCACAAGGAAAACAGGCCGAGCTCACTGGCTAGGTCCTCGTTTACCCCACAGGCGTGTTTCCAGTTTTTCCAATCCCTCGGCTTTGCCGTGCTCTGGGCTCGGCCCAGGCCCTGGAGTTCCTCAGCACACTCAGAGGATGTGCCCTTCTCCTGAGCCAAAGTTGGAAACCACAGCTTATGTGGCTTTTACCTACAGCTAATGAGTAAGAAAGCAAGGGATACGAGTGTTCCCTCTGCTTTTCCAGTAGCCCCAGCCACCTGTCTCCTGGGAACACCTAACTTCCTGCCTAGCACCACACTTTTGATGTCCTCACACCAGTCCCACGGGGACATCACCCCACTGCAGAGATGGGGCTGGCGAGGCTCGGAGAGTCACCCCAGGAAGAAGAGGTGCCAGAATGACAGCCTGGCCTCCCCAGCTCCTCAACACTGGGCTCCTTTCTCATCATCGAGGCCGGGGGCCTCTGGACTCCACCATCCCGGAGGGGCCTGTGTACAGAAGCCTTTTGCAAGGTGTTGGTTCTGTAACTTGTGGAGGAGAACAACTTTGCAAATAGCTTCAGTCATTTCATTGGCAACTAGTCTGTTACTCACAGGTTTTCCTGAGCTGAGACACCAGATGGAGTGTGTCAGGAAAAATGCATTCATCAGACAGTTATTGGGTGCTTGGTATTTGCCAAGCTCTCTGTTAGGTCCTGAGAATATGGAGGTGGAGGAGGCCAGGGGGTTGCCAAGTGGAGAAGGGTGAAGTCGTAGGGTCTGACCACCCCATGGAGCAAGATTCCACCTGCAGGACAGAGGGACAAAGGGACAGCAATCTGGCACAGGGCTGGGAAGGGCCCAGTGAGGAGGCAGCAGTGGGTTCCTTCGATGGATAAGGATAAGGAAGACAGCAAAAGGTCAAAGCCTTGGGACTGCAAGGATGGCAAGGAGGGATGCAGAGTGGGCCAACTGCAGCAGCCTGGGCTCTATGGCTAACAGCCTTGGCCTTTGGGTCAAACTAAGGTGCAAGTTCTGGCTTTGCCATTTATTGACTAGGAGGATCTTCATCCCTCTGAGCCTCAATGTCCTCGTCTATAAAATGGGTACAACCACCATAAAGTCTATATCCTTCTAGGTTGTGTGGGTTCAACCACTGGGTACCTGCTAGGTATCAGGCACAGATTTCGGGGTCACACCTGTGATCATAATAGAGGCATGGCCCCCCAGGGCTTACATTCTAGTGATTTAGTAAACATAAAATGCTGAGCAATAGGGGCACAGGGGAGGGGAAGAAGTTCAGAGGCCCCTTTATGGCTGCAGAAGGGTGTGTGTGTGTGTGTGTGTGTGTGTGTGTGTGTGTGTGTGTGTTCAGCAGCATGGCGCAGCAGTGGAGCTCTGGCCTCCTAGCCCCAACCCTGGCCCCGCCGCAGGTACCAGCGCAAGTCCGACGAGCTGGTCTCACAGGAGAGGCTGTCGCGCCAGGAGTTGGAGCAGCTGGCCAACAGCAAGAAGGAGATTGTGGCCTTCCTGAAGCACACGCTCAACCAGCAGGTGGATGAGATCACCGACCTTAAGGAGCAGCTGCAGAACCTGCAGCTGGCCAAGGAGCTGGAGAAGGACGCCTTTGAGGCGCAGCTGGCCCAGGTGCGCCACGAGTTCCAGGAGAACAAGGACCAGCTGACCACGGAGAACATCATCCTCGGTGAGCCAGGGACTGGCCGGGAGCCCCGGGGCAGGTGGCTCCATGTGTGACCTTCTCTGTGACCCCGTTTTCTCATCTGGGCAAAGAGGCTGACTCAGCAAACATGGGCTGCTTTGCACATGGCTTCCTTAATTGTCCCAGACACCTGTGAGGCTGGAGACTTTTCAAAACAGCAGGGGCCCTTTCGGCAGCAAGCAGCACGGTGGTCTGGGCAGGAGGGGGTGGAGCTCTGCTGCTGCTGGTTCCTCTCCCAAGAGGGGGCAGAGCGCAGCATGGCCGGCAGCAGCCTGCACGGGGGAGCCCGATGGGGCCGGGCATGATCAGTGGCAGCCGGACATTCCAGGTGAAGGCAGCCAGCCGGGGACGGCAGCCAGCCGGGCGGGCACAGGAGCGCGGCCGCAGGGGTGCGGGAGCTGCCGCGAGGGGCATCACGCGGGCCTTGTGCGCAGCGGGAAAACTGGCCGCCCTGGAGGAGTTCCGGCTGCAGAAAGAGGAGCTCATGGACAAGTTCATGGCCCTGGAGGACCAGCTACAGAGGCAGGAGAGCGAGTACAAGGACTCCGTGTACAGCCTGGAGAAGAAGTCGGTGCTGGACAAGGACAGGTGGGCGGGCCGCCTCCCTCAGCTTCTACCTGAGGGACAGGCGAGGTCAGAGCCTCCCAGAGCACTGGCAGGGACGTGCCAAGTGATACACTCTTGAGCTTCCCCTGGCCATTTCTCGGAAATTAATTTACTTAATAATTAATAATAGATGGCAATGAGCTAGGTGTGGTGCACATGCTTCTCATTTCTGCATTCAGGAGGCTGAGGCAGGAGGATCACTGCCAGGTAGAAAATCCAAGCCGCAGTAAATCCAAGGCAAGCCTAAATTATGTAGTGAGACTGTCTCAACAATAACCACAAAACTAAAATTGAGGGCAATCATTCAAATTCCAAAGGCCAGGGCTGGGGAGATAGCTCAGTAGAATAAGCACTTGCATGGCAAGTGCAAGGTCCAGGGTTCAATCCCTGGTACCACAAAAAACAAACAAACAAACAAAGGCCCAAAAGGTTTCCCGAGAGGCACAGCCAACCTGTGGCCCACAGGCCTTTGACCCTCTTTTTAAAACTAATTAAAAACAAAGCCCTATTACGGATGTACATGAATTATGTATGTTGTATGCGGCCCGAGCATTCCTCTCCACCCCGTGCAGCCCAGCCTCTTGGGCTCCCCCCCAAGAAGGGGTGCCACAGCATGTGCCCTCTGCCTGGCTGCTTCCCTCTGCCACCCGAGCAGACTGAGGAAAGAGATCATCCAGCGCGTGAACCTGGTGGCTGCGGAGTTCCACAAGATGGCCTCAGACCAGACCTGGGAAACAACAAAGCGAGCCATCATAGAGAACAACACCATGACGCTGCAGCTGGCCAAGGTGTCCCAGCAAGGCGTGCAGCTGCTGCAGGAGAACGAGCAGCTCAAGGACACGCAGGTGGAGCTGCGCAAACAGCTGGGGGTGCTGGAGGGCACCCAGAAGGCCATGGCCAGGAACAGCAAGGGCCACCAAAAGGTGCGCCCGCACACCCTCCTCCTGGGCCGCTTGCCACAGGATTCTGTGGGCAAGGGGGTGACTCAGGGCCTCGCTATGCAGTTCAGGCTGCCCTTGAACTCACCTTGTAGCCCAGGCTGGGCCTAAACTCCTGGCAATCTTCCTGCCTCAGCCTCCCAAGTGCTGGGATCACAGCTGTGTAGCACTACACCCATAGCACACTTGGCACACAAAGCAGGAACACAGGCGCCTTGCCCTCAGAGTGCTCCCTGCAGGAGTGGCTTCAGGCAGGAGCTGGGTGATGAAGGAGGTGGCACAGTAGATGCAGGCCTCTGTGGAGTCCCTAGGATGGTCCCCGCTCTGCATTATTGTTATTTACTTCAAAGCCCTGATGACTTGAAGCAGACAGAGCCTGGTGGTGCCCAGCTGTTATCCAGGGATGGCACTGGCCTCTGTATGGGGGAGTGGGTGAGAGTGAGCCTGGCTGCATCTGGCGCTTGGGGGGCAGGGCAGAGGAGGTCGTCCAGCGGCCCAAGTCCAGCCACCTGCCCACCCTGCAGATCATCCTCATGCTGACCGAGAAGTGCCGCGAGCAGGAGCAGGGCATGGCCGAGGCCAAGCAGCTGCGTCACCTGCTGAACCAGCTGGAGCAGAGTGTCCTGCAGCTGCGGACAGACAACCAGGCTCTGCGGTGCGCAAGCGCGGGGGTGGACTCGCCACATCCCTTTCGGGCCCCACTGCCTGGGCCAGTCAGGCAGGCCTCAGCCTGGGTTTGGATGTGTTAAGAGAGAATCAGCAGCCCAAGCCTAGGCCCAAGGCCACCAGCCACAGCCAAGGAACAGAGGTTGGCTGTTGACTCAGCCTGTCCCCAAGCAGGAGCCAGAGAGATGAGCTGAACCACCTGCAACAGCAGCAGCAGGCTGAGGTACAACGACTACAGCAGGAGCTGTCGGAGGGGCAGAAGATTCGAGCCAGCCTAGAGGGAACTCTGGCTGAGGCCATCTTGTACGTACAGGGTATTCTGCAGGTAAGCCAGAAGTGGAGGGTACGGGGCAAGACAGATACCAGGGAGAAGCCACTTTCAGGGAACTTGGCCACCTGCAAGAAGCTGAGTTCAAAGTCCCTTTGTCCCCTAAGAGACTCTTGTCTAGTCTGTCTTTTTCTTTTTTTGCTTTTTGAGACAGTCTCACTATGTAATTCAAGCTGGTCTTGAACTCACTACGTGGCTCAGGCTGGTCTCAAACTCATGTCAACGCTTCTGCCTCAGCCTCCAAAGTGCTAAGATTATAGATATGCACCACCACACCCAGCTCAGTCTATCCTTTTCTGATTCCGGACTTCAAGACCCCTTCAAGGTCTCCAAAGAACTGAATTCCTCCTCCCAGGCCCTGAGAGGCTTCAGTCCTCAGTCTTCCTACTCAGAGGAAGGGTATTCATCCCTGCCAGGGGACACCGAGAACACAGTTGTAGGGTTGAAGTGTTCCCAAGGTGGGTAGGTGTTGAGGTCCCTGTGGGCCTGACCCCAGCCCCATCCTCATGGATAGATGCACATGGATGAAAAGGACAGCGACTCTGATGTGGCTGTCCAGCTGCAGTGCAAGGGGCTGCTGCACCAACTGCTGGCCCTGTTCAGCTCTGCCGCAGTCCTAAACCCCCAGACGGCTGCACATCCCTGCAGCAAGAAGCAGCCCCATGGCCCGCCCAAGCAGAGGTACACAGGTATCCCTGGGTGGCCTCAGAAGAGGTGGCTGTGCTGCACAGAAGCCTGGCCCTTTAAGCCTCTTTGAGCCTCGGCCTCCGCTTGTGGGAGACTGAGGTGATAAGCCCAGGACCTTCCCCACAGCAGAACCCGCATCCCGATGCCCAAGGTGACATCGCTCCTGCAGCTGTCTGGCACCACCACTTCCCAGCCAAGGCATCTAGGCCTGGTGCCTCGCCAAGGGCACATCCCACCCAACCCCCAGGACATCAGGCTACTCTCTTTTGTCACCCGCATGGGGACTCTCCGGGCACACAGCACTCCTGAGGTGAGTGCAGCACAGGGCCCAGGGACAGCAGGACAGCAGCTGTGGGTGCATAGTGTGGCTCTGCTGGGACACAGCTGTGTAGCCTTTGGGTGTGACTGGACATCCCTGAGCCTCCCCTTTTGTAAAATGTGCTGAAGGAAGGTGGGGCAGGGCATGCCCACACATCCCCTGTGTAGGGGGCTTGCCGGACCTTGTTGTCCCCACCCCACTGACAGGAGAAAGTTGAGATTAGCCACTGTCCCCTGGGAGGATTCATCATCTAAGCTGGCATCTTTAATCCTACAGATCTATGCCTCCGGTGTGCTAAGAAGGCTCAAAAAGTTCAGTCTTCCCTGAAGTTTTCCTGCATCCCAAGTAGCACCTGGTGAGACCAACCCTACCTTACCCCAGACATGGACTGTTCTGGCCACAGTCACTCCCTGGAATCTGTAAGAGGACGGGGACATCCCAGAGAAGAGTTCCATAAAAAGTAGACACCCTTAATGGGCGTGGTGGCTCTGTGGCCACGGCTGAGTTTTCATGTACTGCAATCTGGCAGCAAACATGTCCACTGGTGTCAGGGGCCGGGTGAGGGTTTCTGGCTGCGTGCCCGGATGTGAGCCAAGAGCAGATCAGTGGCGCCATCCAGCAGCGAGGGCAGCAGCTCCTGTTCCTCAGGGGTGAAGCAGCCAAGGACATAGGCCTCCACTGCGCTGCGGTGTGTGGGGCGCCCGATGCCTACCCGCAGCCTCGGCATTGCCTGTGGGGAAGCCAGAAAGACCCAGGGAGTTTTGGTGAGGCCTGCTGGCACCCCCACACTGGGCACCCCCACCCAGGGCAGGCCAGAAGAGCAGACTCACGCTGGAGTTGAGACAGCTAATGCAGGAACGGACTCCATTATGGCCCCTTCAAGAGAGAAGGGAGGAGTTAGTTAGTTTAGGGGGTGAGGGCCAGCACCCTCCACCCCTTTCAGCCCCAGCAGGTTCAGAGTGGCCCATCCCTGGGAGCCTGGGTCAGAAGCCCTACTCCACTCTAGCTGACGGCTACATCCCAGCCCATCCGTTAACAGTGGGACCTCACCTGGCACTGCCCCCCAGCTTCAGCGCCAGTTTCCCCAGGGGCTTGTCCAGCTCATCGTGCACCAGGTAGACCTCCTCTGCCGTCAGCCCAAACAGCTCCGCTTGGCACAGGAAAAGTGTGGCCCTGGTTACCGCCCATTGGCACTCACTGGCATTGCCCCAGTTCACACAATGAACCCCACTTCACATATAAAGAAGCAGAGCCCCCCCCCCCGCCCCCAAAGTACCCAGCCTTGAAGCAGTTGGGAGCTCAACTGGGGCACCCAAGCAAACAGTGTGCGCTCTCGGGACCCTGCACCCGCCCGGCAGGTCCACCCCGGGAGCCCTCAACTCACCGGCCCGGGCCACGCTTCGCCCATTGGCGTTCATGAGCCGTCGCGGCCGGAGCAGAACCAGCTGGGCATCACCGAGCGGGGCCACGGCGAGGTCGGCGGCACAGCGCGGGTCGCGCACCCAGCTCTCCGCCACTCCTAGACGCCGTGCCAGCTGCCCCAGCACTGCCATACCCACGCTGTGCCGCGTGCTGGGGAGCCCGGGGTTCCCCAGGCCAGCCACCTGCAGGCGGCATCGGGGAAACTGAGACCACAAAACTCCCATCACCCCTGATCGCAGAGCATTCCCTGAAACCCAAAGTAAAGGATAAGTGGAAAGCTGGGCTAGAGTGAGGTAGGGTGCGACGAAGGGGCCCACGAACTTAAGGCTGAGCGACAGGACGCCGTATTACAGAAGTGAAGTGCCTAAAAGAAGCCCGTCTGGCATCCCACCCCTTGTCTAGATAAAACTACAGAGCCATTTGGGAGATTTACCCCGGAGGCAGTGGCAGAATGAGAACCAGGGGCCCCGAGCCCATACGTCACCACCCACACCCCACTCACCAGCCATCGCCTTCCTGGGGACCGAGGTTCCAAAACACACCGGCTCATCGCCCGACCCGGCGACAGCCAGGCCAGCAAAAGACCCGGCCACGACATGCCGCCCCAATTCACCGTCTGGACCCGCCCCCTTGGCGTCATCCAGCACGCAGCCAATCACATCGTCATCTGCTCCGGGGCGTCCAATCTGGGCCGCGTCTCGGGGGCCGCCATGTTTCCAAAAGGCGGAAGTGGCGAGGCGGTAGCCGCATCGGGATGTGGTTGTGCATTCCATCACGCGATGTCACCGTGTGCCTGTGGGGTTTATGTGGCATTGTCGGACCTCTTGCTTAATCTCCGACTTGTGTGACGAGAACCTCGTTATGCCACGGCTGTGGCCCTCCCTCGCTGCAAAAACCGAGCCAGAGACTTTAGTTGGTCTCGCTAATAACGCTTCAGTCTTTGGATTCTGGGGGCGTGGCCAAGTGGCCGACCACAGCTGTGGGCGTGCAAGAGCTGTTGCCTAGCAACTGCAGGAGCCGTAGTTGGGAGGCGGACGCGGGCTGGAAGGAGTTGGCACAGGCCCAGTCCGACAAGGGACCTCATGACAGACTCCCGGGAGGTGCAGCCTGGGGAGAAGGCTAAAGCCAAGGTAGAAAGCAGGGTAAAGAGAACGGAGCTGAACGCCAGAAAAGGCTTCAGTGTGGCCAAGGCAGGGCCAGCAGTGCAATTCAGTGAGGTCCTGGCCGCTGGGCCAAGGAAGAGAGCTGCGGACTCGGCCATGTGGAGGTGGGAGGGGTGGCCAGAGCTGGCATCCAGGTAGCGATAGATGTCCTTGGCCCAGGTGTTGGAGGGCTAGAGACGAGCAAGCTGAGAGATTCTGAGAAATTGGCCCAGACAGGACTTACTTGAGGACTGACTGAACGAGTGTCTCTGGTATGAATGGCTGGTGGGAGCGTGTCGCATGGAGGGCCAATGTCAGATGAGTTTACTCAGCATAGCTTTCTAGGAGTGGGAGCCCCACAGGATACCCAAGGGGCTAGGGTACCCCCAATGCCTGTGACTTAGCTCAGGGCCTGCCCTGGGGAACATGAGGCTATGGCTGAGACGAGGAGAGCAGAGGGTGGTGTGGGTGTGAGGATCTGGTCCTTAGGAAAGGCAGAGAAGCAGAACCGCAGAGAGCCCAGGACAGCCTTAGAGGAAGCAGGTCAGCAGAGCCGCAGCCCCCAGGCAGTGTGTGCCACCTTCCAGGCCCTGTTGCCACCCCTTCTCCATCACCCGGTAACATACCTGAGGAGAGGGCTAGGAATGTAGCTCAGTGCCGGAGCATACGCAAAGATCTGGGTTCCATCCCCAGTACAGAAAGAGAGTAAAACTGGGGAAGTGTATAGGTCGGATGGGGTCCTCTCTGAGGCCTCTTCCCATTTGCTGTCACTTGGTTCTAGGATGACCTGGAGTTTGGCCAGAACTCCCAAAGCAACATCCCAAAGCCACGGGTGATTCCAGTCCCAAAGGGGATCGTGCAGTGTATCTTTGGGACCAGCCAGGTGTTCCAGGGCATCGATGATGTAAAACCAAAGGTCACAGGGTTTACAGTGCCTCTCAAAGTCAGGGAGTAGTGAGTGACTGCCTCATCCTTGGGTCCTGTCTTCCTGCCCTATGTAGCCAGCTACTGTCTGTCACTCCCCCCCAGTCTGGAGCTCAATGAACCCCACTGTATAACAGAACTACTGCCAGTGGAGAAAAGACTGATGGCCAGGATGAATCCCAGAAATGCCCACCCATCCTTCCTGGCGCTCTGCCCACTCTTCTTCCCTCCCCCAGCTCCACTGCTTAACTCCCTGACCCTCAGCCCCAGCTGTGTGCCCTGGCTGGTGCAGTCAGGGCCAGCGCACCTGTCTGCTCTTTGGCGTCTGCAGCTACCACCGAGGCCAGGGATGCCTGGAGCAAGGGGACTGGGAAACGGCTGTGCTCTTCTTCTCCCGCGCCCTGCACTTGGATCCGGATCTGGTGAGAAGGCCTGGGTGGCCACGGACCGCCCCCAGTGCACACACACTCCTCCCTCCCTCTCTGTCACACCTGCCTGCCAGGCCCCTCCTCTCGGGACCACCAAGACCCTGCCAGTAACTGGGTGTGCAGCCTCAGGGTGGATGGTCAGAAGGGGACAGCAGCCTCGGTCCCCTCACCCGCAGGTAGACTTCTGGTTTTGTGGTGTTTTGTTTTGTTTTTTTTTGTATGAAGGATCGCACTCAGGACCTTGCACTTACTAGGTAGGTGCTTATGCCATCTCCTGGCTCCCCAGGTAGATTTTTTTTTTTTTTTTTTTTTTTTGTGGAACCAGGGATTGAACTCAGGCCCTTGCGCTTTGGCAAGTGCTTATTCTACTGAGCTATCTCTCCAGACCCCTGCCCCCCCCACCAGGTAGACTTCTACGCCTTACGGGCGGAGGCCTTCATCCAGCTCTGCGACTTCTCTTCGGCTGCCCAGAATCTGCGCAGGGCCTACTCAGCCCAGCCGGAGAACAGGAGGCACCTGGAGCGGCTCACCTTCGTGCTCTACCTGCAGGTGTCTGTGTGCTTCAGCTGGGGGGTGGGGCTCTCCTTGCTGCTGGGACCAGCCATCTCCTTGGGGACGCCTTCTCCCCGGGACTGCTTCCCTCTCACCTGCCCAGGGGCTACCTGCCAGGGGTGGGTAAAGTTCTGCAGCATAATGACATCGTCTCCTCAGCTCTGTCCAATGGCTCAGCCACCAGCCACATGAAAGGTGAGCCAGTGACTGTGGTTAAGTGTGACCAAGAAACAGGATTTAATTTTTGGGGTTTTGGTAGTAGGAATTGAACTCAGGACCTTGCACTTGCCAGACAGGTGCTGTGCCACTGAGCTATATCCCTGGCCTCTGAATTTAAATTTTATCAGGGCTGCAGGTGTAGCCAGGGAAGAACACTTGCCTAGCATGTGTGAGGCCCTGTGTTTGATCCCCAGCACCACAAAAGTAAACATCACATTTGATTTAGTTTTTTTTTTAGTTAGTTAGTTTTAATTAATTTAAATCTGTGTATGGGGCCGGAGAGATGGCTCAGTAGAATAAGCGCTTCCCTGGCAAGCACAAAGGCCTGAGTTCAATCCCCAGTTCTACAAAAAATAAATAAATTTGTGTAGCCACATGCAGCTGGTGGTTGTGGTAGTGGACAGATCTAGAGTGGAGATGCTGCAAAAGTGACAGTGACCTCATCTGCTGCTTATAATAAAATTCAAGCCAGGTGTCGTGGCTCATACCTGTAGTCTCAGCACTGGGGAGGCTGAAGCAGGCAGGAAGTAGGAGACAGGGCATGGCTAGGCTGGCTGGGGGAAAGGAACAGGACCCATCAATTATAAGGGCAAAGCCAGGACCCCACATGAAGAACTTCTCCCAGGTTCCTACAAGATGTGGACAGCATGAAGACCAGCTGTCAGCGGACACCACTCTGGAGTTCCGGAGATAGTCCCTGTGGCGTTTGCTCAAATACTTTTTGTACTTTTTTTTTTTTTAATTATTTTTTTTAAAGGCTACCTTTTTAAAAATTTATTTTTTTGCGTGTGTGGCCTGCTCAGCCCACCAGGGGGCGGGGCTGGCTGGCATGTGGTGCTGGGGGATTGAACCACAGTCCCTGTGATTTGCCAAGCTTGTTCTAAGTAGGTGCTTTAGACCACTGAGCCATCTCACCAGCCCTACTTTGTGTACTTTTATTTTTGTTTTTGTCCTCTGTTTATTTACTTATTTTTAAAATTAATTAATTAATTTATTTATTTATTTATTTATTTGGTACAGGGTCTCATTATTCAGCCTGGACTCATAGTGAGCCTCCAGTCTCAGCCTCCCCAGCACTGGGATTACAGGCATGTGCCACCACACCTGGCTTTGGTGGTTGGCATGGCGTGCTTAGGGCTCCAGGGCCAGCATGGCGCATGGTACCAGGGATCAAACCCTGGTCCTTGTGCTTGCCAAGCAGGCGCTTTGACTGCTGAGCTATCTCCCCAGCCTTATCCTTTGTTGTTGTTGTTTTTTGGTTTTTGGTTTTTTTTTGTATTTTAGGGAAGGGTCTACAGGGTGTTCAGGGTCTCACTACTAGATCAGACTCGTAGTGATCTGCCTGTTTACAGCCTCCCAAGAGCTGGGATTACAGGCACGCCATCAGCCCAGTCTCAATTGCTGTCTCAGCCCTGGGGGCGGGGGGGGGGGGAGGCCTGCACAGCATGCAGGCCCCAACTTCTGTTTAGCCCACATGCACTCTGCAATCTGGGTCCACACCCATTCACTCCTCACTTTACAAATAAACTTGGCAGTGTTATTGGCTTGTTTCATCCAGTTGTGGTTTTTTTGTTTATTTGTTTTTGTCATCTAATTCCTCCTTTGAGGCAAGAAGGACCTGGAATCCTTCTGATTGGTGAGTCATTTTTAAAGGCACTATCATACAACACGAGAATCACCGCAAGTTCAGCACCAGCCTGAGCTACATCAGTGAGTGTAAGAGGGGCCGGGTAGATGGCTCAGTAGAATAAGCACTTCCTGGCAAGTGCAAGGGTCTGAGTTCAATCCCCGGTTCCACAAAAAAAAAAAAAAAAAAAAAAAAAAAGGAGTTTAAGGCCAGCCTGGACTACACAGCAGATCCTGCCTCAAAAAATAGCCAGGAGGGGCTGGTAAGATGGCTTAGTGGTCTAAAGCACCTACTTGGAACAAGCTTGGCAAAGCACAGGGACCACGGTTCAATCCCACAGCACCACATGCCTGCCAGCCCCGCCCCCTGCTGGGCTGAGCTGGACACACACACACACACACACACACACACACACACAAATAAATAAAATTAAAAAAAAAAAAATAGCCAGGAGTGGTGGGCCGTAAGCCCAGCGCTTGGGAGGGTGAGGCAGGAGGATTGCTGTTAGTTTTAGGCCAGCCTGAACTGCATAGTGAGACCCTGTCTCAAAAAAAACTAAAACCAAAACAATAGTGAACTATGAGAATACCAATGAAGTCTTGATTTTTTTTTTTTTCCATTTGACAACTTCGATATCTTTTTTTCTTTTTGAGGGGAGTAGGGTCTCTCTATGTAGCCAAGTTTGTCTGGAACTCATAAATCCTTCTGCCTCAGCCTCCTAAGTGCTGGGGTTACAGGTGAGTGATCACCATGTCTAGCTTGGTGTCTTTAAAAGAAAAGAAAAAAAAAAATGTAATCCCAGAACTGGGGGAGACTGAGCCAGGAGATTTGCCACAAGTTTGAGGCCAAGCTGGGATACATTGTGAGTTCAAAGCCAGACCCACTATATAGATGAGACCCAACCTCAGTGCCACCCTCTAGAAAAAGTTATCCAGTTCTTTAAAAGAAGCATTTGGAAGTGCTCACCTGGCAAGCACAAGGACCTGAGTTCAAACCCTGGTTTGGCAAAAAAAAAAAAAAAAAAAAAAAAGCAAGCAAGCATTTGGGGGCCAGCAAGATAGCTCAGTGAACTAATCACTTGCTTAGGTGAGTGCAGGGACCAGAGTTTGATCCCGGCACCATATGCAGCGCCAGCCCCACCCCTGGGTGTGTTGAGCTGGCCACTGAGACCAGGAGTGGCGACACACACCTATAGTCCCATCACTGGGGAGGCTGAAATGGGAGGGTCACTACAAGTCCAAGCAGTATAATAAGACCCCGTACCAAATAACTAAAATTAAAGAAGAAAAGAAGCGTTTGAGCTGCTTAAGTTTTGTGCGTAAGCTATCTAGGGCCTTGTCCTATAGTGTCACTTCTTGTGTGACCTCAGGAAACTCACTCCACCTCTCTGAGACTCCTTTTCCTTCATCCTTCGGAGGCCACTGGCCAGGGCTGTGTGCTGTTCCCGTAAATGCTGCCGCTGTCCCCTGCTTTCTGGGTGGCTCTGCACCAGGCTCCATGTCACTGCTCCGTGGCCACTGTGTTTCCAGCCCTACCACCTTCCATCTCCGATTCTGCATATCTGAAAGTTTCTTGAAAGTTTCTTCCAGATTTAACAAGCTCTGTCCCTGTCTCTTGTCTCTCTCCCCTCTTCCGCAAAGTTGGCCTGGGGGTCACCAGCCCGATGGGCTGTCCCGGTGTCCCCAGGGCCAGTTCCTCTATGAACACTGCAACTTCAAGGACGCCCTGACAGTCTTCTCGCAGGCCGCTGAGCTGCAGCCCAAGAAGCCCTGCTTCCAGTACCGGAGGTGAGTGCCCAGCGTGGCGCCCAGGCCCGGCAGCCCCTGCCTGCCTGGTGTCGCCGAGACAGTGCATGCAAGCCCACCCCCGGCCTCTGCTGCCTGCAGCATGGCCTGCCTCCTGGCCCTCCAGCGCCACCACGACTGCCTGTCACTCATCACCAACGAGCTGAGGCAAGGCACACCCAGTGCTGACCTCTACATCCTGCGTGCCAAGATCTACAACCTCTTTCAGATGGTAAGCAGGGTGGATAGGGCGGGTGTGTAGTATCCACAGCCCTGGAGCCCCTAGAGTGTGGCAGGGCGACAGCCAGCCCAGACATTCTGACCCCTCAGCATACCTGGCGCCCTGCTGCCTGGGTAGAGGCCCTGCCCACAGAGCTGCCCGGCTGGATGGCTGTCCATAGTCACTTGGCTCTGGCTCTGTGTTGGGCCCATACTGGGCCCCATGAAAAACAAAGGGGAGGGACCCTGTGTCCCTGTTGCCCATCTATCTATCCTGCAGCTCTCAGCAGATAAGAGTACAAGGGATGATTTAGCTGCAGTTGTTGGAAGTGCCAGGCAGGGGTGTCCCAAGCACCTTAAGGCAGCCTCTTCTCCTCCCTAGTCCCTTCCCTCCTCTCCCCTTCCTTCTTTGCTTCCTCCTTCCTCCTTCCCATTTGCTTCCAAAGAGCCCTCTCCCAGGCTCACACAGACAGTGGTGGGACACACAGTTCAGGGAACAGCAGTGGGGCAAGGGAGATGGGTGTGTGTGTGCTGCAGTATCAGAGCCCTTGTGGGGTGCTCCAGGCTGTGAGGGGCAGTGGAGGGGGTGGCTGTAAGCTGGGAGCCAGGAGGAGGCCAAAGCAGGGCAGGAGAGCGAAGGTTCCACACAGCACCCTGTGCTCTGGCCTGGGTGGGCAGCAGACATGGAACAAGAGGGAAGGCAGGTGGAAGGGGTTCCTGGGTGGTAGGAAATAGATACCTACAATTCCAGAGGGGGTGCTGCCCTCCAGGAGTGGCTCCTGGGCGTGGGTTGGGGCCATCCAGGTGACTTGGCCCTCTGCCATGGGCCTGGGTGCCAACATCCCATAGGTAAGTGGGCGGGAGAACCATCAGGCCCATGAGAAGTAATTGTCTGTGTAGGCCTCGAGCCCCCTGCAGTGGGCAGGTAGAGAAACAGCCCCACAGTGACTTGTCCACGGTCACACACTTGCAGGGGTGCTGCCTGCCTAGAGTCCAAGTCCACCTGCTGCAAAGCCCTGCTCCTGGCGTCTGCCGTGTCCCCTGCCCTTGTCCCGCCACAGCCCCTGCACACACTGTTGCCCCGTCCACCTCCCAGTCGTTACCTGCAGGACACAGGGTGTTTGCCGAAACTGTTTGTCGACTGACTGACTGACCTGCACACCCCGGGGAAGGCATTTGCCTGGGGATGTTTTCCACGCATACTCAGGCTTCAATCTGTTCTTAGTGAGGTCTTGGGCTTTGGGGTCCGGAAGTGGGAGGAGTGCAGGGAGGGAATCACAGTCGCACTCAGGCAGCCACACTCTCCTCTGCCTCCAGAGCTTCACAGGAGTCCTATGAGGGACGCATCGTTATGCACCGTGAGGCTGACCCACCTCCCAGGTCATGTCTGGAAAGTGGAGAGGAAGGGCCAGGCTGGCATGGACAATCCCGCAGTGCTCCCCTCCTCCTTCAAGTGGGAGAACAGGCGGGGTGTTTTGGGACAGCCCAGCTCCAGCATAGGATTGTCCCCTCGCAGCATGAGAGCACAGGAAGATCTAGGACTGCATAGGCATAGTGTGAACGTTCTGATAAGCCCAGTCCTGGATGGCAGCAAGACCAGCCGGACCGCAGCAGTTTGGGTCAGGAAGAAAGGCCTATGTATGGGTGAGGATGAGAGAGACTGGCTTAAGATAATATCAAAGGCAGGACCTGGGAGGTGGCTCAGTAGAATAAGTGCTTCCCTGGCAAGTTCAAGGGCCTGAACCTCCACCAAAAAAAAAAAAAAAAAAAAAGAAAAAACATGATATCAATGGCAAGTGCATCCCTGGAGCCAGGGCCTGGTTGTAAAGCCAAACCCCATGGAGCCTGCTGCTGGTTTTATGTTTATATTTTTTTCCTGGGAATCTGTGAGGAAAAGCCAGCAAGGTTGTTCAGGGGCAATCAGGGTGGTGACCAACAAGATGGCTGTGGTCACATCAAGCTGTCTTCTGTATACACAGACAGTGAGGTGGGGTGCAGAGGAGGGATGGTGTGATGGTCACCTGTGTCCCTGGAGACTGCCCCTCCGCTCCCCACCTTGGGCAGAGAAGGGCTCAGCTCCTGGGGCCCCTGATGCCACCCCTGCCCCTGCAGCCCAACTTCTGCTACCGGGACCTGTGCAGCGCCTTGCTCTTGGACCCCGAGCACCCACAGGCCAGGGTGCTGCTGCAGATGATGGTGGATCAGGCCCAGCAGGCCCACCAGGATGCCAGCGTCCTGGCCATCCAGGGCCGGCTGCAGCACGCCCTGCAGCGCATTAACTGTGCCATCGACAACAGCCCTCTGGACCCCACTCTCTTCCTCTTCCGGTACATGGTGGGGAGGAGCCGGCCCTGGCTCTCAGGTCCACCCTTCACAGCTTGCCACGTGGTCTCAGGAGAGCCCCTGACCCTCTTCCCATCTGTTTGCTTGCTCCTTACTTTCTACTGGGGTCACCGCTCCGAGGAGGGAAAGGGATGGCACCCAGGTATTCTGGGCATCCTAGATTTCCAGGCCTGTCCTGGGTGCCAGTTCACATTGGGAGCCCCCACCCTGCCCTCAGACTTATCGTGTGACTTGTGAAAAAGAAAGCCTGGGTGTCTGCATCTAAGCAGGGGGGCAAAACATGTGCTGCGAGTACCCGAGGGCTTCAGTATAGGTTGGCACACACCTGCTATTTTTGATAACTGAGGAGCACAGGACAAACGTAGGCCATGGAGTGAGAGCTGTCACCAGCCTCCCAGGCCATGGGTCAGCAGGCAGGATGAGCAGGGGCTTCCGGGCCACAGGCCACTCAGTGGGGGCTTTGGCCCTCCCTGCCAACTGCCCTGCCCCCCCCCAGGGGCACCATGTACCGAAGGCTGCAGGAGTTTGACGCAGCCGTGCAGGACTTCCTGAGGACCCTGGACATGTCGACCGACAGCCAGTGTGACATGGTGCGACAGGCGCAGCGCCAGCTGTTGCTGACCTACAACGACTTTGCCGTGCAGTGCTACAAACAGGGAGCCTACCAGCAGGGTGTGCTGCTGCTCAACAAGGCGCTGCGGGACGAACAATGCGAGAAGGGGCTCTATATCAACCGTGGTGGTGTGTGAGGACTGGGGACTGGGGGTTGGGGGTTGGAGGACATTTCTTTCTTTTTTCTTTCTTTTTTTTTTATTTTTTGGTGGAACCAGGGATTGAACTCAGGCCCTTGCGCTTGCCAGGGAAGCGCTTATTCTACTGAGCCATCTCCCCGGGGCCTAGGAGGGCATTTCATGGTCCCTGTGTCCCAGGGTCACCTTAGACAAACTGGGTACAGTATAGGCAACTGGGAGAAGATGCCCAGGGACACGGAAAACTGGGACCACCTGTGGATATCAGCGCCCAACCACCCACTGCCTGGGCTGGGCTGGAGCTCCTGGGCAGTGCGGGTTCACTGGGCCCCTATCTTCCGACCCTAGATTGCTTCTTCCAGTTGGGTAACCTGGCCTTTGCGGAGGCAGACTACAGCCAGGCCCTGGCTCTGAGCCCTCAGGACCAGGGCGCCAACATACGTATGTGTATCCTGCAGGAGACGCTGGGCTTCAGCAAACAGAAGTGCCGGTGCGGTGCGGAGGGCCGGGGCCGGCGGTGGGCGGGGCCGGCGGTGGGCGGGGCGGGACTCGGGTCTCCAGGAGCCCGCCTGCTAGCATCCCTGGGGAAAGCTGCCTCTGTCTACTAAATATTAACTTTCCTCTCCACATCTTCACTGCAAGTATGTCTCTCCTGACTGCTAATTGTGTTTTTAATGTAATTGTGTATGGTAAGGAAAGCATTTAAATATTCACTAACATATAACTGTAAATGATGCCAAAATGTACCTCTCAGCTCTTCCATTCCCCCAAGATTGTTAATGATTCTTCCAGACTGTGAGCTAAGCATACCTTAACAATTATTATTTACAAAAGTGAAACATTTCCTCCATGTTGGGGATCAAACCCAGGCCTTTGTGTATGTTAGGCAAGTGCTCTGCCTTTAAGGTACATCCTCTGTCGATTGCTCTGCTTTGTGGTGTTTCTCTAATTTGGCATTATTTAATCGGACTCAGATTAGGTTTTTCACTCCCATTGGCTAGGTTAATGAGAGCCCCAGAAAGGCTTCCCTTACTCCAAGATCATAACTGGAGTTTCATACCAGTATGTAAGGATCGTAGCTGTCCAGGGTGTGGCTGGCAGGAGGGGAACAGAGGATCATGGTGTGGCGAGCAGGGACCCCTGGTTTTTCTCCCAGTCTTTGGGAGAGGCCAGGAGTCCCATATTCCTGAAGCAGACGCAGGTCACAGCAGTCTGGGGCCCTCTGCACCTGGCAGGCAGTTCCAGAAGGCAGAGGCCCACTTCTCAGCGGCCATTCAGCACAACCCCCGGAGGGCCCAATGCTACCTGTGCAGGGCGAAGAACCGCCAGATCCTACAGGACATGTTCGGAGCCCGTCAGGATGTTGCCACTGTGCTGCTCCTGAACCCTAAGCAACCCAAGGTGGGGTCCTCAGGAGGGCAGGTGGGCTCCAAAGTCAGAGTTCGGGGTCTGGCTGGAGTCAAGAGCTCTGTCCCTGAGAAATCTGCCTTGAAAATGGTAACAATACTTCTCAGTTGCAGCTATTGATAACAATCAACAGCTAGTGCCAGAATTCTTTCTGTAAGCCATGCAGAGTTCTTACCACTTCAATCCCACCACTCCCTTCAAGCCTCCTTCCCACCCTCCAAGTCCAGTTATGTTATCTTTACCTGTATCTACAGACGCTAAGAGCGAGGCCCTGAGAAGGAATCCTTGCCCCCGCTCAGAGGTCAGACCTGTCTGAAAGGATCTATCAGGCCTCTGTGTTAGACTGGTTCCTCTCAGTCTCCTGCTCCTCCCAGAGTGAAAGGGTCCAACCCTTTAGAAAGAACTCCCAGGCCCTCTCCATTCTGCACCAGGAGTGCCATCTAGGACTTCGAGGCAGAGACCCAGCCACCTGCCACCTGCTGTGGCCACACCCAGCTCTGGTCACCCCTTTCCTGGTAGCTCTTCCCACTGATGACCAGCCTCTTTCCGGGCATGTCGGTGGAGGAGGTGCTCAGCAGCCAGGTGGGCCACCTGGCCAAGCTGCAGCTGGAGCGGATGATGGAGAGAGACGCGCAGGGCAAGGTCCTGCAGGGCACTGTGGGGTGAGTTTCTGGAGTGAGGGCCACAGGGTGGGGGGGGGCTGGCTGCACCTCCCCACTCCTCGGGCCCCACTGCCTAGTCCTTGAGGGTGGCACTAGCATCCAGGTGACCAACCCAGGCCCCAGGGCCCTGGGCCCATGGCTTGGCATCATCCTCAGGGTTCGGCAGCTCGAGCGCCAGAAGGCCCAGGCCCTACAGCTCTCCTGGAAGCTCAAATGGTCTTTGTCTGTGACCCCCAAAGAGCCAGAATCTCCCTCCTGGATGGTACAGGTATCCCCCGAAGACTTATGGGAAGATACTGAGGCCCTCGAGGGCAAGAAAGCAAAGGAAGACAAAGATGAGGTGAGTGGGGCCCATGTCAGAGCCGGGGCCGCTCAGGGTCGGGGACAGGCACGTCTTTGGGGGAGGGGATGGGCCCAAGGAGCGTGCAGATGCGGGCTTCCCAAGGAAGCATGTCCCACACCTGCTTGGGCTCACCATCCCTGGCAGTGTGTACCGGCTCTGAAGATGCCGTGGAATGCAGCACAGATTGATAAGGCCACTGATCAAACAAACTGCTGAGCCGGCGTGGTGCGCGCCTGCAGTGCCAGCCTTCAGGAGGCTGAGGCAGGAGGCGCGCGGTAAAGTCAAGAATCACACGCACTATGTATAGCAATACCTTGGCCCAGAAAACAAAATGACAGCACCAAGAAAGTGAAAGCAAACAGTTGGATGACCAGTTGGGATCTTCACAAGATGCCATGGCTTGGGCCAACAGTGAACACATGCCCAGCTCCCAGAAGCCCCCTGGGGTACCTCCTGGTGGGTCCCTGGCCCGGCCCAGCCACAAAGCTGCCCTGATAGTTACCAGTTTTACCCACACCCACCTTTTCTTCATACAAATGGACAAATATGGGGTGGCTTCTTCCCCCAAATATGGCATCTGTGAGGTCCACAGAGTGGGCTGCTCCTTCTCACCACTGTGATGTGTGATCTCTTCCTCTGTCCCCTGGCTGGAGGACAGCAAGTAAGTCCATGCCCAAAGGAAGCTCCACGTAACAGGGTTGACTGCAGTACGAGCATCCCCTGCGGTTCTGCGGGCCCTTCATTTAACAGCTCACCTTTGAATAATGCAGGTGCACAGAGCTGCCATCTGTGTGCCCCAAGGTCACTGCGGTTCCACCCTAAGGGAATGCAGAGCTGTCGTGGGCAAAGCTCAGGGCCCAGTGCCCCTGTGAGGGCGACTGGTGCCTCTGGATTGTGCAGAGGGGCCAGCAGGCCCGGATGCAAACCGGCCTGTCCTCAGCTAAGTGGTCCCAGATGGGTGGCTGGGAAATGTGGCCCAAGAACAGTCACAGAAGAGGTCTCTCCCACCCCTGGATGTTCTGGGAGGGTGAAACAGGGCGCAGAGCGTGAGCAGGGAGCTCCTCTCCGCTGTCACTGCTGTTCCTACAGTGCAGCACTTCAGTTACAGAAGCCCCTGAGCTAATGGTATGCATCCTACAGAATGGAAACCAAAATCCCTATAGTCCCTGGGACAGCCTTGCTCAGGGCTCCAGGCCTGTGTGACCTGGCCACACCCCTTGCAGCAGTCCCCCGTGTCCCTGTACAACCCTCACAAGGTGTCTGTGAGGAGCTCCAAGCCCAGGAGTGTGACTGTTGGAGGATCCGAGCCAGCTGGTCTTCCACCTGCAACTGTCCCTCCTGTCTCCTGCTTTAGGACAAAGTGGAGCGCCCCCGCCGCCGCAAGGTGACCTCCCCATCAGATAGCTACCTCGAGCAGACGTCCTCGGGCTCCATCCTTGGCTGTAAGTCCCTGGCCTCGCTCACGGCCCATGTGAGCCAGAGTGGCACAGTGGTCAGTGGTTGAGGGTCACAAACTGGGTGTGATGGCACGTGTCTGCAATCTTAGCCTTTGGGAGACTGAGGCGGGAGGATCACTGAGAGTTTAAGCTCAGCCTGTGCTACATAGAGAGTTCAAGACCAGCCTGAGACCCCGTCTCTAACAAAACAAAGCAAAAATAGTTCAGAAGTCAGGATGTGTGACCTTGGGCTCCGCTGCTGATGGCCCAGTATCCTTGGGCAAGTGACACTAAAGTGGAAGTCACAGTCCCAACCTAGGGGAGAGGCAGGTAGCTAAGACTGGGAAGGGGCAGGACAGGGCACTGCTAGGGCAGAGGCCAAGGCCTTTGAGGGCACAGAGGAGCAAGGGACAGCCAGCAGATGGAACCCAGGTAGCAGGCCTTCTCCTTGGGCCATCCAGAGCCTGCACTAGGGATGCATGGGGGAGCTGCTCAGGGCAGGGACCAGCCTGAGACCTGCCCTTGGCATACCTCTCCCAGTCAGGACAGCATCCCTCTCAATGACGGAGACGTCCTCATCGTACCAGGCATATAGGAGCACCTCTACCACCTCTGGGATGCCCTCCGACTCCTCACTGCTTATGACTCAGTCCTCCGACTCCGGGAACAAGAGGGAGGCCCTAAGCCCAAGCCATCACCCCAGAAAATCCCCTGCTTCCCAGGCTCAGATGCAGGGTTCCCCCACGGCCACCCAGAGCCAGGGCTCCAGCAAGACCCAGGCACCCCAGGGTCAAAGGCAGAGGCCAAACAAGATCAAGGCCACCCATAGCCCAAGGCAGAGATTCAGAAAGGGCAAGGCTTCCCACAACCAGAAGTGGGGACGAGCCCAGAGTCCCAGAAAGACCAAGTCTAAGGTTTCCCAAGACCCAAGTGGGAACCTCAACAATACCAAGGCCAACCAGGGCCAGAGCTTGATGCCCGATGAGACCAAGGCTGCCCTCAGCTCAGGTCAGGGCACGAGCTCAAGTTCCAACAAGGCTAATGCCCCACGGAGACTGGGTCAGAGTGCCAGCAGGACCAAGGCTGCTTGGGGCCCTGACTATCACTCTGCGCTCCGAAGGCCCGAGTAAGTCCCCTGCTTCTTGCTGCGAGACGAGATTCTGCCCACGACACCAGCACACAGCAGAGCTGTCTCTTCCAGGGCAACAAACAGTCAGCCAACATTCCTACAGTCCCATGGCTAAGTTTATTATACTTGCTCATTTACAAAACTGAAAACTTCTAAATCCAGGTGCGGGTGGCAGCGTCGGTTTGTCCATGATCTGTGGTCCTGGATCAGAGGCTGAGGGGTAGGGGTCTAGTACCGGGGCAGGGGGCTCTGGTAAGAGCCAGGACAGAGGAAGCAGCTGAAATGGTGGTCCCTGAGTTACAATTCACAGGAAGCAGCCCCAGGCTGCAGGGCGAGGTCAAGACAGTAAAGTCTTGGGGTGCCAGGGGTTTCCCTGGAGGAGGTAGCCAAGGCTGTGGTGCCCGCTCCCCCAGTTCAGAGGCGGGGCCCTGCTAGCCCTTTGTTCTTGGCCCATTGATCTTGACTTCTGTATTCTGGGTCCCACTCTCAGCAGGCTTGAGACAAGGTCCCTCAGCGGAGGTCCCAGGCCTTTCCTGTGTGGCCCCGACCAGGTAGAGGAGGTAAGGATGCCAGGCTGGTGTCAGAGGAAGAGGGTGATCCGAGAAGCCACGGTCTTGCAGCCATTGGAGGAGAAAAGCTGCTCCTCCTCGGGGAAGAAGGTGGTGCTATCAAGTACAGCCTGCACCACCTCGTCCTGGGGCTCCAGCCCCAGCTGGGTCAGCTCATTGAGCACGCAGTGCCGCACATGGTGTCGCTGCAGCGGGAGGAAGGGGACCATGGCGTCCAGCAGGTGCTCCTCCACAATGCCCGAGCGCCAGAAGCCATCTGCAGGAAGGGCAGGAGGGGATGCTGTACCTCATGAGCTCATGCATGTGCGAAGAGGCCAGCCACGGGGGGGGCGGGGGGAGCTGCGATGCTGGCCACCCTCTGAGCACAGGCAGGGGTCCTATGACTCCCAGGCCACAGGGCCGTATACTTCTGTTTGTGGGGAACCAGGCCCACCCAAGGAGGCTGTCACATGGGGTCTGGGTGCAAAGCCAACTCACGGTGTGGGTTATCCAGCACAGCCCGG
This sequence comes from Octodon degus, assembly GCF_000260255.1. Classification (NCBI taxonomy): domain Eukaryota; kingdom Metazoa; phylum Chordata; class Mammalia; order Rodentia; family Octodontidae; genus Octodon; species Octodon degus. The sequence goes on along the minus strand of NW_004524714.1, from coordinate 2,442,538 downwards.
GACACGATGGGCTCCAGCTCCTGCAGGCCGATCTCCTCACGTTCCCGGCGGCTGCGCCACGCCTCCAAGGCCACCTGGTTGATCTGTTCACCACCAGTGTTGCTGAAACCATGGTGAACACCGCCCGAGAGTCAGAGGGGGTCAGGACTTGGCCTTCACTTCCCTGATACCACTGTGGCCCTGACTCAGCCAAACCCTGGGAAACAGCCCTCTCCTCTTCAGTTCCTGTAATATGGATCAGCGCCACGTGCTTCCCAGTTTGCATACACTTTTGTGTCCCTTCCCCGCCTGCCTCTCAGCCAGCCTCCAGGAGGATAATGGCCACTCAGAAGGACAGATGGGAGCTTGGACAGGTGAAGCTGTCTGGCCTGAGAAAACACAGCTAGGACCCAAGAAGCTAGGATGAAAGGACTAGAAGTCCAGTCCCACGTGCTCCTAGCCAGTGAAGAACAACTTGATGTACCAGGGTTCCCACAAAACAGCCGTAAGGACCCAAAGAACCAAGCAAGCCCAGCATGCTTTGAGGGTGTGCTAGGGCAGGTCAGTCATGAATGACAGCCTCACCAGCGTGAGGTGAGGGGCTTTGAAAATGCCTGTCTGGCCTGGGCATGGGGTGGGATGGGGTGGGATATTCCACAGGGAGCACTGGACCACTGGACCTCTGCAAGTTGTCACCCACCTGATGAAGATGAAGATGGCTTTGCGGTAGTTGGTGCCATACACAACCCAGGAGGCACCCAGGAAAGGCTGTAAGACCTCCATTAGCCCTGGGGGCAGCTTGTCCATCTCGTCAAAGAGAAAGAGGGAGCGGCCACAGGCAGTGAGGTTCCCCTGGACCCAGTTCTTAAGATCCTTCTACGGGGAGATACAGGCAACCTGGGGTGAGGGACACAGATGCTCCTCCGACCCCAGACTTCTCACCAAGGCAAGAACTAATCTCCTTCCCTGGGACACGTGGGATCTCAGAGTGGACCAGCTCTTTCACGAGGCTGATGGTGAAAGGGTGGCCCCGAAGGGTCACGCAGCCAGTCAGCAGAACAGGGACACAAACCCAAGCCCCAATCTCGCTGCGCTGGGCTTTCCCTCAGTGCTACCCACACTTCCTGTCCCTGCTCCCAATGATGTTGCCAGCTGGGCCAGGTCAGCCTAGAAAGCAAAGTGCCTTGCTGGCAACAACACTCATCAGAACTGGTGTTTGGGGGCCAGGGAGATACCTCAGTAGAATGAGCGCTTGCTTGGCAAGCTCAAGGGCCTGAATTCAACCCCCAGTGGCGAAAAAAAAAAAAAAAAAAAAAAAAAAAGCTGGTGTTCACTGTTTCCTCTGCGGTGCAAACTGGGGCTAAGCGCTTCACAGGAAGAGAACACTGTCTGGCAAACTGGCACTCAATAAGCGATACCTGCAACTGGAGAAACCTACATCCTTCACAACTCTGGCAGCAGACGCCATGACTGCCCACCACACCTTGGCATCAGAGAAAACTCCCCGCGAAGTGGGAGCGCCCTTCCCAAGCCCTGGGCAGGATGGGTCCTGAGGGCTGAGGTCCAGTTGGCTGTGTGGCCCCGGGCGAGTGGCTGCCCTCTCTGGGCTTAGCTCTCGCTGCTCGTGGTCCTTCACCCTGCAAGGCTGTAGCATGGTACTCCAGGAAGTGTGCGGCCTACCTTGTAGCGCTCGATGTGGGTGGGGTGCGGGAAGTGGATGATGGGAGAGAAGTGGTGTACGTGGGGGCTGCGGAGGCCGCCCTGGAAGAGGTACTGCGCCAGCAGGGAGCTAACGTAAGACTTGCCGGTGCCGGTCCAGCCGTGCAGGGAGAGGACCAGTGGCTTCTTTGGAGCCGGGTCCTGCACAAAGGACTTCAGCGACTTCAAGACCAGCGCCTTGGCCAGATGCTGGCCGGCCAGATGCCGGGCCAGGTCACACTCCAGGCCTGGGCCACAAAAGAACAGTATCAAAGATGAGAACGCATCCCTGGCAATGAAGAGGCTCAAGGGAGAAGTCACATCTGCCACCTGGGAAAGCCTGGGTGTGGGATGCAGTAGGACATGGGACCCGTGGGGGCGGGGGTCCTACGGCTGTAGCGGGGCACGCAGACTGGCTCAGCTCTGCAGCGCCCCCACTCGGTTATTCTGTAGGTAGACTGCAGCCTCAGGTGAGCACGAGCTGCCAAAAGGATGCTGCCGAGACCCCCTAACGGTCACGTGAGGTTCCCAGAGCAGGCTCCTGCCTGGTCGGCCAGTACGCTCCGTGAAAGGCTGTCACGACCCCTGGGACCCTGCTGTCAAGGGTCTCTCTCCATGCTGACAAGTCCTCGGGGACCTCCAGCGGGCACCCCAAACTCTCGCCTCAGGTTCCCCCCCAATCCCGCTGGGTTCCCTTTCCAGATCCATAGATGTCCAGCTCGGGGCCCGCTCTCCACCCGTAGCTCCCAGGTCCCTCACCCGGCAGGTCCGGCCGGAAGTCGCATTCGCAGAAGGAACCAAAGTTGCAGCGCAGCGAAGTCAAGTCCCAGGTGGCGGCCGCGGCAGAGACCAGCGCCAGTAGCCCGGGGAGCGAGCCCCAGGGCCGGCAGCTGCGTGTCGCTGCCGCCATCCGTAGGAGGCCGGAGCTTGGTCGGAGGCCGCCAACCCCTAGACCTGAGAACTACAGCTCCCACCGTGCACCGCTCAGGGGCAGCCATACCCGTGGCCTACAACTCCCAGCGCTCCCCGCGCGTTCCTTAAAGCCCCCCCCCCCCCCCCCCCC
>NW_004524714.1:2438688-2439698 GCF_000260255.1 Octodon degus | reverse complement strand
CCCCCCCCCCCCCCCGCGGCCGTTGCGCAGCAGGAAAGAAAGGTGGCCTCCAGGAGGAGCGCTCGAGCCATTTGATCCCAGCCTTGCGGGCAGTGTTTCCATGGCCACTGTAACTAAGGGACCATCAGAGGAGCTCAGAAGAATAAAGGATTATGACCACAAAGGGTGATGTAACATTTATAACAAAAACTTGTACGGAACCTTACGCCCTGCAAAGTGCCTTTCACATGCCTTTTTTTTCTTTTATATGACAAAAGAGAGCTCATTAATAATAATAGCTTTGGTGAAAATATATAGGTGCCCTTCGTGTCAGGTCCCTTATATATTTTATAATGTAATAGTATCTTCCCTATAGAGAAATGGTAACATTTCCACGAAATGCAAGCACATAAAATGCGTCAGAAAATAATGAATGGTCATTGACTATTATTATGTATGAAACACAGCTGCCTCTTCTCTAGCAAGCACCAAGCGTTTCATATTAATCCTAGGAGGTAGACTGCATTATTTCCCCCCATTTTCTTGTGTGTGGGACCCAAGAGTTTAAGCCTCTTATCCAAGTATGCAGCTAGCGAACAATAGAACTGAACACAATCCCAGCTTCTGGCAAAGATCAAATGCACAGTGTCTTGTGTTAGCAGCTTCTCTTGCTCAGAGGATTCTGAGGCAGAGGCCTTCAAGATCTCAATTTCAGGGAACAGGCTCCCAGGGCCTCCGGACTGGCTGGGATCACGCAGATCCATATTGCCGGCCTCTACTTCTTCCACGAGCTGGAGGAAGGAAACCAGAGCAATTGCCTTCGTGGCCCTCCTCGAAGATCCTTGTCTCACACCGCAGACAGACATGTCCGCACATATAACCCATGATTTCTGGGGCCACATTCATTATTTATTTCTGTTGTCATACTGGGGATTGAACCCAGGGCCTCGAACATGCTAGACAATAGCTCTACCACTCAGCTATGACTGCAACCTTTTTACTTTCATTGGTTTAAAAGAGTTTTTGGAGGG
>NW_004524714.1:2430526-2437773 GCF_000260255.1 Octodon degus | reverse complement strand
TTTTTTGGTGGAATCCTTGATTTCTGAATCCCTTCCATCCCAACTATCTCAGAGCTTTGGTTGTGTGTTCTGTGGAAACTGTTGCTGAAGCCTCCTGAGGCAGGCAGGCAGTGGGACAGAGGACGGCAGACCAGTCCTTGCCCACTGGGTTGGAATTTGCTATTGTCTGCCCCACCAAGTGTGAGCTCCCCCAGGCAGGGCTTGGGTTAGGTTTTTGTTTACTTGTTTGCTTGGTTTTTTGGGTACCGGGAATAGAACTCAAACCATGCACTCTCAGGAGGCAAGTGCGATGCCACTAAGCTGTATCCTGGCCCTGGGTTCGGGATCTGTTGCAACCCAGCTCTGAGTCCAGTCTAGAATGGACCAGGTGCTAACCAAAGAAGTATTCACTAATTGCCATTTTGCACCCCTTAAAAAAAAAAAAAAGTGCTTCTTTCCACCCCTGGAGTCAAAAGAAAGAGTCATAAAAGTTTATTATATGAAAGAAAGGACATAGCTCTGTACATCTATTTACAGGTATGCGGCTTATTTACAGCGGTGCAGCGGGGGCAGAGGCCTGTTGTGGAGAGGAGGCCTGGGGACCTCCATGGCTCGAAATCAGGGAACCTCGACCAAAAGGGGGACAACAGAAGCCGGTGGGAGGAACAGGGCTTCCTGTCCTTCCTGAGGGAGACTCGGTGAGTGTGTGGCAGTGGGACAGAGCCCAGAGTCACGCAGGACCCTGGAGGAGGTGCAAGGAAGATCCCGGAGTTGAACCCAGAACATTCCTGGGCTGATCACAGTGTCCCTGGGGTGCTCTGGGGAAGGTCTGTGCCCTTCTGTCCCCAGTGCTGCCTGCCACAGCAGAGGGGAGCAGTCCCTGGGGGTCACAGCTCGCTGGAGCGCACGGCAGGCTCCAGCTTGTGGGACAGGGCGGTGAGGACCTTGTCGAACGTCTCATAGCGCCGGGCCTGGCTGCTGCTGGCGCCCTGGCTGCCCCAGAGGAGACGCATCTGGAACTCAGTGCTGAACACCTCCAGCAGCTCCGGGCGGGGCTGGAACCCTGCAGGGCAGGGACACAGGGTCAGGGACCACAGGGCTGGAGCCTCCGCACCACCAATGCGCACTGGTAGGGAGCCTCCTAGGCACCTCAAGACTTTGGTCAACAAGGCCTTGCGCATCAGCACCTCATCTTTCCTACTGTTTATAACATATACTTTCATACACTTTCTAGATGACTAAAAGTTTACAGTGATGTTATTGTTTTTAGTGTTTTGAGATGGGTTTTACTATGTAGTTCAAGCTGGTCTTGAACTCATTATGTAGCCCAAGCCCATCTCAAGCTGATGTTTATCCTCCTACCTCAGCCTCCTGAGTGCTGGGATTACAGTAATGTGCCACCACATCTGACTACCTCCTGGTAATTTTTTTTTAATCTTAATTTTTCCCAGCTGCGGTTTCTAATTTGTCTTCAGTGAAATTTTGTGACTTAATGCCAAAAACAGTAAAAGAAAAATTGAGCCACCTGCTCTCTGTACCTTCCCAGACAGGGAGTTCTGGGCTCCCTGAAAATGGGCAGGTCTGCCTCCAGACAGGCCTATCATAGATAGGAACTTCACAGATGCCCACTTCACAGACGGGAACACTGAGGCTCAGCAAAGCATTACAAACAGGTAGGGCGCTGAGTCATCCCATGTCTGCCCAGCCCACTAACAACTGCTTGGTGACCTGAGAGGGAGGAGCAAGGAGTCGTGGACACAGGGCAGGACAGAAGGACAAGGACTGTGCCTTGGGGCCTCAAGGACCTGAGAGGAGTGTAGGGGGAGACACAGGGACCCAGACTGCCTCCACTCACCCTGCAGCTTGACCTCAGCGTTGGTGTGGTACAGGCCTCCGTGGTGTGCCACCGTGCGGGCAGCCTCTAGGTGCGCCAGCACCACCTCCACGCCGTGCTCCGTGCTGCCCCAGGGCTCTGGGCCCTCGGTGGGCGCTGAGTCGCACTCCAGCAGCGTGATGAGCGGCAGCACATGCGGAAACGTGGTGTTGCTCAGCGGTGGACCTTCTGTGGGCACAGCGGGTGGTCAGCGATGTGCCCACTGCGTTTCCGGGGCTGGGGTCCCAGGATCCCCCACAACCCTTTCCTTTCAGAACCTCCGGGTGAGCTCCAGGCCTCAAGCAGCCCAGGGGGCTGAGCCCACACTGAGCTAGCACCTGTGCCAGGTCACCTAGCAAGGCAGACCCGTACCTTTGCCCTCATTGAGGCTCTTGAGAAAAGGCTTGAGCTTCTTTTCGTATAGGATGGCGCCCTCTGTGTGTCGCTGCCGCAGGGTCACCCACGTCTGCTCTAGCCGGGAAATCTGGGGGGAGGACACACAGTCTGAGACAGTCCAGGGAGGGGCCGGCAGGAGAGCCCACGTCACAGGGCAGGGAATGAGGCCCAGAGAGCGTAAGGACCTGCCTGGAGATATTCCAGGATACAGGGCAGAGCTCGCGTTGAACCCTGAGCCCTGCTGTCCTCCTCCATCCTTTTGTTTATTAGGTCCAGGAAAGACCCGCACTTAGCCTGCATCAAATCCTCAATTGCCAGATGTTGTGAGTTCAAGCAAATAAATACTTTTGCCTCACTTGCCCCATTAAATATTTTTTTACTTACTAAGTTTATTTATTTATTTAGGTGGAGTTTTTTGTTTTGTTTTTATTTTTTATTTTTATTTTTATTTTTTTATTTTTCCTCGAATGGCTTCAGGGCACTTTTGGCCAGCGGGAGAGTTGTGAGGTTCGAACTCCAGCAACCTGAGGCTGAGAGCTTTATTGAAGCAGCCACTTAAAGGCCTGAGCGGGGCTGGAGAGATGGCTCAGTGGTCTAAAGCACCTACTTGAAACAAGCTTGGCAAAGCACAGGGACCGCGGTTCGATCCCCAGCACCACATGCCAGCCAGACCCGCCCCCTGGTGGGCTGAGCTGGCCACACACACACAATAAATAAATGTAATAAAAAAAAAAAAAAAAAAAGGCCTGAGCTAGGGCCATGCCCCCCCCCCTTTTTTTTTTTTTCCGTTTTGTTTTGTTTTTAGACCAGGCCTCACTATATAGTTCTAACTGGTCTTGAATTTGTGGCAACCCTCCTGTTTCAGCCTCCTGAGTACTGGGATTACAGGCCTGTGCCAACACAACCAGCTTGTTTATTTAGGTCTTTTGAGACAGGGTCTTGCAATGTACTAGCTATAGCTGGGCTTCAGCTTACTGTGTAGCCCAGGCTGGCCCCAAACTCCAGATGACTTCCCTGCCTCAGCCTCAGAGTGCTGATAAATATTTAGCATATTGCCAGGCATGGTGGACACACCTGTGATCCAAACACTCAGGAGGCAGAGGCAGGAGGATTGCAGTTCAGGGCCAGCCAGGGCTACTTAGTGAGAGTCTGTCCCCAAAACAAAGAAATAAACACACGCTTAGGGTAGCTCCCAGCATGAAGTTATAGCCATTTTGTGTGTGTGTTTTCTGTGATGAATCCCAAAATCTCATGCATACTAAGCTAGTGCTTAAACACTGAGCAACATCCCAGCCCTTTCTGTTTGTTGTTGTTGTTTTTGGTGGAACCAGGGATTGAACTCAAGCCCTTGCGTTTGCCAGGCCAACGCTTATTCTGCTGAGCCATCTCCCCAACACCTTGTTTTTCATTTTGAGACATGATCTGTTTGAATTGCCCAGACTGGCCTCCTACTTGTCACCCTCCTGCCTCGGCCTCCAGAGGAGCTGGAGTTACAGGTGCGTGCTACCACGCCTGCCTATGTGTACTCTGGGGAATCTGAGGCCCAGAGAAAGGGAAGAGCTTGGTCCAGCCAGCACTGGAGGAACTCGGTTCTCCTGGTTAGTTTCTCACCAGCGATGCCTGGAAGCTCACAAAGCTTTGTCTCTTTTCACGCTACCTCCCCAAAGGCCCCTCGTCCAAGCGGTCTAGTAGAGGGCCTCTCAGTACCTGCGCCATGTCCAGGGCGCTCATGACGGCGGCGAAGCTGAACATATTGCCCATGGTCCCCCGCAGCTCTGCAGCCAGCTGGATTGTCTTGTGCAGCAGCGCCGCGCGCTCCTCCGCCGAGCCGGTGCAACCCAGGATGTCCACCGCAAGCATGATGGACATGGTGTGGAACCTGTAGGAGCGGGTGGGTCAGGAGGCAGGGCGGGGCCCCTGCCAACGCCTGTCACAGGGCGCCGCGGGGCAGAGAGGTTGCAAAGGGTCCAAGCATTGGGGGCGTAGCCAGAATGAGGGACAGCAAGGCTGGGGCTTCTGATTAGTCAGTGTAAGTGAGGGGCGGGACCAGGACGCCAGGAAAGGGGGGGTCTTATGATTGATGAATGGAATTCATTGAGCAAAGATATTTTAAGAATGAACAGAGAGAGGTCAGAAATGATGGGCGGGGCCAAGGTTGATGGGCAGGGGACGTGCACCGAGCACCCAGAGGTAAAAACTTCAAAGTTTCAGAAAGCAGGAATGCTTTGAGCAAGACACTGCGAGGTTGCGACTGGCCGGCTGGATGGGGCTGGGGGGCGTGGCAGAACCCCCGGGGACCAAGGAGAGTCCCCCTTGCCAAGAGCCGTGGCCGAAGGCGCGAGGCAGCCTGAGTCCCTGAGACCTCCCCCCCGACCGGCGCTGGCTTACCTCTCCAGCAGGTCTAGTCGGAGCTGCCGGCCATGGGGGAGGGTGAGCAGCTCCATGCCCCAGCGGACTCCCATTAGGGTCTGCATCTCCTTGGTAACGCCCAGTATCCTAGCAACCTGCAAGGACGCCCAGAGGGCTGATTAATTTCCTGTCAGGGTTGACCCGAGCCATCTGAGAGTCCAAGGCCTCTAAGACGGTAGCACGGCTGAGAGGCCGGTTTGAATCCCAACTCCACCACTAATCGTCAGGCATATAGCAAGAGAGTCTACTTTTTTGAGCAGGTCTCAGTTTCCCTACCTGTGAAATGGAGGATAAGTGGGGAAATGCCCAGGGTGCCTAACGTGTTAAATACTCAGCTCGGGTTAAGGACTAGAACGCCTGTTTTCCAGAGGGCAGCCTTGAGGCCAGGGAGGAAGAGGCTGCAGAAGTCATCCGGGTTTCTCCCTTCCTGCCCAGGCTTTTCGTGGAGCAAGGTCGCAGCCTTGATTCCTCTCGCTTCCAGAGCTCTGAAACCAGGGTGACTAGGCAATCGTTCTTCCCAACCCACGGAGGGAGACGCAGGGGCGCAGGGAGAACGTGGGTCCTTAGACGCACAGCAGAGGTCCCCCACGACTTCTAGCCAGAAGGGAGTTTGTTGATTCTTCCACAAGGGGGCGTGGGGGCGGGAGTCGGGCTTTGCGTGTTCTGGACCCAGGAGCAACTTTCATTAGGTAGGCTCTGGTCACACGGAAGTGTCCCCAAGTGCAGGGACATGTGCTTCAGGTTACTCCATTCCTGTACTAAACCGCGAGTGTCTTGATTTTTTTTTTTTTTGGTGGAGGTGGTACTTTTTATTTATTAATAATTTTGAACTAGGGTCTTGCTTGCTATGTACCTCAGGCTGCTCTCAAACTGGTGGTGCTCTTCCTGCCTCTATTTCCCATATTCTGGGATTACAGGCGTGTGTCACCATGCCCAAGTTGGACTCTTTCTTTTTCTCTTTTCTTTTCTTTCTTCCTCTCCCTCTTTCTTCTTCTTCCTTCTTCTTCTTCTTCTTCTTCTTCTTCTTCTTCTTCTTCTTCTTCTTCTTCTTCTTCTTCTTCTTCTTCGTCCTCCTCCTCCTCCTCTTCCTCCTCCTCTTCCTCCTCCTCCTCTTCCTCCTCCTCCTCCTTCCTCCTTTCTCCTTCCCCTTTTCCTTCTCCTTCTCCTTCTCATTTTTCCCCCTTCCCCTTCCCCTTCCTCTTCTTCTTTTTAGAAAAGAGGCCAGAGGTGATAGTGCTCTCGTGCATCCCAGCATTCTGGGACTAAGGCAGGAGGACCTCAAGTTCCAGCACAACCTGGGCAATTTAGCAATTAAGCGAGACACTGACTCACAATAAGACATTTGGATGGAGCTCAGTGGAGAGAACTTAGGCTCAGCCCTCAGTACCACTGAATAAAATAAAAGGAGAAAAGAGAGGCAGGAGCAGCACTGAGTCTGAGTGGGAAAACAGCACGACTGGAATTCGGGAACCAGCCCCTCACCCCCTTGACTCGGGTCCCCAGGCCACTGCAGGGCACTGCCAGCACTCACCAGGCAGTCGACCTTGGTGACATGCCGGGCCAGCGTGCGGGCGTCCACCTCGGCCAGCAGCTCCTTCACCTTGCGCAGCAGCCCCACCTCCAGGGGCCTGTTTTCTTTGGGGATCAGCAGGGACTGGAAGGTGGCCAGGTTGAAGGAGGAGGTGGCTTCCACAACTGGCGCAGTGAAGCCCTTGCCCCTGTCCCCCTCAAGGGTCCCACTTTCCGACAGTTCCTTTAGCTTTTCCCCATAGCTCCGAGCTTGCCTACTGGAGGTCTCAGCTGTGGCCCACTCGCGGCTGCCACGTGCAGGGGGCTTCAGCTGGCAGTAGTGGCCAGAGTCTGGGTCGCTGTAGCTGCTGAGTGACGGCGACGGGGAGGCCTTGCCGAGGCTGTGATTGGGGCTGGCATGGGTGGCCTTGTCCAACTCCCCGAGGGGCTTTGGGGCACTTCCTGAACTCAGCTGGGGCTCGCTGGAGCGGCGGGCAACGGGAGAGGCTGGTGGTACAGTGGTGGAGGGGGCTGCAGGGGCAGCGTGGGCTCGGGTGACTGCGGGGAGGAGACAGAGGTCAGGTCATTGTCGCACCAAACAGAGTGGGGTCCCCAGTCCCTGATGGCCACATGGGGTGACACCCGCCTCTCACATGGGTGGCTGCAACAGCCTTCGGTGACTCTGAGGCCCCTGGCTGATGCCTGAGCTGCTGTACCTAGTAGCCACAGGGCCACTTGGAGGAGGAGGTTTGCAGAGAAGCCAAGCCTACAAGAGCCTGCAAGAGCCAGATGCTCATGGGACGGCTTCTTGGTGAGTGGGCAACAATGATTTGCCCAGTGCACATGTGGCTGGGGCTGGTGACTTACTGGGGTTAACACCAGTAAATGACGCTAAAGGCACTGGCACAAGTCAAAGGTGGGGCTGCAGCCCTGTGGATCCTAGCACCCCGAGAGGCTGAGGCAGGAGGACCAAAAGTTGGAGTCTAGGCTGGGCAATTTAGGGACTCAGCAAGACCCTGTCTCAAAATAAAAATGAAAATGAAAATGAAAAATGATCTGGGGATGTAGGCCAGTAGGAAGG
>NW_004524714.1:2401424-2430136 GCF_000260255.1 Octodon degus | reverse complement strand
TTAGGCCATTTACCCCTCCCTGCATCCTGGGAATCAAGTACTCTTACGATCTTTAGTCTATAGAGGAGAAAGCTGAAACTCAGAGTCTAAATGACCTGCCTGGGGTCATCCAGCCCGCAAGTGGGAGAGCTAGGATTTAAGTTCAACCTCTAAACTATTGACTCTGCTATATCATTTGGAGGCTGTTCCATAAATCAGTTTGGGCAAGGGGTCTTATTTTGTTATCTTTGCTTTGTTCTTTTGAGACAGGGTCTTGCTATGCAATTCAGGCTGGGCCTGAACTCACTTTGTAGCCCATGCTGGCTTTGGGCTCAATGGATATTCTCCAGCCTCAGCCTCCTAAGTACTGGGATTACTGACATGTGCCACCATGGATTAAAAGCTAAAGTGAAAGGATTTTAATTTTTACACTTGAATGTATTGCTTGGTAGATAAGTTGGTACCAGGACAAAGTCACTGGTTCCATGTTTAGGGTGGAATTTGTGGAGAGCCATAAAGATAGCATTCCTCAAACACGGACCCCAGCCCAGGAAAAGATCCCCCCAGTATTGCTACCTTCAGACTCCCCAGCCTCATGGACAAAATGGTCCACTGAGGTTTTTGGGGGTTTTTGTTTTGGTTTGTGTTTTTGAGGTTTTTATTGTGATTGGTATTCTCCCAGCAAAGAAGTGGGTCACGTTTCTACAGTGCAAATTGTCTGTGTATTTACAAGGCATCACAGTGGGGCTGGTGGTGCAGCCCTGTAACCCCAGCACTCTGGGAGGCGGAGGCAGGAGGACTGAAAATCCAAACACAGCATGGGCAACCTATCATGACCGTCTATGACTCAAAAAATATGGGGCTGGTGAGATAGCTCAGTAGCCTTAGGCAAGAGTAGGCAAGCGCAGGGACCAAGATATGAACCCTGGTACTACATGCATGCAGCGCCAGTCCCACCCCCAGGGCGGGCTGAGCAGGCCACACATACACACACATAAATAAAATAAAATAAAGTACTAAGTATGTACCTCAGTGGTAGAGAGCCCCAGGGTTTGACTGGTAGCACAAAAAAAAAAAAAAGGAAGGAAAAAAAAACAGTGCTCTGTACTTTGCAATGTGTGTGTGTGTTTGTGTGTGTGTGTGTGCGTGCATGTGTGTTGTGTACCAGAAATTGAACTCAGGACCTTAAGTTTCTCAGGAACGCACTATACCACTGAGCTATATCCTCTGTCCCTTGTACTTTGCAATTTTTTTTTTTTTTTTTGGAAGGGTCTACAGGGTGTTCAGGGTCTCACTACTAGATTGGACTTGTAGTGATCCACCTGCTTACAGCTTCCCAAGAGCTGGGATTACAAGCACATGCCACCATGCCCAGTCTCAACTGCTGGCTTAGTGCCTCGGGATTGAACCCCCGGCCCCTGCACCTGTTTGCAGGTGCTTTAATCCTCTGAGCTATTTGGCCAGCTCTTACTTTGCAATCTTAACTGTGCTGGGAACTTTAAGCTTTTCTTTTTGAAAAAAAAAAAATCTTTTTTTTTTTTTTTTTTTTAAAGCATGGCTTGTTGGAAGCCAGGCTTGGAACTGGAGATGAATACATTAAGCTACGCCAAAGCCATGGGGACTTGGCCAGCAGAGCTGAGGCTTGATGTGTAAGTATCTGTCACAGTACAGTGACTCAAGTCTCATAGTTCAGGCTGGCCTTAGCCCAGGCTGTCTCCAGCTCACTGGCAACCCTCCTGCCTCAGCCACCCAAGTGCTGGGATCGCTGGTGAGCCCCACCATGCCCAGCCTTTCAGGGTTGGTCCTTGTGGGCTGCTGCTTTCAGGAAAAGGCAGAAGCCCCCATCCAGACACACAGGTAGCAAAAGGCACCGAGGAAGCAGAATCCACCGAGGACAGAACCCCTCCCACCCTCCTCCCACCTCCACTGTACCTGTGCTGTAGGCTGGGGAGCTGGGGCTCTCAGAGATGGGGGGCAGGGGCGAGTGCAGGTCTGGGATCCGGTCCAGGCTGAGGGCACAGTTGCGGATGGAGTCCCGGGGCTGGGGCAGGGACGCGCTGTGGGTGGATGTTTCTGTGAGCTGCAGCCCAGAGTTTGGGGCCTCATCCTGCCTCTGGGGCCCCACCTGTGCCCCTAAATGTCACAGGCAGAAAAGGCCTGGAGATTCTTGAGTTCCATCTCTCAGCAGACAGACAGAATAAAAGCAGAAGCTGCGAGGAAGGGCTGTGACTGGGTGTGGAGGGTCGCCTCTGCAGCCACCCGCATGGTCCCAGTGTTACCCATCATCCTGCTCTCAGTCCTGACCGGGCACCCACACACACCTGAGGCCAGCCTCTGAGTACGAGGGGAGACCCACCAAGCCAAGGCTTCTTGGTCCCCTTTATGTCTCTCCTATTCCTGGGAGAAGGGACAGACAGACTAGAGCTCTGCTACACAGCGAGTCACCTTTGTTCAAGTCCATGGCTGCACCATCCTCAGGGGACATACAGTGCCTCAGTTCCTCCCTCAGCGTCCTAAGTAGAGGGCTGGATGGGGTTTAGCCCCTTCTTGGGATGAGGACAAGGGGAGAGTTTGTGCAGTCCACAACCTGCACAACTGTTTCTTCCCTGGGAACCTTGCCCAGAGAAACCTTGGACAGTTGTCTGTGGAAAGGGCTAGCAGGAAGGGAGGGGACACAGGAGAAGCCAGGGCAGCCAGCCCAGGCCCTCCTGGCTGCTCCCACACTCTGCCTGCCTCAGGCACATGTGTCCTGTGGATCCTGTCACCACAAGCTCGCTGGCTCTGAACCACAGGCCAAGGGGCTCCTGCCCATAGATATCCATCATTAGTGTCCTGCTGACAGCATCCAAGTGGGCCCGGTGAAGGCCCATTCGGATGCTGGTGGCAACAGAAGTGACCTCTTTGCAAACAGCCACAAAAATTAGGGAAACTAGACTTGAGCCCACAGACCTGGGTTTAAATCCTTTTTTTTTTTTTTTTTTTTTTTAATGTATTTAGTACAAGGTCTCACTACACAAATCTGACTCGTGGTGATCCTCCTGTTTTCAGCTTCCCAAGTGCTGGGATTACAGGCGGGTGCAACCACACCCAGTCTCAGTTGTGGCTCAACACGCTCTGGGGGCAGAGCTAGTACGCCAGGGATCAAACTCCAGTCTCTGTGTCTGCCTAAGCAGGCACTTTAATCTACTGAGCTATCTGGCTGGCCCCCTTGATCCTATCACTTGCTAGCAGTCTGCTTCCCCCCTCTAAGTCCACTGCACCCTTCCTGAAGGGGGTACAGCCAGCAAGCTTGGGGTAGGAAATGACTGGAGCAGGTGTGGATGGCATTCAGCACAGGGCCAGGCATTGTTGGCCTCAGGAGCCATGCCTGGTCTTACCCAGTCCAGAGGGAACAGGTGTCATTGCAGCGTCACCAGGAACCACCCAGTCCCTAAGCAGTGGTTGCTGTTCTGTAGAGTCTGCAGCTCTGCTGCATGCAGTGGCCTAGCGACATGCCTGCCTTAGCAGCTGGCACCGAGACCAGCCTGCTGACTCGGGCCAGCACTGGGGGGCCCCTTCTGCAATGAAAGGCCACTGGAGGGGGGACACACAGGGATGAGGGGTGGGAGGAACGGCCAAGGGCACCCAGCCAGCACATCCCCCACCTGTCCCCACCTCCAGGGAGCTGGCCGCATCCCCTGCACACTGATTGTCATGGAGAGAGTGACCATCTCTGTAAGCTGAAGTCCCCCCAAGCACTCGTCACAGACATCCCTACTGCACTGCAAGGCCCCATATGGGGTCCCAGCTGACCTGGTGAGGCAGCCGTCGCCACGGGTGACCTTGTCGGCAGTGAGCCCATCTGTCATGGTGACACTGCGCCGCTTCATGTGGCTGCCCTTGGTCCCCGAGGGGCTGGCGGGGCTGGCAGCCTTGCCACTGGCCGGGCCCAGGCCATAGCTGGCCTCGAGGTAGCGCAGCGGGAAGGTGCGGTTGACTGGGCAATAGATGATGGCGCCGCTCTGCTCTGACACAGCCTTGCGGCTGCCCACATGGTAGCGCACCAGGGCGGGCACGTGGTCGAAGCTCTCCTGCTCGAACAGGTACTGGATGTGGGTGTAGCTCTCCCCCGCCTTCACCACCACCTTGTTGATCTTGAAGTGCAAGGCCTGGTTGCGCCAGCGGCACGTGAGCACATAGTCACCCAGGCTGGTGAGCGAGTCCCGGATGAGGAAGTCACCGTTGCGCTGCACCAGGGTCTCTGAGACCTGCAGGAGGTACAAATGGGCATGGTGAGGACAGAAGAGACCCAGACCCAGGATTGGGGAGATGGGGACTCAGGACCAGCAGGAGATACCACAACCAGACCCAGGATGGGGGTGGCAGAGGATACAGGCATCTGCCATCTAAGCCTGGGACTAGGGACACAACAACCCAGACACTGAGCCAGAGGTCTGGTGTCTGGCCCAGAGCTATAGAAATGATGGAACAGGTGGAGGCCAACGTCAGTGGAGGTAGTAACAGCAAAGCCAGTGTCCATCCAGCACATGCGAGCCAGACAAAGGGTTAGGCGCTTTCCCTGGCTTCTTTCACTTCATTCCTTTATGACCCGGAGGTACTGCGTCTCCTCCACTTCACAGACTGCACACTAAGGCTCTGAGTGAGGAAGTCAGCCCAGTGCACTGGAGTTGGGCCTCCCCAGCCTCCGCCAGAGCCCCTCTGCAGGCCACAGCCTCAGCCTGGGGAGCCACAACGTGGGCGGTGGGAACACTCACCTCACGGGGGATGCGGCCGTGGTACCAGGCATGGCTGCGGAGGTCAGTGCTGCTGAGTTTCAGCTCTTCCTCCAGCTCCTTGTGCAACTTCTCTGGTGAGGAGTCCAAGATGTACTTCTCCTTGGAGAACTGGGGGAAGAAGTAAAAGTTGGCCTTCAGCTCCTCTTCCCTTGGGATGCTGGGACCATCACTCACGGGGGACGGATCCAGCTGGGGCAAGGCAATCTCAATTAATGCCCCTAAATCATGCCCACCACATTCCTTGTCCTGCACTAGGTGCAAGGAGTAGATGCAATGATTGATAAACCAGGCCGAATCCACAAGGAAGTGCTTGAGGAAGAGACAAGGCACGTGCTGCCTGTGAGCTGCCTGAGGTCAGCACCACGGCGCTGGACAGCGGCAGAAAGCCACCCCATCTGGGCAGTGTGGAAAGGGCTGGGAAAGCTTCCTGGACATGTCCAGCTGGCCTCGGACACCAGGGATACCAAACTTATCTTGAAGTCAGGGAGAGGGGATTTCCACAGGTGTATGTGGGAGGGGAGGCGACAGGTCCTACAGGCCAAAACAAAGACCGGCACAGACCTGGATGGACGAGACATTCTGGGATGGTGAATTAATTGTACAGAGAAAGATGGGGAAGCAGCCATCTACAAAGACAGGGGACCCCGGGGACATCTTAATTTACAATTCCCAAGGTCCCTCCTTCTTGCCACTCAAGTGATCCTTGCCAGATGGGGAAACTGTGGCCCAGCAAGGAAGCTCGGGGTAACTCCAGGGGGCTACCTTCCCACCATCCAAGGATACTGCAGGTTCCCAGTGGTCAGACATCAGAGGTCATCCAACCCTAGGGCCTCTGACACCAGGAGGAAGGGAGCCCCTGCTGTCAGGTACGCCCCCCAGAGCCCAGCCTAGCCATCATGAGCTGTGTGAATTGCTGGGTCCTCACTTCCTCCTCAGTAAGATGGGTACAGGGACAGGGTCTGCTTTGCTGGCTGGCCAGGGTGTGAGGGGTGCCACTGCACAGTGCTGCAGCTCTGTTCTCACAGACATCCTGTGTCCCCACACTTGTCACTGCAAGGACATGGAACATTCCTGTCTGCTCTCAACTCCAATCCTAAAGATGGCTGCTCTGGGACAGGCAGAACCCAAAGCTGGCCTGGTGAGGGAAGCAGCACAGGGGAGCTCCCTGCAGCACTAGGGTCCTCGTGCCTTGCAGCTTCCAGGCCCTCAGATCTCCTCCTGGACGCTCTGCTTCCACTGCTCCTGGGCTTCCCTCACCAACTCCAGGAGCCCCAGCTCAGGGGTGGCTAGAACCTCTGACCTCACACTCTCACTGGGGTTCTGTGTGGCTGCTGAGGCCCTAAAGAGACCTGAATGGTCCTCTGTCCTAGGGGGAGCTCCCCAGGTGCCCACAAGCAATCCTAGTCTTCTGAATGTTTAGAGGTCCAGTGGGAGTCCCACATCCCATGTGGCAGAGCTGGTGCCTTCCCAAAGAAGGTGGAGGTGTCTGGCAGAGACTACAGTGCTAAAATTGGAGCCCTTCAGGCAGAGCCAAGGGCTGGGGCTGGGGGCGGAAAGGGCAGGGGTGGCTGGGCTTCCAGGCTGCCCTGGGAGACTGAGAGTCACCTAAGGGGCACAGCAGAGCCACATCAGAATGGCCCAGGGCTGGAACAGGTGGGAAGGCTGAGGAGAGTGCCTGGCATCACCGGCAATGGCAGAGTGGCCAGTGGAGCAGGAACAAGGAGGGGAAGGAGCATTTCGATGGCTGTTAATGAAGTGTGGGAAGTGTCCAGGGACTAGGTTAGGCTCTTGGGAGGACAAGGGGACACTGTTGTAGTGGCCAAGCTGGTGGGAGCAGTTTGGCAGTGTACCCATGAAAATATGGCCTTTGAGGAACCTGCAGGGCTCTATGGACAGACAGTAGTATGGGCAGCTTGCACAGGTGCCCAGCCGAAAGCTGGTGCCCTGGGAGGAGCAGGGGCCCTGGGCCGAGCTGAGCGTCAGCCTTTATGGCTCCTCACACTTCTCCAAGGGTCCCTATCCTTGGGGTCTCTGTCATCCCTCAAGCTCTAGGACTTGCACAGCCCTAAGCCTCCCTTATTATAACACACCAGACAACAGACCTGCAGAGGGAAAGGCAGGAGGTGAGTGGTGAAGGGGAACTTTCACCCAGCCTTTCGGGGGTCCTCTTGACAAAGAGCGATCACACAGACTCCTCGGTAGCCACAGCTGGGGCTGAACAGGACAAGTAGACAGAGGAACAGGAAGCGGTGTGCTATCGAATCTGGCCCCCAACACTCTGCCACTGTGTGACCTTCAACCAGTCACTCCCCCTCTCTGGGCCTGGGTAGCGAGATGGTCCAAGGGGAGCCAGCTACAGAGCTCCTCTTGCCAGCCCTCACTAGTGGTAAAAGAGTTTGGGATTTGGTCCTCCACACCGCCCCCTCCCTTCAGACCCCACCCCCTGGGGACCTGTGGCCTCCTGCTCGCCCCTGAACTGGGGGTCCCCAGCTCCTAAGAGTTGGGGGGGGGATGCGAATGCGGCATCCCTGCGCTCAGCGCGCTGCTATTGGCTAGAGATGATCTCACCGCTCCCGGCCTGCGTACGCCTGATTGGCCAGCGCGGATGCTGCGCTCCCGGCGGCGCGGCCGTCATTCAGGCGGGCTCCAAGCGTGTGAGCCCGGGGCAGAGCGGGGGTGACGCGCCCCGCGTCTCCTGGGGGGCGCGAGAGGCAGAGCGCGGAGACCCCAATCAGGGTCTTAACCTCTCTTCCCACTACCCTAAGCCCGGCCAACTCCCTCGGCCTCCCGCAGATTTCCCGACCCGGCTGAGGCGTCCCCGAGGATGCTCTGCAGAGAGGCGGGGTCCGGGTCCTCCCCTCCACCCCCTTCCGTTTAACCCTCTCGCCGCCGCGGCCTCTCCTGCACTGGGCTGGGGACCCGCGCCCCTAGTACGCCCGAGCCACCTTGGGGGGCAGGAAGGTGGCGGGCGCGCTGGCTCCAACCTACGCACCCATAGCAGTCCTCAGCGTCCCGCCCCCCACTACAGACCCCAGCCCACAGCCCCCGGTACAATGAGGAGCCAGGTGGCTGGGGTCAGCCGCAAAAGTCCCGGGGCAGCTGGAGGACGGACGACCCTCCCGGCGCCCGAGCCCGGCCGCGCTCCTCTCGCGGGGGAGGCAGCATCCGCAGCGCCCGCAGCCAGGAGTCGCGGAGCGCCTGCACCCGCACCCCACTTCAACCGCACCCCGCGGGGCGCCCCGAGGTGAGGCCGGCGACCCCGCCCCCTCCCGCCTGCAGCCCTGCCTGACCTCTGCCTTCAGTGTGGGGCTGCGGTTTCCAGACCCGGGCACGGCGGGGGCGTCCCCGTCCCGGAGCCGGGCAGGGTCGGGCTGCCTCACCTGCACCTGCACGAAAGAGCCGCGGTAGAAGCAGCAGGCAGCGGCGGACAGCGCGCTCCACAGGCTGCAGCGCTCGGCCATGGTGCGGCCGGCAGGGTGGCGGGTGGGCAGGGGGCGGTGGCACCGGGCAGGGGCGCGGGACCGACCGGCTGGGCACCGGCTGCGCTGCCTCTCGGCGGCGCGATTACCTCATCGCCTGGGCGGGGGAGGAGCGGGGAGGCGGGGCAGGGAGACCCCACCCTCCGGCCGGTGGGGAGGGGAGGGGGCCATTGTTCCTCCCTCCGCCCCCACTCCCAGCCCGCACCCCCCGCGCTCGGGTCCCGCACTCGCTCGGGCAGCCGGGAGCTGGGGTGTGGGGTTGAGGGTCCCCCAAAGGGGCTGTCACAAGGGTTGTGGGTGCAGGAGGTATGGTGGGCTGGTGATGGGGGGCTCCGGACTCCCCAGCTCCCCACAACCCTCAGAGACCAGGAGCACAGGAACTTTGAATGAAATCATATCTAAAGCTGGGGGTGGGAGAAAATCGCTGTATGTTTTGAACCCAGTCTTTTGTGGCCGGGAAACCTCCTGGAGACTTAGTTTTCTCATCTCTGACTTGGAGTCGCCTCCACCTACCTGACAGGTCCAGGGTGCCAGAGAAGCCAATGGTCAGAGCGCCAAGTGGGTTCACCTTGTCTCTCCCCAAACTCGGTGCACCCCCGCCCCAGCCAGATCTGCTCCTTTGGAGAAGCCTCTGGAACTAACATCTAATACCTATGTGACCTCAGGAAACTCGGAGGGTTGGCTGAGAGCCTGGATGGAAGTTGCCAGGCACAAAGTAAGTGCTCAGAGAGGTGTGGTGGTGCAGGCCTGTAATCCCAGCTGAGGAAAAATCAGGAGGCTGAGGCTGGAGGATTGCTGGATAGTTTAGGGCCAGCCTGGGCTACCTGGTCAGTTCGAAGCTAACCGGAACTACCTAGTGAGACCTGTGTCCAAAATAAAGAAACACATAAACTACGTGTAGGGCGAATTGCTTTCCAGCAAACAGTCTCCAAGTCGGACTTAGTCTAGGCTCATAAGACTTTTCAGAACTGTGGCATCCAGGCCCGTTGGAGTGTCAGGGGGTCCATCTCTCTCTGGACCTCAAGGTTTATGTCCCGTAAATGTATCTGAAGCCCTGAAGCTGGAGTCTGCAAGTCTCCAGTCTTGGAATTTTAGAACCAAAGGCTCCCCGACACAGCTTGGGAACTTTGGAGTTCCGAAAGCCAACTCCTCAAAGATGAGCACCTCAGGGCAGGGTGGAGTTTTGGAAATAGATTATTATTGATTCTAAGCCTTGTTGGAAGCTCAAAAAAATAAAACTAACATGACCAAGTTTAGTCTTTGGGGGCTTGTTTAATCAGTTCCAGTGAGTAGGACTTACTTCCTCTAGAATTAAAAAAAAAAAAAAATCTACAAATTTAACTCCATAAACCAAAGTAAAACTAAAAAGCTGACAATCCTCAGGGATCTCATTACCTTTCATGGTAGCTAAGATTTGTGGGTGGCCCATGTGTCCTGCCCACTGGCTCAGTCCTTCCCGCATGATCTATGGCTCTGGAAAAGGAGCTGGGCCTGACCTCCATGCAGTGTACCCCTGCCCCCTCGCTGACTGGGTCTGGATCCCCCCAGCCCCTCTGCCCCCTGCCCCTCTCTAGCTTTCCATTCAAGGAGAGATGACAGTGAATGTTGCTGACCAACCTCCTTCAGAAAGGCTTCCCACGTTTCTCCTCCCCAGCTCCCTGCTGCGGATGGTAGGGGCAGGCTGCCAACTGCATACACCAAGCTCAGAGGTGAAGTCCATGCCCAGGACTGAGGTTGGTATGGAGTGCATTGCCCAGTCATGTGTGCTTCTGCCCCGGCTCCCTGCTGGGAGCCCTCTAAGCACAGGGCTAAGGGCCTGCTCGGCCCTCTGCACTGTATCCAGAACTCAGCTCTGGGCCTTGAGCCTTGGCATCTGCAAGCCCAGCTCTGCCCTGCAGGATTTGTGCGGCTGTGAGTGGGCACACAGAGGCCCTTGCTGGCCTTGCTGAGGGAAAAAGTCTGACTCGTTCATGCAGCCAGCATAGAGCTCACAAGATGTCATTTAGCACTGTCACCATCATATGCTTATTTCAAAATGACATCTGCAAAGTTCCCAGTGCCCAGAAAGAAGTAAGCCTGAGATGGATCTGAGCCAGGCCCACTGTCCCTGATGAAGGTCCTTTCCTGCTGCCTCCTCCCTGCCCCAGCACACAACATGGATTCAAAACCTGGGTGGAGTTGGGTGTGGCAATCCCAGCACTATGTTCCAGCACTCTGGGAGGCTGAGGCAGGAGGACCGAAAGTTTGAGCCCAGCCCAGGCAACTTATTGAGAACTTGTGTCAACATTTAAAATAAATAAAGGGCTGGGGATGTAGCTCAGTGCAAAGGCCCCAGGTTCACTGAGATACCCTGGGGGCCCCAGCCAGTGGCAGCTGGGTGGGCCTGGTGCCAACTCCATGGAGGCTGAGCTGGGCCTATGGGGAGGAAGCTGCTGAGGGTAAGCCCAGCCCCTGAGCCTCCCGGTGAGGTTGGGAAACTGCTGCCCCAGGCAGCATAGGCTCAGCTCTCGTCTCCTGAGCCATGCACAGCCTTCCTACCTTCACGTAGTCCCCGGCAGCCTCCAGCTCTGCTGAGGCCCTGCAAGAAAAGAAGACAGGTGAGTGTCCCAGCACTGCGCAGCCCCAGGCCTTGACCTCTACCTATCTGCCCGAAGTGAGTACCGGGTCCTCAGAGCCCAGGCGGCTCACGCTGAAGCTAGGGCACACTCTAGAATCTGCTGGCCTGGCTGTGCGGCCTTGGGCAAGAGCCACCACCTCTCTGAGTCTAGGTTTTGGAAATCACAAATAAGGCAAACACCTGCCTAATGGAGCGGTCTCCAGGGGTCATGGATGTTGCCTATTTGGGACTCCATGATCTCCTGGTTTGCTGCTCCTGCACTGGAGGTTGGGTAGCTGCGGTCCAGCTGGTTCCCAGCAGACACCTGATGATTTCCCCGCTTTCAGGGTACAGCCCAACCAGGCCCAAGGTGGCTGTTTCTCTAGGGTGCAGAACACATATCCCTCCCATGAGGGCTGCCTGGAGCCGGGCTGCCGTCCCTGAGCGCCAAGCCTGGCCCTGGCCCTGGCTCTACCGCGCCAACCCAAGACCCAGGTGGCTCCCTCGGATGTCCAAAGGCATGCAGGACACATCACATCTGTCCTCACGTATCTTCCCATCTCTGCTGACATCATCGCTGTCACCTGCTGCATCCTCTTACGGTGGCAAAAATCTTTACCTGACACCAGCCACGCCCAGCCCAGCTGCAAACCCAGAGCTGTGCTTCTGCATGGATCCTGAACATTCCTCTCCAGGTGTCACCTGCCCAGCTTGGCCACCCAAGTACCCCCGGGAGCACACGGGGCCCCCTGCCCAGTGCCCCAGGTCCTCTCATCTCTGCTGCTTTCCTCCCTCCTCCACACAGCACCTAAGGTCATAACTCAAGCCCAGGGGCCGGGGAGATAGCTCAGTGGAATAAGCACTTTCCTGGTAAGCGCAAGGGCCTGAGTTCAATTCCTGGTTCTGGAAAAAAAATCCACTAACATAACCCAAGCCCATCACAGTGCATAACAGGCGCACACACACCACTTGCCACTCGTGCGCCACTCTGAGCCCTGTAAAGATGGCTCCAGGGCTGGTGAGATGGCTCAGTGGTCTAAAGCACCTACTTAGAACAAGCTAAGCTAAGCAAAAGCACAGTGACCGCGGTTCTAATCCCCAGCACCACATGCCAGCCAGCCCCGCCCCCTGGTGGGCTGAGCTGGCCACACACACACACACAAAAAAAATAAATTAATTAAAAAAAAAAAAGAAGGTAATTTCTAAAATTATAAAAAAAAAAAGATGGCTCCCACCTCTGCCACCCCTCTTTCTCAGTAGTGGTCTTGCTGTGTTGCCAGGGTGGCAGGCATCAAACTCCCAGGCTCAACAGGGTCTCCTGCCTCTGCCTCCCAAGTAGCTCCCAACTACACAGGTACAAGCCACCATGCCTGGTTAAAATTCCCTTTTCCGTGTATGTGTGTGGCGTTGGGGACGAACCCAGGACCTCATGCACTCTAAGCAAATGCTCTACCACTGAGCCACACACCTAGCCCATCTCTTGGGGAGCAAAATTTACCTTCCCCTCCATGGCTGTGTAATTATCATCCAATTAAAGGGTGCCATTGCTAAGCTGGAATACAGGCATAGGCCGGGCCACCCCTCCACCTTGTCTCCAGAGCCTCCTGCCCCAGCCTCGTCACCTGCTCACTCCTGCCACAGGCCCCTTTGCAGCTGCGCAGAATGCCAGGCTTAGTCTGTTCTTCCCCAGGTCAGCATGTGGCTTGCCCCTCACCCCTTTATTCAGGGCTCTGCTCAAAGTCACCTCCACAGGAAGCCTTCCCAGACCACCCACCTAGAACACCTCTCCTCCACACCCTCCCTGGCTCCCCAGCTCCGCTTCATTCTCCTCGAGTTTCTAATCCCTGCTGAAATGATCTCTCTGCATTTATTTCACTGGACAGTATCAGATGCTGCCACCAAGGTGTGGGCTTTGTCTCTGTCACCCTCAAGCCACTGGTCCCCAGCAGAGCACCTGGCACATTCCAGCAGCTCAGGAGCTTAAAGGGATGGAAGACCCATCACACCCTGTGGTAGCCACAACCACTGTGTTTGTCAGCCTAGAATGCAAAATGGGGACGGAAGGCTGGGCCTTAGGGAAATATTGGCTCAAATACAAGGGTCTAAACTGGGCATAATCCTACCACTTGGGAGGCTGAGACAGGAAGATCACTGTGAATTTGAGGCCAGCATGAACTGTGTACACAGTGAGACCCTGTCTCAAAAAACCAAAATACCAGACCAAAACAAAACAAAACCAATAGCAAAAAACAGGAGCTTAATATTCAAACAAAATAAAACTGAGCTGGGGCCGGGGAGCTAGCTCAGCGGCACAGTACTCGCCTGGCAAAGGCAAGGTGCTGAGTTGGATTTCAGGGGCCAAAAATAAATAAAATAAATAAAGCTGAACAAAAAAAAAAAAAAAAAAGAAAGAAAAAAGTAAGTAGTATAGGATCCCAGCTCCTAAGGCAAGGGGGTCCATGACACTCTAGGGTTCCTTGTTCCTGACAAGGCCGCGAGGAAGTCCTTCCTGACCTCTAGCAACTGTCCCTCTAGCTGCCTTCTGCAGCAGTAGCTTCCTAAGCTTTGAGTCCATCTGTCTTATCTGTCTGTCCAGCAGCTGTGGGGTGAGGGGCAGCGGGGCTCCTCTCCCTTCCTGGGTGAGGTGTCCCATCCCAGCTTTTCCGGCCTTTCAGGCCCGGAAATCCGCCCTCTGTTGGGAACAGAAGAGCCGGGACACTGGGATGGCCTGGGCGCCTCCTCCAGCTTCCTGTCTGCTTCCCTTCAGGCCCTGGGCTGGGCACAGTGCCCTGTCAATGGGGTGCCTGCCCCAGAGATCAGCCCAAGTGGTGTGTCCTGAGCCAGTAGGGTAATCAGGACAGGAGCCCAGGCAGGAGATTGAGGCAGGAGATTGAGGACATGGCAGAAGGGTTTTTTTCTTTTTTTTTGCTCCGAATGCCTTCAGGGCAGGTTTGGCTGGCTTGAGTTGTGAGGATCGAACCCCAGCAACCTGAACCTGACACCTTTGTTGAAGCAGTCACTTAAAGAACTGAGCTAAGGGGCAGGCCCCCTAGATTGAGGACATGGGATGCTTACCAACCCTCCCCTCCCTGCGCCTCCAGAGCACACTGGGATTTCCAAGGTGGATGTGCCCTTGGCCACTTACATTGACTGCCATCGCTTGCCTGGCCAGGGGCCACCAGCCCTGTCCCCACCTGCGGCCCCATGGCCCACTCTCCAGTGGCCACTGCAGTCCTTTTAGGGGAAGTCAGTCGCAGTTGTCCTCTGCTCCCACTGCAGGTGTGGCCCTCCTGTCTTGCCCAGTGAGAGTGCAGGGTCCCCTCAGCCCTAGAGATGGGCTCCTCACGACCTGTGCCCCACCATGTCTGTGACCTGGAAGCATCCTACTGACCTCTGTCCCCCAGCACCAGACACCCCAGGGCCTTACACCTCTGCTAAAGCCCTTTCCTTACACAGGCCCCCTGGGTTCCTTCCCTTTGCACTCTACTGGAAGCCTTTCTTCATCTCTGGAGTGTTCTCTGGCCACCAGTCTGAAGCGTGACCTTCTCCACAGTGGCGGGACTGCAGTGCTAGAGCCGCCATACTTGGCTTCAGCTTGGGCCCCGAT
This sequence comes from Octodon degus, assembly GCF_000260255.1. Classification (NCBI taxonomy): domain Eukaryota; kingdom Metazoa; phylum Chordata; class Mammalia; order Rodentia; family Octodontidae; genus Octodon; species Octodon degus. The sequence continues at coordinate 2,415,700 of NW_004524714.1, read as the reverse complement.
ATTCTTCAGGTGAATGAACATGTGAGCAACCCCTGCTCCCAGGGACAAAGTCCAGCCCCTTGTCTGCTCCCAGGGACGAAGTCCAGCCCCTTGTCTTGGTCCACTTCGTTCTTGTACCCTTCATGGCATCATGTCATGGATCTCCGAAACTTCCCCCAGGAGTGCCTCTCCCTGTGGCCCCAGGGCCTTTGCACACGACATTCCCTCTGCTGTCCCAACCTCTCCCTTCCCCCGACTGCTCATATTCAAACTCCAGCTCTCACTTTCCTTGGAGAGTCCCAGAACATGTCCTGCCCCCCAACTCTGACAGTCAAACCCAGGAATCCAAGCACCCATCTGAAAAACCTCAGCTCTATTAATTAATTAATTCCTTATTTTATAGATTTAGGACATTTTCCTTCTAATACTCATAGTGAAATCAATTAATAAGTAACAGTGACAGAGGCAAATCAGACCCATTAATCAACCACATTAATTATTGAAATAACCATCCCCTTTTATCTTCTGTATGAACTGATTCGTTCTGATAACTGATATCACTTATTGCATACATTACCTTAATTAACTGTATTAATGAGGAGTAATTAAAGCCCATTATCCTTTATTTCCCCAGTGCATATTTAAATCTGAACTGAACCTTTAGGAGCTTTGGTCTGGGCCTGGAGGAGAAAGCTTGAGGCAGCCTTCTCTGCCTTCTCCGTCCCCAGGTCCATCCTCCAGGGCACCTAGCCCCAACCCCTGTCACCTGCTTCCGGCTTCCCTACTCTGCCCAAGTGCTCTACCTCCTCTTCTGAGGCCCAGCATCCTTAACTGAGGACCGGGCATACTCAACCCTGCGAACCCCCACTCTGCTCCTGGGGGCCGGGGTCAGCCCACCCCAACTTCCACTCACGTTGTCAGAGAAAGCAGAGAAGCCATAGGGCTTGGGCAGAGGGCTGGGAAGCCCTGTCGCTCCATGCCCTGGGAGTCCAGCCCTAGAGCTGTGCATTGACCTCACCCCCATCCCAGGCTCCCTGCTCTACACACCCCTCCAGGATAAACCAGCAAAGGGCGGTTCCTGTTCCTTCCCCACCTGGCTGGTGGAAAAGCCTGGGGTTTGGGGTGGGGGGATGGTGCAGATCGGGAGCCACTGTCCCAAAAGACAGCTGAGGCTGTTGAGCCCAGGGCTGTTAATAACGCTCACAACCCACTGAACGCTGGATTTGGTGGTCCATTACTGTAATCCCAGCACTCAGGAGGCTGAGGTGGGGGAGCGCTGCAATTTTGCAGCCAGCCTGGGGTACAGAGGAAGACCCTGTCCCAAAAAATTAAAACAAAATCCAGAGCAGAAGTCAAAGGGGCAACTCTCAGACACTTTCACTATCACTATCTCTCTCTCTCTCTCTCTCTCTCTCTCTCTCTCTCTCTCTCTTTCTCCCTCTCTTTCCTTGAGACAAGGCCTCACCATATCATTCAGACTGGCTTTGAACTTATGGTAATTGTCCTGCCTCGGCCTCTCAAGTGCTAGGATTCCAGGTATGAGCCAGGGCAGGCAGTTGTTGAACACTGACTGCGCACCCGTGACCTGGAAAGCCCCCGTTTACCACACAGAGGACCGAGGCTTGGCGCCTGACCCAGGGCACACAGCTGTTCCGATGGAACTGGGGGGGGGGGAGTTCACGCTCTCTGCTCTGTTCCTCTGTGGGGTGGGCTCCCCTGGAAACTGCCAGCAGCTGCTAGGTGGAAACAGGAGACTCTGGGGAGCAGAGCATGAAAAAAAAATTTCAACCAGGCAGGCTAGTCACAGTGGTGCACACCTGCAATCCCTGCACTCTGGAGGCCGAAGCAAGAAGATCACCCAAAGTTCAAAGCCACCCTGGGTTACACAGTGACTTCACGACCAACCTGAACTACATTAGTGAGACCCCAACTCAACACCACAAAAATAAGCAGGCACAGGGACTGAGGTTTAATCCCTAGTACCTCATGTTTAGGCAGGCACAGGGACTGGGGTTCAATCCCTAGTACCTCATGCTATGCAATCCCACCCCTGGGAACACTGAGAGGGGGCCGAGTCTGGGCATGGTGGCACAAGCTTGTAATCCCAGTACATGGGAGGCTGAAAACAGGAGGATCACTACGAGTCTGAGCTGCACAGTGTGACCCTGTACCAAACACGTTTTAAAAAAAAAATCATTAAAAACAAAAACAACAAAAAAACCCAAACAGGAACCCAGATCCAAGGCCAGGAAGAGAGACCCCAGCTGAGAAGTGAGAAGCCATGACCCAGGCAAGACCCCTCTGCCTGCCTCAGTTTCCTCTGCACAAGCACCTCTGTCCATTCACGATCCTTCCTGAGCCCAGGCCCAGGAGAAACACTGTACCTGCCATCTGCCTGATGAAGCAGGTGCTATCTGGGACCTCAGTGGACACTCAGGCTGAGGCAGGGGAAGGGCCCTCTCCCTAAGTGTATGAGTGGCTAAGTGTGTGAGCCAGGGTCCAGCAGCCCAGAGACAGGGCCCCCCGAGGGTCGGGGGGGGGGCAGCCGTCCTTCCCCAGGCAGCTGGGTTCCCATAGCCCAAGGCGTCCGGTATCTCGGGGACTGTGAGAAAGTCGCCACAGGAAATGAGACGCAGGAACAGCTGCGCCCCTTCAAATGACAAGGACGGGCCTCGAGAGCCCAAGGAGGCTGCAGGGCCCCGGGCCCAGCGCCCCCTCCCCAGTGGGTAATCACTACCAGATGCCCGGCCGCTGACATCACCCACAGGCTGAGAGAGGGTCGTGGGACTCTGGGGAAAGCTGGGAATGCTTGGAACAGAATCAACATTCCTAAAGGAAATGGGGGGGGGGGACATGGTTGCTTCTCGGTGCCTGGCACCAGGGCCAGGCAGGAGTAACATGGGATGCCCCAGCTTGTTCCACACAGCTCCCCTGGGATTAGGGGCCCAAGTGGCCAGGTGGGAGGTAAAGGGCACTTGGGTGATGCCATATGAAGTAAAGCAGAAGGGTTTTCAGATCCTCCTAAGGCAAGAGAGCTTCAGAAAACACTTCAGAGTGGGGTGCTCCAGCCCCAGCCCAGCTGTGGCTCCCAGGTCACTGAGCCGAGACCAAGTTTGCTGGCTTATCTGATGCCATTTTCTCTGATTCCTCCTCTCTCCTCTCCCCATCTCCCCATCATGCTCTGCTCTAGTTACCCTAGGCTCTGCGCGTCACTCCTCAAACAAGCCGAGGACCTTCCTACCTCAGGACCTTTGCACGTGCTTTTCCCAAACCTTGACACACGCTTCCTCAAACAGGAAGAGGTGTTGTCCCTCATTCTTTTGCTCAAACATCACTTCCTCACAGTGACTTTTTCCCTAATCTTTCTTGATTGCCACGGCCAGCCATTTCCCCCAGGATCAAATCCCTCACTTGACTTTTACATTTTCTTGGTGGCTCTTTTTCCTTCTAGTTGTGCATATAATGCTTCTTTCTGCTTTACTGTCTGGCTTCCCTGAATTGTCACTGGGTTCCAGGGTGAGGGTCTGCTATGCTTGAGGCTGTCTCCCCAGAAGCTACTGGCATGGGTGAACCTCGGTAAATATAAACATGAGCGAAATGCTAAACCCACTAACCCAGATCCCCACATGATATCTGTTTTGGTTTCTGGGAACCCTAGCTTGACAGCTGCTGTGGGAGTGGGGTGAGCAGCTCCAGGGCTCCCCTCCTCCTCTGTGCTAGGGGCTGAGGGGGCTCCAAGATTCTTCCCACAGGAGCCCTGGGTCCTCTGGTGCTGGGAGCCTGGGAGCAGCTGCACAGGCCCCTCCTCCCTCCTTCCTCCTCCTGTGAGGACCTCAGCCTCCAACAGAACAGCAGGAAACTCCTGCAGCCTCACCTCTTCCCCTTCCTTCCTCCTGTTCCAGGTGCACCCTGCCGCCCCCACCCCCGGGGCTGGTGATGGACCCCTGCCTGCCACTGAAGTAAGTGTATCCTTCTCTGGAGACTCAGGCAGCAGGGCGTCCTTGCAGGCCCTTGTGGGCTACTGGGGAGCAGATACTGGCTGCGGGTAGGGCCAGAGTGGTCATAAGGGAAAGGAGCTCCCCTGGCACCCCAGCCCTGGACCAAGGGAAAATGTGCACAGTACTTGGAGGGCAGTGGGATGCTGGATCTCAGGGCACCAGGACAACGCTAGTCTGGCTGGCTCCCCAGAACCTCTGGACACTCAGGAGGTGGTAGGGTGGGGTGGGGAGGGGATCTGTCCACTTCCTCTGACAGCCCTGGGCCGAGCCTGATGCCAAAGACACTGCCAGGACCAGCAGGTTTCTGCCTACAGTGAGAAAGGCTTGGGTGGGTCTTGCCTTGGTGTTCTCAAGGCTTCATGGACCTTCGCTTACAGGCCCTGAGGGGCACATAAGCCGAAGTGTCATCACATGGCCCTGCTGTGGCTTCTACTCACAGCATCAAACTGGCAAGCAAACCTCTTTTTGCTCATCCACAAAATGGAGTGCTAAGATTCCCTCTCTCCTGGTGCTGTTCTGATGCTCTGAGACACGGATGCCCGGCCTGGGCAGAGGCAGGGCTAGGGACAGAATTGCAACCAAAGAAGGCTGACTTAGAAAAGTCCAGACAAAGCAAAAGGTCCTGAGTTCAATTCCTGGTGCCCTCCCCTGAAAAAGAAAAGTCCAGACAGCCAGGCATGCCAGCTGGCCCATGCCTATAATTTGAGCACTCTAGGAAGCTGAGGAAGGAGGATGGAAAGTTCAAGTCCCACCTGGATAATTTCATGAAGTCTTGCCTCAAAATTAATATGTTAAATAAGGGCTGGGGACACGGTGCAGTGGAAGGTCTTGGCCTGGGTTCAATCTCCAGTAGAGCGCTCGATACAAACACACACACACACACACACACACACCCCAAGTCCCAGATGCCAGACGCACACCCAAGTTTGTCAGCGGCTCCAAGGGTGCAGAACTCCTTCTGAAGTCACTCGTGTCCCACTCTGGCCTTGCCCGGGCCCGGCTCGGTCACTCACCTTCGGGGCCCCAGTGTAGAGCGCCTTCTGCCCACTGCAGTCATGGTTCCCCGAAGTGGCCACCAGCAGCAGCCTGGAGACCTCCTTAGTTCGGTGACTGCCGCCTTTCTCAGACTTTGAAACTGTAGCTCAGAGCAGGACTCCAGGGGCGGAGCTTGACCCAGGGCCACGCCCATGCCACGCCTCTCCTACTTCTACCCGGCCCCCTCCACGCGTACTCCTCTAGGGGCGATGCGCGCTCACACGCATCCTCTCTCGCCCCGCCCCCTTCTCTTCGGTCTAAAACTGAAGGGGCCGCGCCCGCCCCGCGCCCCACCCCGCCCACTTTCCCTTTGGTTGGCCGAGTCGACGATAGGCCACGCCTCTAAACACGCCTTCCTCCCGCCCCTCTCCCGACGCAGCCAGGCTCCCAGGCTTTCAAGCTCAAGGCTTGGGGGACCTCAGAACTTCCCGGGACCTATCGGGCCCTCTTCACTGATGCAATCTCCGCTCCTCCACGCCTGAATGAAGCTGAATTAAGGGAGAGGGTGGCAGGAGAAGGATCCTGGGGCGGCCAGGGAGGTGCAGCCCGACTGGGACAGGTGACTTCCCCTCCCTGTGGTTCAATTTCGCCGCTGTCATTTGGAAACTAGCAGCCTCTCCTTGCTAGTTTTCTCTGACACTGTTATGGGTCAGGGTCAGCGCAGTGCCTGGCTGGATTAAGTTCTTGGTAAATGTGCAGATTTTTTCTTTTTGGCCCAGATGTTGCTGGGGACACCCTCCCCGAAGGTCCCGCCCTCCCTGCCCCTGGAAAGCACCTACCCTTCTGGGGCTGTATCCTGAGGAACTCCGCCCCCCTCTGTGTCTGTTGTGGGATCCTCGGACTTTCTTATAGGGTCCAGCTCCATCGTGGAAGGGCCAGGTCCCTTTGCAGGTGTGTCCTCTGGGGGGCCACCAGCCTCCACTTCCTGCTCAGCTGCCTCTGAGCCTGGCGGGTGAGGCAGACCTTGAGGGACCAGATGGGGCTCAGGGTCCACCTCTTGGGCCTTCTGGGTGGCCTGTTTGTCTCGAGCCTTCTTGAGGTTGGGCCGAGGCATGGTGCCCATGTGACTGTACATGTCACTGGAGCGCGCATAGGCTGGAGGGCTTTTGGGAATTGTCACCATGTCATCCTGTGTGGCTTCGAAGGTGTCAGGCTTCAGAGGGGACCGGATGCCGATGGGGGCTGAAGATCGCCTCAGAGTGAAGGACCGGGGGAGGTTGGAGAGACTCCCAAGGCCCTTGAACTTGAAGAACTCTGGAAAGCAGGAAGGGAAGGAAAAGTAATCATTGTCAACGTCAGCAGCACTGACAATAACAATAAAAACTACACTGTAGCCTAAATCCCAGCACCCAGAAGGAGGATGCAGGAGGGTCCCTATGAGTTGGAGCCCAGCCTGGGTTTCACAGTGAACTCAACAAACAAAAATGACCACTGCCATGAACTGCAGGGCAGAAGGGAATGTCCACACCCGCCTCTGCGGAGTGTGTTGGGGAACGGAGCAGGAAGTGGTCACCAGCTGAAGGGCTACCCACTCCCTCATCTGGGGTCCCCTCCTTCCTGTGCCCCATTCCTCGCTCAGCTGCAACACTCAGGTGACACCATCTTCCCCTCACTTCTGCAAGGCTACGGAAGCTGTGAAGTCACTGCTTCCTGCCCTCAGTGTGGGACTGTCCCTGCTCATGGCCACCACCATCCATCTTCCGTACGGCCCCCAGATCAATACAAAGGAAAAACCCTGGCATTTTCCACTTTCTTAGTATCCTCTGTCTCCTCTGTCCTCTCACCCACACTGGGACGTAGGTATGACGCTCCCTGTGACCAGGGTAGAAACTGAGGCCTAGAGAGTGAGAGAGACTTGCCCATGTCAGACAGTGAGCCTTGGCTGAGACCGGATGAAGGCCCACGGGTGGGGACTGTGGGCCCCTGCAGCCTTGTTCCCAGCCCTGCCTGCCCGTGCTCTGCTCTTAGACAGCCCTGCATGGGTCAGAGACTGCACCAGGGGCCAGAAGGGAGCCATGGACTGACCATCTTCTCAGCATCTTGGGCTCTGTCTCCTGGGCACCAAGATCTAGAGGAGACAGTAGTGAGAATAGCAAGAGAAACTGAGCCCCACCCCGCTCTGGGGATGGGCTTAAGACCTACTCCTTAGTCCATGAGATCCGGGGTAAGCCTGGGCCTCAGTGTTTCCACTAGTGGAATGCAGGAACACACAAGCATACGCACACCCTGGTGCTATCACATCAAAGCAGAGGACAGCAGTGTGCTGGGGCCAGTAGGGACCCCACAGGGGAAAGGAACAGCAGTGGATGCTGGGGCCTCCCCATGAAGCGTTTTTAGGACCTCCAACCTCACTGCTGATGGGAATGGGGGAGGCAGCACCCCACAGCAGCATCCCCTCCCCCTGCCCTGGCTCTAGTAACTCCCAAGAGCTCTCCCTGAGATCAGGCATGAGCCTAAGTCTCCTCTGCCCAGTTTTAAGATCAGAGAGATAAAGATGCTTGAAGCAAAGACTGAGATGCAGTGGGGGACAGAGACAAACACAGAGACAGAGACAACCGAGTAGCCAGTGGACGCCCAGCCCGCTGAGGAACAGAGAGAGCAGGACCCAAGCCAGGGTGTGGACAGATGTGGACCTGTCAAGATGCTGGGGACAGAGAGGAATGGGCAGAAAGAACAACAGAAAGGAGATGGCGATGAAAAGCCAGATGCAGGGAGAACCTGCGCGTGGATAGACAGAGGGACAGGCACAGCCGCACTCACTGAACTTTTTGCTGGACTTCTTGGTTCCCTCCGTCATCTTGGCAAGTGATGTGAAGCCCCCGGCAGCTGGACATCGGGGTTGCGATGCCTCCCCCATCCGTTCCCCTTTCTCTTGCCCTCACTGGCTTCCTCTGTGTATTTTTAAACTAGCGAAACTCCCACAGCCCCACCCCCACCCTCTCCGCAGGGGGCGGGGGCTGGGGCCTCTCTGTCCGCCCCTGAGGGCCGCCTCCTTGGCCCCAGCCGCAAAGCAGGGGCAAGGGGCACAGTGCAAGCCCACGGGACCTGGGAGGGCTGGGGAACAGACCGCAGGCTCTGGGATCAGTGCCTGCTGGGCTGGGGCCACAGGGGACCTGGCAGCTGCCGCCAGGGGTCTGCGCCCTAATAGCACAGGCCAATGTGCAGGCCACTTCATCTCATGCCTCAGTGCCCAGAGATGGGCTGGCAGCTGTGGTGTGCTCGGCTTGGCAGGCCCCTTGGTCACAATGGGATCTTGGCCCAAGAAACACTTCCTAAGCCTCAGTTTGCCCCATGTTCAGTCCACCAAGCAGGGCCCCCCAGAAGCCACGCCTGCTGAAGCATGGTCGCCCCTTTCCAAGTGAGCAGATACCCTGCGAGTTGTTCTACCATACCTATAAGACAGAGATGGGGAAACTGAGGCACAGAACAGCACAGGGCTTTTCTAGGATGCACAGTGAGGCAATGACCCCGGCTGGGTTACCACTTGCCTCTCCAAACTGGCTGCGGTAGTGGATGCCTGTAATCTCCACAGTCAGGAGGCTGAGGCACAAGGATCATCATAAATTCAGTTAGCCTGGGCTACTTAATGAGTTTGTGGGCAGCCTAAAGGACATAGCAAGGCCCTGTTTCAAAAGATAAAAGAAAAATCTAGCCCTTCCAGATCCCCTAACCCATGAGCTAGTGTTCTTTCACCTTACAACTTCATGGTGTGTGTGTGTGTGTGTGTGTACACGTGCGCGTGAGCGCATGCATGCTCCACTTTTGTGTGAAGAATTGAGATAAGGAAATGTGACCTCCGGCATGCACTGTTTGTCTGAGACACCTGTAGAAGCCACAACTTCTGAAGCCTAAGTTGCCAAATTTCTACAATGGGAACATTGCAAAGTGCACTGTCAATCTGTGGATGGTTGGTGTGTGGTGTGTGTGTGTGCGTGCGTGCGCGCGCGCGCGCCTGGGCCTCACTCAGGGGCTACTGTAGAGCCACACCCTGGGGCCCTGGCTTGGCAACCTGAGACAAGGGCCATGTTCAGATGGGCCCTTCCTGCACCCTCCATGTTAATAATGGCCAAGTCATACCACAAGGAACAGGAAGTTGCTTGTCCAGCTGCAGAGTCTGAGGTGCTGACTTCCACACAGGTGACCTCCCCAGGCCTGCCAGATGGATGTAGTCCTGGTGATGAGGGGCTCAGATGAGCCGCTGTGCTTTTTAATTTTTGTCACCCTGGGGGTTGAATGGCCTTTCTACTGAGTCACATCCTCCCCAGTCCCTTTCTAAAATTTGAGACAAGTTCTCACTAAGTCGTAAATTGCCCAGGCTGGGCTTGAACTTGCCATCCTCTTGCCTCAGCCTCCCAGAATGCTGGGCTTACAGGTATGGTCTACCTTCTGATAAGAGTGAAGAGGACCCCAAGGCCCTTCAAGGATGGGACACAGCCCTGAGGTCATAGCAGCAGAATCCTTTTCCTAGACAGGCCTAGACAGACCCAGATTCAAAGTTTGAGTGAAAGGATAAGGTATAAGGTTTCTGGGCTGTAGACTTAGAGACCAGGGCCCCCACCCCTAAGCCTCCTGTTGAGCTGGAAGCCCCCCTGCATTTCTTAGATCCACAAAACAGATCCATGAGGCAAATCCTGGTCCTTGTCCCCTGCAGTTGAGCTAAGGGCCACAGGCCTCCTTCTCTGCTTTCTCTTCCCTCCCCTGTCCTAGCACCTTCTCCAGCGTATGACTCAAGCAGAGATAGCCTGGGACCTAGGAAGCAGAAGAAGAGGACAGGCTGAGGATCAGGGTATTGATCCCCGGTGAACCCGAATTCAGGCCCCACCAGTGTGACCCTGGCCAAGTCACATCACCTCTCTGGGCCTTTTTCCCCATTTCACAGATGAGGAAACTGAGGCCAAAAAGGAGCAGACAACAGACACAAAACTAGGCATCCAGACCTGGTGGGAGCTGGGGGTCTTCCTGGTGGATGGCTGAGGGTGGGCTCCAGCTTCTCTCCCAGGAGACAGTTTCAGTGTGACCTGGGCTAACGTTCCTTGGCTGTGCCATCAGCCAGTACTGGGCTCCTGGCCAGGCCAACTCCCAACTTGCTGTGTGTCATGCACAAGTGACTTTGCCTCTCTGGGCCTCAGCTTCTTTTTCCATGAAATGAGATGTCAGCAGCCTCTGGGAGACGTCCTGGCCAGCACATGAGAGTTTCTAGGGGCTGGGACGGGGTGTGCAGGAAGGAAGCTCACTGATCGAGGCCAGGCGAGCCCAAGGGGGCAGGCACAGTGTGCTAGCCCAGGAGCCCCGGGCCACAGCGCCGTGTTGCTGGGGTACGGGTGGGTGCCTTGTCAGCCAGCACTAGGCTCAGCCTGCTGTTGGCGGGCGCCAGGGCAGTTGCTGTCATCCTCGGGAGAATGAATGGGGCTCAGTGTGCTGAGCTCAGAGCCCCCTTTGTGCTGCCTCGAGTGGCCGTTGGGAGTGTGGCCGCAGAGCTGCTGGCGGCGGCTGTTCCACAGGCCCTACCCAGCCTGTGCTGGAGGCCAGTCCCGCCTGCCACGGGCTGCAGTTGAGCTAAGAGCTACAGGCCCCCCGTTCTGCTTTCTCTCCCTTACCCTGTCCTAGCACCTTCTGCAGCCTATGACTCAAGCAGAGATAGCCTGGGACCTAGGAAACAGAAGGAGAGGACGGGCTGAGGATCAGGGTATTGATCCCAGGTGAACCTGAATTCAGGCCCCACCAGTGTGACCCTGGCCAAGTCACATCACCTCTCTGAGCCTTTTTCCCTGTCAGTAAAACGAGGCCATACAACAACGTGCAGCGGGCCATGCCCAGACCATCATTTGTGTTTCATTCACTTACGTCTTTATATGTCGGTTCCAAAGACACCTTAAAGCAGCCCTGGTGGCACACCTGCAGTCCCCACACTTGGGAGGCTGAGGCAGGAGGACCTCAGCAATCTCCAGGCCAGCCTGGGGAACACAGCAAGTTCAAAGCCAGCCTGGGCTACAGAGTGGGGCCCTATCATGAAAACCCAAAGAGACCTCAAGCTTCCTTTGAGAGCTCTGGGCCTTCCTACCCTCCTGGGCCTTGCTTTATGGGAGCCATACCATTCAACAGACGCTCTCCCCTCATTGGCTTGCTTGCCTGGTGCTCGGGGCCATGTGCTGTGATGGTAAATGAATGACGCTGGGCTCTGACAGCCAAGGGACTGGGCTTTAAATTACAGCTGGGAAGCTTCCTGGCTGTGTGATCTTCAGCAGGCCACCTGGCCACTCTGAGCTGGTCTCCTCTTCTGTCACTTGGGCCCAATAATAGCAACCTTCCAAGAGCGGGCTGCAAAGTTTCAGGGAAACGCCATATGTCAATACAGGAGAGTATCAGCAGCCCCTGGGTATCACAGTGAGCCTCTGCCCTGTGTCCCCACCCAGAGAACTTCCCAGCTGCAGAGATTCCCACCCCACGAGTCTGTCTTCCCAGCCTTTCCATGTGCTCCAGCTGTCCCTGCTCCAGGGAGGAGCACAGAGACCTAGACTATAGTGGCCAAGGGCCCACTTTCCTCCCTAGTGCCTCAGTTTCCCTAATAGTTAAATGACACAGGATCGAGACTTTCTTGGGGCCTGCTCAGCTAGCCAGTCAACAGACATTAACTGACGACAGGCCCCATGCTGGATCTTGCCAGTTCAGTGACCCCACCAGAAGCAGGCAACAGCTAAACAGCTGGTGTGGTGGTACAGGCCTACAGCCCCAGCACTCAGGAGGCTGAGGCTCCTGGGAGCTCAAAACCAACCTGGATATGTATCAGAGACCCTGTCTCAAAAGTACAAAACAGCGCTCGGGAGATGGCTCAGTAGAATAAGCGCTTGCCTGGCAAGTGCATGGTCCTGAGTTCAACCCCCAGTACTGCAAAAAAAAAAAAAAGTACAAAACACCAGGACCTGCCTTGTCGGCCCCACCCCCGGGGCTTCTATAGACAACAATTGAGACTGGGCTTGCCTGTAATCCCAGCTCTTGGGAGCTGGTGGATCACTGTAAATCCAATCTAGTAGTGAGACCTGGAGCACCCTGTAGACCCTTCCCTAAAAAAAAAAAAAAGTTCAAGACAAAGAGAAAAGCAAAACAGGTTAAACAAGTGAAGGGCCGGTGAGATAGCTCAGCAGACTAAGCACCTGCTTTGGCAAGCACAGGGACTAGGGTTTGATCCCTGATCCCGCATGCTGCCCCAGCCCCAGCCCTGGGGCACACTGAGCCAGCAACCAAGTCTGGGCGTGGTGGCGCATGCCTGTAATCCCAGCACTGGGGAGGCTGAAAGCAGAAGGACTACTATGAGTCTGACTACCTAGTGAAACCCTGTACCAAATACATAAAATGGAAAAAAAAAAAAAAAGTGTAAAGCAAGTGGGAAACTGTTTACTCCTCCTCCTTCCTGGCGTTTGTCAGCCTTGGTGCTTTGAGGCCCAGGCTTAAGACAGCTCCTGGCTCCTTCCCACCAGGGCTGAGGGCCTGTGGCCCTGAGGGGAAGTGACTGGCAGATGTCAGGGTTTGGGCCAGGGATAATGGGGTGGAGGTGACAACATAACCGGAAACTCCTCTGCTACAGGATGTGACTTAGGGAGGCTCCGTGGGAAACAAGCAGCCTTCTTGGGCCTGAAAGGTTGATAGTGCCAACTAGGGGCCCAACCCACCAATGCTGCTGTCCTTTCCCACACCCCACCTTGGCCCTAGACCTTGAGACTTTGACCCAGCTCAGATGGGCAGAGCCCTGATATCTGCAAGTTTTGGGGGTTCACACCAGATGAAGCTGCTTCTAACACCAGTGTGGCCACTGACTAGCTGTTGGAGCCTGGCCAAGTGATAATCAGATCTGAGTCCCGGCCTTTTGTGCACAGTGGAGGTGATAGTAGTGCCCACTTCCTCTGGCTGACAACTGACGTAACTTACATAGAGCATTCAGCATAGCGCTTAGGCTGTTCATGTCTCCCAACAGATTGGTTATTTTCTCCTTCCCTAGTCCAATTTAATAGCTTCCTGCTTTTAACCAAGAATATACCCATCCAACCTGCTCCAATTCATTCCCTGACCTGCTCCACACTGCCCCCAGGAGGGAGATCCCTGCTCCTAACCCAGGCCCTCCACAACCTCCCTGGCAGGGCCTGTCCCCATAACAGGGCCTCAGGGGAGGGACACCAGGGTCATCCTAAACATCCCAGTCTCCTAGGAGGGGGCTCCGGACCGGGTGAGAGCCAGGAGCACTCCAAGGGCTTCTTGCAGGTACATCGGGAGCTGGGGGTGGGGTGGGATCAAGGGAGCACAGCCCTGAGAGCAGGAGGGTGAGGAAAGCTGGGTGGATCACAAAGGAGACATCTTCAGCAAGCTGCAGAATAGGGGACAGACTGAGGGTGAAGAGGAGGTAGAAAAGACAGCACTGCTGGGCTGCTAACTGGGCAGAGCTGGAGGATGAAGCAGGAGGCTTCTGGAACCAAAAAGATGCTGGGGAAGGAAAGGGTGTGGATGGTCCTAGGGCGGGGGTGGGGGTGGGGGTGGGGCAGTTGGTGTCTGCAATTAAGGACAGCAGGCTCTACTGCCATCTTCCTGGCTCACTGTAAACAGTGTGAGCCACGAGATTCTTCACACTGAAGATCCAGCTTTGTTATTATGTGACCTTGGGCAAATGACCTTCTCTTTCTGAACCTCAGCGTCCTCCTCTGTAAAATGGGTGAGTGGTCCTGAGCATGGGCCTCTTAGATCAGGAATCAGTAGGACCCCCTAGCAATTCCTGAACACCCCAGGTCGCTGAATTAATGTTAGCTCTTTTGGCGATGATTTGGCTCGGGCCACGCCAACACTGGCGCAGTTTGGCAGAGGCAGGGATCTTCCTGCCTCCCAGAAAACCGGTAGTGGGGCAGGGTGGAGGGGGGTCCTGGGCTAAAAGGCCTGGCGTTGCTTGCTCACAGCCGCCAGTGTCGTCGCGCCCCCTGGCGGCCGTCGGTTACCATGTCAACGGTGGGTGGCGGGGGCTTGGCGGAGGCGTCGGCGGGGGCCGATCTCTCCTCCCAGGGCCGGAGGCCTCTCCCTAGGCGCCTCTCGACTTCGCCTCTGGGGGTGCACTCCCAGCCGGGGAGGAAGGGGGCTCTGCGCGGCAGCCGGTGCTGGGGGGGTAAACTGAGGCAAGCGACAGGCCGCCCCGAGGCCAGGTGTCAAGCTCGGGGCCCCACCTCCGAGAGCGGAGGAGGGGCCGCGGGCGGTGACGCGCCAAGGGCGGCGGGCGGGCGGGCGGCGGGC
>NW_004524714.1:2391626-2401019 GCF_000260255.1 Octodon degus | reverse complement strand
GCGCCCCCGATCGGGGCCGTCGCCGGCGGTGGAGGTGGCGGAGGCGGGGGCAGCGGCGGCGGCGGCGGCGGAGGCGCCTCTGCAGCTCCGGCTCCCCCTGGCCTCCCGGGAACTACAAGTCCCAGGGGGCCTGGCGGCGGCCGAAGGCCGGAAGAGGCGGGGTCAGCACCGCGAGGCAGGAAGTGGCCGTGGAGACGGAAGTGGCGCGGTCGCGGAGGGGCTTGGAGCGCGGCGGCGGGACCCGGAGCGGCTGCGGCTGCTGCTGCAGCTGGGAGTGGCGGCGGCGGCGCGCTGGAAGCGGCCATGGCAAAGCAGTACGACTCGGTGGAGTGCCCCTTTTGTGATGAGGTGACCAAATATGAGAAGCTTGCCAAGATCGGTCAAGGCACCTTCGGGTAAGCCTGGGCCCCGGGGGCCGGAAGCTCTCGGCCTGCACCTTTCAGGGCCCACCTCGGGACGCTCCGGGCGCGGCGCGAGGTGGTTTGGAAGCCGCTGGTCCCGGCGCTGTTCCTTCGGCTCGCTATGCCGCGCCGTAACCCGCTCTGGCCTGCAGGCGCAGGCTGGTCGAGAGAAGCTTGTGATCTGAGTTCGAGGGCGGGGAGGGGTTACAGGGAGGCGCCTTGGAAAGAAGCGGGATTTCTCTAATCACGCTAGAGTGAAAAGGGGCCGGGGATGGGGAAATAAGCTCGGAGCGAGACCGCAGAGACGGGGTGGTGGAGCAGCCGCGTGCCCGGTCTCCGGCCGCGCCCCGCCGGAATCTCCTTCATTTCGCCCCGGCGCTCTTTGGGGGAGGGGCAGGCCCGGCGGAGTAGCGGCTGAACCCCTCTCGCTCTTGTGTTTTTTGTTTTTGTTTTTTTTTGGTTTTTTTTTTGGCTGCAGGGAGGTGTTTAAGGCCAAGCACCGTAAGACCGGCCAGAAAGTGGCTTTGAAGAAGGTGCTGATGGAGAACGAGAAGGAGGGGGTGAGTATGGATCCCAGGAGCCAGCTGTCTTGGACGCTGGCTTGAGTTTTCGCCCGTTGCTTCTAGGACTTTTCATGTTGAGACTCGGTTTATACCTAGTAGCTTGCAAATTTCTGTGTTGTCGGAAATTTGGCCTTCCACCCGAATATTTCATTAAATGTTGTAAAGTATGTGACCTGTTAGTTTTAGGCAAACATAGGGAGGCTCAGGAGGGAGACAGGTCTTGCTTAGAGCGCACAATGGTTGTGAAAGGTAAGCAACCTTTAAATACCGTTCCCTTAGTGTTTTTTGGGTTTTTTTTAAACGTAAAAGGAAAGCACAGACATGTAGTTGTTCGTTTTTGACGCAAGGCTTGGCTGTGTACTTTAGGCTGGCCTTCAAGGTGATCCTCCTGCCTCAGTCTCCAGAGTGCTGGGATTTCAGGAGTGCAGTACCGTGCCCAGCATGGCATATAGGTTTTTTAAAGTGACCAAAAGCCAGGGAGCATATTGGGAAGGAGTAGTCTCTCCCAACTCCATCCTAG
This sequence comes from Octodon degus, assembly GCF_000260255.1. NCBI lineage: Eukaryota > Metazoa > Chordata > Mammalia > Rodentia > Octodontidae > Octodon > Octodon degus. Next base: position 2,399,535 of record NW_004524714.1, on the reverse strand, counting down.
GTTCAGTTGGGCTTCCCAGAGACCTACTCGGAACTGGGGATTGAACCCAGGCTCTTGTGCTTGCCAGGGAAGCGCTTATTCCATTGAGCCATCTCCCCAGCCTTTGGAGGAAATTTAAATTTTTTTTTTTTTAAAACAGGGTTTCCCAGTGTAATCCAAGCAGACTTTGCACTCCTGCAGCTGACCTTGAACTTGTGATACTCAGTGCTAGGGCTCCTGGCATTTGTGACCATACCCTTCAGGAAATCTCTCACCTTATGACTGCAATTCGATCCTTGGCTTTAGTCTTAAAAGTGCTGGGGTGTCATGCCTGTGCCAGCACCCCTGGCTTTTTGTGTTGTTGCTTTTCTTTGGTTGGTTTTTGTCTTTTTGAGGAGGGTCTCTGCAGATCGGGCGGGTTGGCCTTGAACATACTTTGTAGCCCATCCCAGCCTCTAACCCGTGCCTCAGCCTCCGAAGTGCTGGGATTACAGGCTACATCACCGCATTGGCTTTGTGGCTTTGTTTTGTTTTTTTAAGAAATAGTTTGGGCTGGCCTGGAATTTGTGACCCTCTCCTGGTTTATTCTCCTTAATGCTGGAACCTCAGACCTGTACCACCAATCCTGGCTGATTTCTTAAATCTAAAACACAGCCATGGACTTTGGAGGCTAAGACAGGAGGAGCACCATCGGTTCAAGGCCAGCCTGGACTACATTATAAGATCTTGTCCTCTCCGCCATTTTTTTTTTTTTTTTTTAAATGTTTTTAGTACATGGTCTCACTACACAGATCAGATTTGTGATCCTCTTGTTTTCAACCTCCCAAGCAATGGGATTACAGGTTTGCACCACCACACCGTCTGTCTCAGTCACTGTCTCAGCAGGGCCAGCACTGGCACAGCATGCTGGGATTGAAAACCCAGGTGCCTTCACCTGCCTAAGCAGGCACTTTAATCCACTAAGCTTCTGGCCAGCCCTCCCCACCCCATTTTTGATAGCCCAAAGGGCAGAATGCCAATTTTGTCATAAGGGTTCGTTATCGTGAGTGTATAATATCCATATTTTTCTTTAGAATATTTCTATTGGTGAGTTGTTCATTTTAGTTGTTTGTTTGTTTGTTTTTTGCCCCGGAACCGGGGATTGAACTCAGGCCCTTGCACTTGCCAGGGAAACGCTTATTCCACTGAGCCATCTCCCTGGCCCTTTAGTTTGTTTTATTTAAACAATGACTACTGAACAGGAAGAAATACCTAAAGTATTGGATTTTTAATATTTATTGGTTGATGTTTATAAACATCAAAATTTTTAATGTGCACTGTTGTTTGGTGTACAGTCTCAAAAATAATAAATTCTATATAAACTGCAATGAAAATATGAACAGAACTTTACAACAAAAATCTGCTTCAGTTATCACGCCCAAGGTAGTCTTCACACACAGTAACCCGCATGTTCCATACGCAAGTCCCATTACGCTGATAGCACGTGTGTTTAGCTCTTCCTGTGCGGCAGGCTATTTTTGTCGCCTCTTGCCTTCCTGTTTCATGCACAAGTACTGCTTATACTGATTGTATGTATTTTGTTTTCCTGCCTTTTCCTGTAGGCCACAGTTAACTGTTGATTTTTCTGTCACAGTGGGTCTTTGTGTTGTGCCCTGCCTCTTCACCTGTCAGCTCACCCATGTGCTCTGGTTTTTTGCATAGTTCCCCGAGCAGAAATGTTTTGATTTTCCTCTGCTGTCAGTGCTCTCGTATGAATTCCAGTCCCAGTCTTGTAAGAAAATTTTTCTGTGGTATTTTACACTTGTTATTTTTGTGAACCAGCAAACTTAACCACATTTAGGATTGAGTGAATCACAGGTGTTGGCCAACACTTTGTGTTTCAAGTGACATCACATGGTTGCTGCACAACTCCTCAGTGTCTCTGCCTTTGTTTTTTTGTTTTTTTTTTTAAACATTTATTTATTTATTTATTTAGTGTGTGTGTGTGGCCAGCTCAGCCCACCAGGTGCCGGGGCTGGCTGGCATGTGGTGCTGGGGGTTTGAACCACGGTCCCTGTGCTTTGTCAAGCTTGTTCCAAGTAGGTGCTTTAGACCACTGAGCCATCTCACCAGCCCCTGCCTTTGGTTTTAATGTAAAAGTTTCTGTTTTGTCAGGGTTTCACTACCAGTATCCCCTCATGGTACATTGTGACATCAGCAGTACCAGTTTGTTTTTCCTTGCCATGTTTAGGAGGCCCGTGTTACAGCTTTCTGAAATCCAGAGAAGATTGCATGATACAGTTCTCTGCTTTGAAATCACAGTGTTTCGTTTGGAATTTCTCTTTTGTTCCTGGCTACAGTTCCTGTGCTGGTCACCTTGTGCTGTTAGCAAATGTCGCATCAGTTGGAAACTGGTAAACCAGTAGTTGAATGGCGTTTCGGTTAGTTTGGGATAAGAGCCTCGAGTCTGTTTGCGTCATCACTCGGCTTACTCCTGTATGACTAAGGACCTGTTGGCAGAGGTCTGAGATAAATTTCTAAATTGAAAATAGTGTTTCGTCTACAAAGGTGTAAATTCTTCTGCTGTATTTTGAAGATTTTGGGAATATGCTACCTACAGCTCCAGTGAGCCTGAAATGCTGCGAGGTGTACAGCGGTGGTCGGTGGTCGGTGGTCGTGTTACCAGCTGGCACGTCCATTGCTTGACATTTACCCTCAGATGTCTCAGACGCTGAGTGGATGACAGCCAGATTGTTAGTTCTTTTTCTTTCTTTTGTATCATCTCACCTTAGGCAGTTCTGTTTTTGTTTTGCAGTACTGGGGATCAAGCTTGGACCTTGTGCTTGCCAGACAGGCGCTTACGCCCCTGAGCTGTATCCCCAGCCCACCTCAGGCAATTTTGAAGGAAACCAAATCTCCTTAATGTCCTTGTTATTTTATAGACCTCAACCTCACACCCATGGCTTTTCCATAAGTCTTTTGTATTCTTTTGATTTCTGCGAGAGAGCCCTGTTGTGTACAGTTCCTGCACACCCTGGAGTGCATGACAAGCCAGGCCTGGTGGTGCAGGACTGTCAGCTTGCCTCGGCTAAATAAGTTAGTTCAAGGCCAGTCTGCACTACAAAGTGAGACCCTGCCTCAAAATATATAGATTTAAATTTGTTTAAAATGTTATGGTTTACTATAACGTTGAAGTAGTCAAATGTCTATCCCTTTTTCAGTGCGTTATCACACATCAACTCCTTGAGGTGTGTGTGCCGCTGGTACGCCCATGTTGTAGCTCAGGCCCTGAGACAGCTAGCGACAGAGCACACAGCCCCTCCCTCGGGACTCGGGTCCCTGGGTGCGCGTGCAGTCAGTCCACAGCGAGGGGCTGCAGCACTCGCCTTGGGACCATTTCCTCTCTTTCCTACCCAGTTCCCCATCACAGCCTTGCGGGAGATCAAGATCCTTCAGCTTCTCAAACATGAGAACGTGGTCAACTTGATTGAGATTTGTCGAACCAAAGGTGAGTTGCAAGTTGCACGGAACTAGGAGGAAGTGAGCCTTCCGCTCGCTGAGCCTGTGCAAAAGCTGAGGTGGGAGCTCTTGGCGTGCCGCCTCCTGACTCTGATGTCAGAGCCAGAGCTCCCCCTGCTGCCGCAGCACCCACAGGGGAGGCATTACACCCATGTGCTGTGTGGAGGCCGCAGGTGTCAGAGCTCCCCCTGCTGCCACAGCACCCACAAGGGAGGTGTTGCCTCCTGGGGCGCTGTGGAGGCCGCAGGTGTCTGGGCTGAGGAGGGTGAGTTGGGCGTTGACCTTGCCCTGCTCTGTGCCTCAGCCTCCCCGTACAACCGCTGCAAGGGCAGCATATACCTGGTGTTCGACTTCTGTGAGCACGACCTCGCTGGCCTGCTGAGCAACGTCCTGGTCAAGTTCACGCTGTCCGAGATCAAGAGGGTCATGCAGATGTTGCTCAACGGCCTCTACTACATCCACAGGAACAAGGTGAGGGCCCGGGTGGCTGCTGCTGACGCAGGCTCTGAAGACCCTGGGGACAAGGCTGAGCCGCCCTCGTGCTCTCTTATAGATCCTGCACAGGGACATGAAGGCCGCCAACGTGCTCATCACTCGGGACGGGGTCCTGAAGCTGGCTGACTTTGGGCTGGCCCGGGCCTTCAGCCTGGCCAAGAACAGCCAGCCCAACCGCTACACCAACCGCGTGGTGACGCTCTGGTACCGGCCCCCGGAGCTGCTGCTCGGTGAGGGTCCCGAGCTGGCACGGGGGCAGGGGCCGGGCACCTACCGGGCCACCGCCTCCTGCTGCCTCCACTGCTGGGGCATCTTAGGCCTCCAGCCCCGGGGCGCCGTGTTTCCCGAGGCCCGTAGGCTCAAGGGCCCCTCCCGGTACGCTCTTCTTCCCAGGGGAGCGGGACTACGGTCCGCCCATTGACCTGTGGGGCGCAGGGTGCATCATGGCCGAGATGTGGACCCGAAGCCCCATCATGCAGGGCAACACAGAACAGCACCAGCTTGCCCTCATCAGCCAGCTCTGCGGCTCCATCACCCCAGAGGTGCGTGAGCGGGGCCCTGGGGTCTGCAGGAGAGCGAACTCACCAGGGAGGGATGTATAGGGTCAGGCCTGCGCTCTGCAGCCTCCCAGGCTATATTCAGGTCTCAGCCTCGCCCCAGCTGGCTTTGTGGCCTTGGGCAGGGTGTTTAAGTAAGTGCTATCTCGTGGGGGAGGGGGAGCTCAGCCCACCAGGGGGCGGGCTGGCTGGCATGTGGTGCTGGGGGATTGAATCGCGTTCCCTGTGCTTTGCTAAGCTTGTTCTAAGTAGGTGCTTTAGACCACTGAGCCATCTCACCAGCCCCCTCTCCTTTTTTTAAAAAATGTATTTAGTACAGACCCAATACTATTGGGGGGCCTGCCCCTTAGCCTGGTTCTTTAAGTGGCTGCTTCAACAAAGCAGTCAGGCTCAGCTTGCTGTGGTTTGATCTGCACAACTCAAGCCAGCCAAACCTGCCCTGAGGGCATTCAGAGCAAAAAAAAAAAATCCTTCCAATACTATTATGGACTGCTGGACTATTTTGGAATATTTTGCTGAGTTCACACACCTGTAATATTTAAATGATGAAACTAAACAAAAAAAGGGGATACAGATGAATGACCATTTTGTATCTGTATTCAAAATGGTTAGGATAGATATATATCTACATTCTCTTAATTCAAGGAATACAGGGATTTGGTCTAATACTGTCTGTAAATAGGATATCATGTCAGCATCTTGTACAACAACCACTAGGAAGGCAGTATGCAATGTGTTAATTATTGGAAAATATCCTACCAACTTGATTTGAAAGTGTCTCATTGCTACTTATTTCCCAATAAAATTATGGGGGGAAAATGTATTTAGTACAGGGTCTATAGGGTCTCACTACACAGGTCAGGCTTGTAGCGGCCCTGTTTTCAGCCTCCCAAGCACGGGGCTTACAGGCACATGCCACTGCGCCTAGTCTCATTCGCCATCTCAGTGTGCCTGGGGCGGGGGCAGGGCTGGCATGAAACACGGGAGCAAACCCCAGTCCCTGCACCTGCCTAATAGGCAATTTAATCTTCTGAGCTATCTGGCTGGCCCTGGTTTTCTCTTCTGTAAAACAAGTGCATTTGGTGGTACCCACCTATAGTCTCCAGGGCAGTCTGGGAGTCTGAACAGGAGGATTGCAAATTCTAGCCCAGCCTCAGCAATGTAATGACTTGGCAAGGTCTGTCTCAAAATAAAAGAACTGGTGTAGCTCAGGGGGAGTGAGAGGAGGAAGGCCCTGGGTTCGATCCCTGGTACTGCAGAAAAATAAAACATTGTGTGCTTGTGTCAGGGTTGGTGGCACTTGGTGTGTGCCACTTGAGTGGTGGCCGCTGCTGCTTTTCCCTGGGAGGGGCCTAGCTCTCCCTGTAGCAGTGGTTTGGGAGCATCTGCTGCGTGACCATCAGGTGACTTCACTCTGCCCTGCCACTGCCTTCCTCCAGGTGTGGCCGAACGTGGACAAGTACGAGTTGTTTGAGAAGCTGGAGCTAGTCAAGGGCCAGAAGCGGAAGGTGAAAGACAGGCTGAAGGCCTATGTGCGCGACCCCTACGCGCTGGACCTCATCGACAAGCTGCTGGTCCTGGACCCCGCACAGCGCATTGACAGCGACGACGCCCTCAACCACGACTTCTTCTGGTCTGACCCCATGCCCTCGGACCTCAAGGGCATGCTGTCCACCCACCTGACATCCATGTTTGAGTACCTGGCGCCGCCACGCCGGAAGGGCAGCCAGATCACACAGCAGACCACCAACCAGAGCCGCAACCCGGCTACCACCAACCAGACGGAGTTCGAGCGCGTCTTCTGATGGCTGGGCCACTCGGTCTTAGTGCTGTCCTTTTACGTTTTCTTCTGCTATGTGACTTGCATTGTGGAGACTGTAGGGGGATTCAGTTCTTTTCCACATTTTTATTTAATCCCTTTCTGGGCACCAAAAGCAGCCAGCCGAGCAGACTGCAGCAGCACCCGGCTGGGGCCCAGGAGGGCACAAGTGCAGTGCCCTGTCCCTGGGTTTCTGGATGGTGCCTGGGGGCCTCCACCTTAGGGCAAGAAGTGGGGCTGGAGAGGGTCATGGAGCAGTGACTTCCTAAGAGCCCTGGTGCAGCAGGAGCAGGGGTCAGGCCCCTCCCTGGGACGCTGAGCTGTAGGAGGGCAGCAGAGCTGCCCTGGGGACCTTCAGCCTGTGGCCTGGGCCTCAGCAGCCCCAGGGCCAGCAAGAACTCTTGGTTTCTTCAGTAGGAGAATTTTATCGTGTTTTTTGCCTCAGTTATTCAGAGACATTCCTGGATGAACTTTGATCAGTTAAAATTAAAACTTGACTTTTTTGCGGTAAGCGCTCTGTGTTTTCTGTGTTCTGACCCCAACCCCTAGCCCGCAACTACAGTTGTGAACTGGTGTCTGGCATTGCCAGAGGAGAGCTTGGTGCTGCCTTTGATCTTTTTTTTTTTTTTTTCAACCCCCTGGAGTCTTAGTTACATTTCTCATTGCCGAAACTAAGTACTCCACACCTACAAGTTACAGGAGGAAAGTTTTGTTTTGACTCACAGTTCGTAAAAGTTTGGGTCCGTAGCTGGCTGGCTCTGAGGCAGGGTGGCATAGCAGAGGGGCTAGGAGCAGAGAAAATCCCTGGCAAGGAGGCAGCAGGCTTACTGGTGCTACCGGCACCCAGTGTGGGGCTCCTACATTCCCACACTCCAATCCAGCTGCCTTCAGAACTCCCCACTGTGACCACGTGTGGCTTGGGGAGACACCCAGACACACGTGGAGAACACAGCACTCCGACGAGTCGGTGGGTATCGTGCTCGGCTTGCGCTTTGGGTGTCAGGAAGGCTTCTTGGGTCTCAGCAAAGCCTCTAGGGCTGCCCCCAGCCCCCATGTGCTGAGGTTGATGGATGCCTTCGCAGTTGGCCCAGGGCTTTCTGTCAGTGGGAAGACAACTAAATGTGTGACTTGAGAAGGTCACAAGCGGCATGGTGAGGTGACAGGAGGCCGCTGGACAGCTGGTGTGTCATTGGTAGGGCTCCGGCTGGGCCTCTGAGGAGCAGTGTGTCCCCATGGAGACTGTTCCTGTGACTTGAGACTGCTCTAAGGAAGCACCAACATGCTGGGCATGGCAGCGCACACCCATGATCCGAGCACTCGGAGGCTGAGGCAGGAAGATCACCCCAAGCTTAAAGCCAGCCTATACTATGAGGCGAGATCTTGTCTCAGAACAAATCCAAGTGGTACAAAGAAGCTGGCCTGAAATGACCGGTGTGTTCCACCCACCTGCAGGCTGCCACAGTCAGGGGAGACTGTCTTCACAGGGACATGACACTTGTCTTTCCTGCTTCAGTATCTTAGCATGCCAGCTGTTGGGTTCCGAGCTCACTCACAATCACCC
>NW_004524714.1:2385200-2390665 GCF_000260255.1 Octodon degus | reverse complement strand
TTTTTTTTTTTTTTTTTAAGTTTTTTAGACAGGGTAGGCTAGAGAAATAGCTCAGTAGAGCGCAAGGGCCTGAGTTCAATCCCCCAGTACTGCAAAAAAAAAAAAGAAAAAGGGTCTCCTTTCAGGCTGGCCTTGAACTCACTATGTAACCCAGGTTGGCCTCCCATTTGGGGAGATCCTCCTGCCTTGGCCTCTCAAGAGCTAGGATTATAGGCCTGTGCCAGCCACCTCTGGCTTTTGTTTAGGTTTGAGCCCACCTCATTAAAGTGCCTAGCTGGGCTAGAACCTGCAATCCTCCTGCCTCAGCTTCAGTGTGCTGGGATTCTAGGTGTATCCCATCATGGCCTACCTTTTGTTTGGGTGCTAAGAAGGAAGCGGGGCTGAACCCAGGCCCGTGGCCCATGCTACACAGCTGCATCCCCAGGCTTGGTATTCTTGACCCAGTGATTGCAACTCAACAGAAGTTTCTTAGAAGCGATTGAACAGTGATAGGCCAGGATTCCATTCGTTCCCACCACAAGCTTGGAGGTTTCACGGTCTATTTAGCGGCTGCCAGGTGCATCTTGAAGGTCAGACCCTTGCAAACTGAGTGCCAGGGGCTGTGTGGGACATCAAAGGAGCAGGAGAAAACAAGCAGGGGGTGGAGACATGGACAGCAGTGCCCAGGTGAATGGATGTGGGTGGTGCCAGGAGGTGACACAATTGAACCCAATTGACTTCAAGAACTGGGAGTCAAGGGGCTGGGGAGATAGCTCAGTGGAATGAGCGCTTGCCTGGCAAGCACAAATTCCTGAGTTCAATCCCTAGTACCACCAAAGGAAAAAAAAAAAAATTGGGAGTCAGGTGGGTGGATTTGTCCGTGCTTGTATTTTTTCATGATTAATATTTTTATTCGTGTAATAAACCATAATTTTATTAACATATACTTGCAGAACAATTACATTCCTCATAGAGCCTGGTATTGTGGCAAATATTTGTCATCCGGGCATTCTGGAGGCTGAGGCAAGAAGATCATATATGAGTTGAAGGTCAGCTTGGGCTACATAATAGTTTTTTGAGGGCCAGGAGACAGCTCAGTGGTATAAGCGCCTGCCTGGCATGTGCAAGGTCCCTAGTTTGATCCCTGGATACCAAAAAAAAAAAAGAGCTATCTGGGCTAATCAGATAGCTCAGAGGATTAAAGTGCCTGTTTAGGCAGATGAGGGGACTAGGAGTTTGATCCCCACGCTTGTGATCCCAGCACTTGGGAGGCTGAAAACAGGAGGATCACTATGGGTCTGATCTGTGTAGTGAGACCCTGTAGACCCTGTCCTAAATACATTTAAAAAAAAAGGTTTTCATTGTCTTTTTTTTTTTTTTAGGGAAGAATCTATGGGGTGTTCAGGGTCTCACTACTAGATCGGACTCATAGTGATCTGCTTGTTTACAGTCTCCCAAGAGCTGGGATTATAGGCACGTGCCACCCAATCTCAGTTGCCATCTCAGGGCAGCAATCGAACCCCTGGCCCCTGCACCTGCTTGCAGGTGCTCTAATCCGCAGAGCTATTTGTTTTGTTTTGGTTTTTTGGTGGAACCGAGGATTGAACTCAGACCCTTGCACTTTCCAGGGAAGTGCTTATTCTACTGAGCCATCTCCCCGCCCATGGCTGAGCTATTTGGCTGGCCCTTGTTGTTGTCTTTTTGAGACAGGGCTGTGCAGCTCAGGCTGGCCTTGAGCTCACTTTGTAGCCCAGGCTGGTCTCGAACTCACAGCAATCCTCCTGCCTCAGCCTCCTGAGTGCTGGAATTGCAGCCCTGTGCCACCACGCCCAGCTTTTTATTTTTGAGACAGGGTCTCACTATGCAGCTCCGGTTTGAAAACTCATTCACTATGTAGTCCAGGCTGGCTTTAAATTCATGGCAATCCTCCTGCCTCTGCCTCCCAAGTGCTAGGATTACAGGTGTGCACCACTGTACCCTGCTAGAAGAATTTTATAGAATGGGAAGGCAAAGAGATTCAATAATGAGTTCTAAAACCCACACAAAGTCTGGAAGTCTCGAAGACACAGCCACTTCCACCCCACCCCCGCCACTGCCACCAGTTACCTTTGACCTCCGTGCAGTTGTTGTTTAAACTGCAGAGCCATTCTGAGTAGCTCTGTGGTCCCCTGCCAGGCCTGGCTGAGGTTCCTGGGCTGATCCCAGGATGAGGTCGGGGACCTATCAGGTAAACCTCCTCCCCTAACTTGTCTCAGAGTCCCATCAGGGTAGGGGACCCTACCCTTGGGCGTCTCCAGCTTCTCGTCCAACTGGGCCTGCAGCCCCACGGCAGCAGGAAGAGCTGGCTTGGTGGAGGTGAAACCGAGGGATGAAAGGTGCCAGGTTCCTGTCTGTGTCCTCAGAGGCTGAGAAGCTGTGGGAAGCAACCATGGAGCGACAAGGCCCATCCGGCTGTCCTCTCGCAGCTAAAACAGCCTCCTTCCAGGTAGGAAAGCTGAGTGGTCCAGGCAGGTCACCTGGCTCACTAAGCCTCTCTCTCTCATTTTCCGTTTTTTTCCAGAGACAGGGTCCTGTTGTGTATATTCAATGTGTTCCTGGCCCTGAACTCACTCTGCATTCCAGGCTGGCCTTGCTCTCTGCAATCTTCCTGTCTCAGCTTGCCATACACTCATGACGAGATCACAGGCATGCACCACCATGCTCTGGCTTCTTAGTGTATGAGGGGCTGGTGGACCTGGCCATGGTACTAACCGCAGGCCCTAGGGAGAGGCTGAGCTTAAGGACTAGAGTAGTTTGGGGAAAGGAGGAGGAGCAGGCCCACATTCTGTGTTCTGTGGTGATGGGAGGCTCAGCCTTTGGAGATTCGGAACTCAGCTTGCAGGGGACCCTGGCTCAGCGTCCTGAGCCCAGCACCTCCTTGGTCAGGTGTGTCCACATGCTCAGAGCTGGGGAAGGCTGGGCAGAGGAGAATGGGCTCAGCGAGGTGAGAGTCCTGGGCTGGGGCCTGCTTAGAGGCCTTGGACCTCAGGCCAGCGAGACCTATGGACTGAGCTACAGGGTCCCTGGGGGAGCCTGGTCCACCTATGGGGGGACTTACGTAGCCCAGCCTCCTGTGAGGGGACCGCAGGACACATCTCCCTCCTCCTGGAGACTGCACCAAGAGCTCTGGCCAAAAGCCGGTGCTTCTCGGACCCCCAGAAGCCTGGTCTAACCTTCTGCTGATAGTGGAAGAGGAGTGTCCTCTGGCGTCACCTAGGCATCCTTGCCTTAGAGACTAGAGCCCTAGAGGAGTGAGGAAACGTGTGAAGGGACACGCAGAGGGTTATTTTTGCAGCCAGGGCCTACCTGGGGCCAGAGGCAGTGGCATTTCATGGGGCCCCTTGCCAGCTGTGGAGCCTCTGACTGAAGCAAGAACCAGTCCAAGAGCAGAGTGCTGTTGGCTGAACAACTCTTCAGCTGACAAGGCTCGAGCCAGGTGGAGGTGAGGACCAGGAACTGCCTGAGCCTGGAGCCATGACCCTGTCCATGACTAAGCCAGTCTAGCTATTTGGCCTCCTCACTGCTGAACAATGGGGCTGTGGACACAGCCTGCCCTGACGATGTGCGTGTCATAGCACTAGCACCGCGCAGATGTTTAGACAGAACTCAGATCCACGGTTACTCTGGAAAATCTAGGTTAAAAGTCGGCATGCACAGGCCTGTCATTCCAACAGTCGGGAGGCGAAGGCAGCAGGATCATGTGCGTTAGAGACCAGCCTGGGCTACACAGTGAGCTCAAGGCCAGCCTGAGCTGCATAGCAAGGCCCTGTCCTTTTTTTTTTTTTTTTGCAGAACTGGGGATTGAACTCAGGCCCTTGAGCTTGCCAGGAAGAACCTGTCTTTAAAAAAAAAAAAAATAAAATAAAATAAAATAAGAAAGGGCTGGTGAGATGGCTCAGTGGTCTAAAGCACCTACTTAGAACAAGCTAAGCAAAGCACAGGGACCGAGGTTCAATCCCCCAGCACCACATGCCAGCCAGCCCCGCCCCCTGGTGGGCTGAGCTGGCCACACACACACACACACACACACACACACACACACAAATAAATAAATAAAATTTAAAAAATAAATAAATAAAATAAGAAAAAGGGCCAAGGAGATGGCTCAGTAGAATAAGTACTTGCCTGGCAAGTGCAAGGGTCTGAATTCAATCCCCCATTCTGCAAAAAAGAAAGAAAGAAGGAAAGAAGAAAGGAAGAAAGAAAGAAAGAAGAAAGGCCATATCACAAATTAAAATGCTAGATAGTAACAAGTACAAGGTCCTGAGTTCGATTCCCAGTACAAAAACAAAAAGTAAAAGCAAAATGCTAGGTGCTAGCCAGGAATTTCCAAGTTTGATCTAAAGAACTAGACCAGTAGCTGCTTAAAATCCCTCGGAGCTGGGTTGAGCTGAGCCTCGCTCCGCTGCCTGCTAGCTGGAAACCTTAGCAAGACCCTCCGGGCCTCAGTTTCCTCTGCTGTGGATGGGGGCCTGGACTGGCACCAGGTAGGGAGGAGGATGAGATAAAAAACTGGAAAGACAATTCCACAGTTGTTTCTTTGTTTTGGTCCTTTGAGACAGTGTTGGCTGTGCAGTTCAGGCTGCCCTCGACCTCACTGTGAAGGCCAGGCTGACCTCAAACTCATGCAAGCCTCTTGCCTTGGCCTTCCAAATGCGGGGATGGCAGGGTTGCGTCACCGCGATGCCCAACAGTTGTTCTTTTTTTTCCCTTTCTTTTATTTTTTTACGTATTTGGTACAGGGTCTCACTATGCAGCTCAGACTCTAGTGCTCCTCCTGTCTCAGCCTCCCCAGCACCGGGATTACAGGCGTGCACCACCACATCCGGACTCCATGGCCGGCTCAGTGTGACGGCGCGTGGCTGGTGTGGCATGTGGTACCGGGAATCGAATCCAAATCCTTGCACTTGCCAAGCATGCGCTTACACCGCTGATTATCTTGCCAGCCCCCAGCAGTTCTTGATTTTAGAGGAAAGGTTTTCAGTTTTTCCTAGTTTAATATGATGCTGGCAGTAGGTTGCTAAATGGCTTCGATCAGAATGAGATAAGGCCTCCTCCTGTCCTTCTTTTCTTCGGGGTTTTTATCATGCTTGGATGGAAGTTGCTGCAGCTGTGAAGGGCCTTTTCTGCCTGTATGGAGATGATCATGTGATTTTTGTCTTGCTTCTCTTTGTGTGATGAATTACATTGATTGGTTTGTGTGTGTGGGATCAGCCTTCCTTCCGTGGAATGAAGCCAGCTTGGTCAGGATGTGTGGTCTTTTAAATGGTTCACTGCGTTCCGTCTGCCAGTACCTTGTTGAGGACCCTTGCATCTGTGTTCACTGAAGAGATTGGCCTGTAGTTCAGTACCAGGGATCGAATTGGGACCGTGCACTTGCCAGGCAGGCACTTGTGCCGCTGAGCTATATCCCCAGCCCTGGCCTGTAGTTCTTTCAGTTAAGATTC
>NW_004524714.1:2378868-2384298 GCF_000260255.1 Octodon degus | reverse complement strand
CTGTCTGTCTGTCTGTCTGTCTGTCTGTCTCTATATTTATTTCAGCTCGTACCACAAAAGGAATAGCCAGTGAATCAGCTCATGGTTCAAAACAGTGTTCTGAATATAAAGGTCTGTGGGGACTGCGGGTTGTACCTCAGTGGTAAAGCTCCTCCTGCCTTAGTATAGGTGAGGCCCGAGGTTAGATCCTGAGTTTGGGTAGAAGAAAACAAAAATAGGAACTGGGCGTGGCGGAGCACACCCACATCCCAGCGCTCAGGCAGCCTGAGACGTGAACGTTGTAAGGCAAGCCCAGCCGGGGTGACTTAGCCGCTTGGTGAAACCCTGTCTCAACAAAAGGACTTTGCAGCTCACTCTCAGGCCCCGGAAGGTACGTGGTGAACGTACAACCCGGGCTCGCCTACCTCCCCGTGGTCTTGCCCTCTGCGCACCTGGGAGTGTGAAGGAGCTGGACCCCCAGCAAGGCCGGCCGGCCAGCCATTCCAGACCCTGACCTGTGCTACCGTGGTCGGGGAGGGAGGCTGGGAGTAAGGACTACTGCGTCAGTGTTCAGATGCTGATTTTGTGACTTGGACACCCGCTGTTGTTCCTCTGTCTTGGCCTCCTTACCTTGAACATAAGGTGGTGACGGCACTGATAGCTGCTCCAGAGGGTCACCGTGAGGACAGTGTGAGCAACTGTGCCAAGAGAGTTTCCAGCACATTCTTGTCCACAGCAAGGACACACGTTTCCTAGTAAATGTCTAGAAGGTCCTTTATTGGTTTTTTGAATCAGAGTCTCCATGAGGTTCAGGCTGGCTTGAACTACTCTGTAGCTCAGGCTGGCCTCCAACTCCCATCGATCTTCTGCCTCAGCCTCCTGAGTGCTGGGATTACACATGCGCACCACCACACTTGGTTTAACCTTACAGCTGAGTAACAAAGTTAAGATGCAAAAGATATTGTCACCTGCACCGACCTGGTTGCTGTCTACGGGAGTGGTTGATTTCATGAGTGTAGAAAATGACAGGACAGGGCCGGCCAGATAGCTCAGTGGATTAAGGAGCCTGCTTAGGCAGATGCAGGGACCAGGGTTCGATCCCGGGTATGCCGTGCCACCCCCCCCCTCCCGGCGGGCGTGCTGAACCAGCAATTGAGCCTGGGCATAGTGGTATGTGCCTGTAATCCCAGGTCTTAGGAGGATGAAAAACAGGAGGATCACTATGAGTCTGATCTGTGTAGTGAGGCCCTGTAGACCCTGTATTAAATACATTTAAAAAAAAAATGTCAGGACATACACTCAGATTACCCATGAAGGAAGTGTTTTGGTGTGTGTACAGAAAACTGGTGGTAAGTAACCAGAAGATGTTCAAAGCTTCTTGACAATCACGTGCACGCAGCTGTAACATGATGTGCACCTGTATGTGTACAGAGTCGGAACAGCTACAAGTGGAAACCACAGCTGGGCATAGTGACATGTGCCTGTAAGCCCAGCACCAGGAGGCTGAGGCAGGAGGAGCACTGTGTTTGAGGCCAGCCTGGGCTACACAGTGAGACCAAGCCCAGCCTGAACTACATAGCAAGATCATCTCAAAAAAGGAAAAACAAGGGGCTGGGGAGATGGCTCAGTGGAATAAGCGCTTCTCTGGCAAGTGCAAGGGCCTGAGTTCAATCCCCAGTTCTGAAAAAAAAAAAAAAAAAAAAAAGGAAAAAGGAAAAATAAATAACCAAACAGTGGAAACCAAGAGATGAAAGCATCTCGGTCACCCATGGGAGCCAGGCCTGGGCACCCACCAGCCTTCCAATAGTAGAATTCAGTGAGGGACAGAATCTTCCTCACATCTCAGTTGTTTATTTAGAAATCAAACAATCTCTTTAATATCTTCTTAGTATTTATTTATTTATTTATGAGAGAGTCTTATAATACGGACCTGGCTGGCCCGGAATTCAAAAGCCTCCCTAGCACTGGGATTACAGTCCTGTGCCACGGAGCCCAGCCCTTCAAATAATCTCATAATTGCCAGTGCAGGCAAGAGAGAGGGAGGTAATGCAATCCCATTAGTCACTTGGTGCCTTGCCCGTTTTCTGCCGGGTTTTCCCTGCTTTGGGGCCACTACTGTCACAAAGATTTCCCGAGCTCCCTTTTCACACTAGCACAAATGGGGGTCCTCCATGCATTGGTAGGAAAGAGAACCGTCTTGGTCCCCAAGGTGATCCTCAGATCAGATCGATCCCCCCACAGCAGCAACCCCAGGGAGCTTCTGAAGTGCCAGTCGGGTCTTGGTTTTTCTCCATAAAGCCATGTTTATGTCAGCCTCATTTAATCCAAATTCCTTCTACGGCTGCCGGGCCTGCTGAATCCAGCATCCTGGCAGTAGGGGGCCAGGCGAAACCAGCTCCTGGAGGGCCCACTTCTCTGCAATTATTTTTTTCCTCCCTTACACTTGGAAGTTCCCTCCCTTTGGTGGAAGCCTCAGGTCACACCCCACAAGTGTCAGTTGCGTTATCACCACCTCCATACCTCAGCTAGCACTGTCGTTCTATCCTGGCTCAGGACTGGCTCAGGCCTAGAGCAGAGGCTGAGCGATGCTGACTACGCCTGGCTATTTTTGGATGGACAACAGGGATCTAAGGAGGAAGGAGACGAAAGCAGTGCGTGTCCCTTTAAAAGAGAGGTGTCCCTGGAGGACGCCCCGTACAAGCAGGAAGTACCGCACCGCTCCCCAGCCTCTTGCCCCTCTCAAAGATGGCGAATTCGCCGGTTCTTATTGGTGCGGCGGGGATCTTGGGCGGCGCTGATTGGTGGAGGGCAGGGGGCGAGCCGGGGCGGGGCGTAGCCAGGCACCCTGGGCGGAGCTATCGGAGACCTGCCAGGCCGGCCTACCCCGCGGAAGATCCAAGACTATGTCGAGGGCTCGGAACCACCTGCGCGCGGCCCTGTCCCTACTAGCTGTTTCTGCGCGCGGTGCAGCGACCGGGGTCTTGGGGCAGCGGGGGTTGAGCGCGTGGCCGGCGCCGCAGGAGCCGGGCATGGAGTATCAGGTACTCACGGGGCGGGGGGCGGTAGTGCGGTGACACGTGGGTCGGGCTTGGGCGCGGGGCATCTGGGCCCCGCCTGCTTCTGGGGGCTGGGAGACCCGGACTGAGGGAGTGGGGAGGGGCGGTAACCTCTGGAGTCGGGGGTGGGGACTGGGACTAGGAAGTTGGGTCCCCGAGGTGGGAACTCTGACGCTGTTGTGTTCCGCGCTGGTGATCGGAGCCTCGAGAATGGCCCGGAGGTTCGGGTGGGCTCGGTGACCGAGGAGTCTGGACCCGGCAGTTTGGGGTTGAGAAAGGAAGAGCCTGGGATATAGCTGTGGGGGTGGAGTCCCAGCTTTCCGGAGGTTTGGATCTAAATGCCTGGCCTTGGGGAGTGGGCCGGAGTCTGGCACTGGAGGGTCAAGAAGCTGGAGAACCGTGAGTCTGCAGCTGCCGTGCCGGTCGCCAGAGGCCGGAACCTGATACCAGCCAGGCAGGTGTCCCCGGTTGGAGGCGGGGACCACTACCACCTGCAAAGCCCTGAAGTGGGATCCAGTTATGGGGGAAACACGCCGCACCTCCACTCCCGCCTGGCCAGGCTGGCAGCTCCCGAGGCTGTATCCACCCCCCTCTGGCTGGGAGTCCTGGGCACATCTTCCTCTCTGACCTTCCTCCTCTCCTTTCATTGCTTCAAACAGCTGCTCCTAGGGTCAGAATGTGGAACCTCAGATTCCCAGGCTTGGTTGGACGTGGAAGCCCCAGTTACTCCAGAATTCTAGGTCCTCAGCCTTCCACACTTCTGCCCCAAGCCCAGTAGGCGTGTGGCATATCACTAGGGGGGAAGGAGGCCAAAGGTTCAGAGAGTGGAGCGCGGAGACCCAAGCAGGAAGCAGCGCTAACTCTGTTATCCTTGCTGCCTGTTGCCAGGCTCTCCCTGGCTGAATTGCCGCAGGCCCCTATCTTTATCAGAGCTGGAAAGATGCCATGCTTTCCCTCCTAGTGTGTACGCTAGGCAGCAGGGCTGGCACAGCCGGCCTGGTGGGCCGGCCTGGCCCGGGGTGTGCTGGGTGCCTCTGGCCCTGAGGAACCTTAGCCACACAACCTGCCACCTGTGCACTGTGGGCATCATTGCAGGATGCCGTGGGCATGCTCAACACACTGCAGACCAACGCCAGCTACCTGGAGCAGGCGAAGAGCCAGCGAGGTGACCCCCAGAAACAGTTGGAAGCCATGGAGCTGTTCTTGGCAAGGAGTGGACTGCAGGTAAAGTAGGGAGGGGCCACGACCACTTGGACCTCCATCTGTCTGAGTCTTGTGGTTGAGGTGGGCTTGTCTCTCTGTCACAGGTGGAGGATTTGGACCGACTGAACATTATTCATGTCACTGGGACCAAGGGGAAGGTGAGGGGCAGGACCCAGGGCTGTGGTGCACGAGGCGGGCTGGAGGGTGGGCCCCGCCCACACAGTGCCTTTCGCTTGCAGGGTTCTACCTGCGCCTTTACGGAACACATTCTCCGGAATTATGGCCTAAAGACCGGATTTTTTAGGTACTGGGAGTGGAGGGTCGGGTGGGGGGGTGCATTTTTGAGCTGTCTGGGGAACTGTGACCCAGGGCCACCCAGGAAGCAGCCACATGTCTCTGTGCAGAGTTTGTTCATTCAACAAACACACAGGCCCAAGTTGATAGAAGTCCTTAGTTTTCATAAATGAAAAAAAAAATTGGGAAGGTGACAGTAACTTGACTGTATGTAAAAGCGAAATACATGGCTGGAATAATAATGTCTTTTTATTTATTTAGAGTCCAGATAGAATCTTTAAGCCCGTAGACATGTTCAGTTAGCATGTCTTTGCTATGGGATATAGCTCGGCAGCATAAGCACCTGCCTGGCCAGTGCAAGGTCCCAAGTTTGATCTCCAGTACCATAAAAAAAAAGCAGAAACCTGGCTTGAAAGGTCTTAAACATGAAGGTAAGGCCTGGTATGGTGGCACACACTTTTAATCCAGCACTGAGGCAGGAGGATTGCTGTGAGTTCAAGGCCAGTCTGAACTACAAGACCCTGTCTCAAAAAAAAAAAAAAGAGATGAAGGTCATTTATGACATGCATTACACGGTCTCCAGAGTTAGGTCGCAGAGCTGTGCCAGCCTCGCTAAGGCTCCACTTAAGGGATCAGTCCATGGTTATTTCCTCAAGACTTACTCCTTAGGGTTGGAGTATTTAAGATTATTTTTTCTTTCTTTGACACAGGGTCTTGCTATGCAGTGCAGGCTGGCTTTGAGCTCACCTATGTAGCCTAGACTGGCCTTGTAGTCACTGCAGTCCTCCTGCCTCAGCTTCCTGAATGCTGAGATTACAGGCATGCACCACCATTGGCAGGATTATTTAAGACTTTTGACTTCCTTTTATTTTATCATTTTTTAGTGGTTTATTTTTTG
>NW_004524714.1:2362905-2375188 GCF_000260255.1 Octodon degus | reverse complement strand
TTTTTTTTTGTCTTTTTGAGACAGGGTCTCACTCTACCGTTCAGGCAGAGTGAACTCACTTCGTAGCCCAGGCTGGCCTTGAACTCATAGTGAGCCTCCTGCCTCAGCCTACCAAGTGCTGGGAACACAGGCGTGTGTTACCAGGCTCAGCTAAAATAATTTGGGGGGGGGCTGGGGATATAGCTCAGTAGAATAAGTGCTTACCTGGCAAGTGCAAGGGCCTGAGTTCAATCCCTGGTTCCGCAAAAAAAAAAAAAAAAAAGTAATTTTTTTGTAAATTGTCGTAACACTGACCTGACACACGTGGCCTTGTGGCCAGTGCAGAGATTCGGCTTGAACTAGCACGGGGTACCTTGTCTTGAGGACTGAAAGACAGATGGACATTGTGGGCGGATGTTAGCAGAGCGGCTGGCATGACGGAGAAAGCAGGGAACTTTTGGAGCCGAGAGCACGTGCTCTTCCATGTCGGGCTTTCCTCCTCCTTCCTGGACAGAGGTTTCTGATTTTGTTCTATTTTTTTGAGGCAGGGTCTCACTATACAATTTAGGCTGGTCTTGAACTCATAATGTAGGTAGTCCTCCTGCCTCAGGCTCCTGAATGCTGGGATTACAGGTGTGCGCCCTCACACCTGGCTAGGAGGGGGAATTTCTTAGTGAAGACCTGCTCAGTGAGGAGGGTGAGCTAGGTGCTGCAGGGAAGGGCAGGTACAGAGGTCTGCTGGTAGGAAGGGGAGGAATAGAGCTGGAGACAAATGGAGGGGCTCGAGGGGAGGGACACTCGGGACCAGGCCCTCCCCCCCGCCAAGTGGGGCAGGCGATCTCTGAGGGCTCGGGGAACCTCAGGGGTTTCCGCAGGGGCTCAGGGAGGCAGTCCTGATGCTGCCAGGTCTCCCGGCAGCTCTCCCCACCTGGTGCAGGTGCGTGAGCGGATCCGCATCAATGGGCAGCCCATCAGCTGCGACCTCTTCACCAAGCACTTCTGGCGCCTCTACCGGCGGCTGGAGGACACAAAGGCACGTGAGCTGCAGGGCTGGCTGGCGGGCTGGGGAGGGGAGCCGCAGCTGCCAGGACCCTGGTGCCCAGTCCAGGTGCTGTGGGCCCTGATGCACCCCTGTGCTGCAGGACGGCAGCGGTGCGTCCATGCCCACCTACTTCCGCTTCCTCACGCTCATGGCCTTCCATGTCTTCCTCCAAGAGAAGGTACGTAGTGTTCCACGCTGCCCCGCTCATATGGGACTGGCAGCTGAGAAGGCTGGGGATCCTGCTCCCGGGTGACACCCGGGCACCTCTTGGCCCTGTCATGCTGTCTGGCCTCCTGCAGGTGGACCTGGCAGTGGTGGAAGTCGGCATAGGTGGTGCTTATGACTGCACCAACATTGTCAGGTGAGCGCAGCTGCCTGGGGATAGGGAGGGGCCAGGAGCCAGACCTGGCCTGGTGCCTGGTGGCTCAAGGCAAGGGGCATGGTGGCCCTTTTGTCACCTACAGGAGGCCTGTAGTATGCGGAGTGTCCTCTCTTGGCCTCGACCACACCAGCCTTCTGGGGGACACAGTGGAGAAGATCGCGTGGCAGAAAGGAGGCATCTTTAAGGTGACCGAGGAGGCTGGGGGAAGGCAGCTGGGCAGGTCTCCTGCTGGGGCAGGGCCGTTTGTGTCCTCAGGAGGAGGTCCTGAGGTCCTGAGGTCCTGGCCTTCAGCACAGCCGGGGTTGCTTGGTTTGCTTTGGTTTTGATTTTGTTCTTTGAGACAGTCTTGCTAAGTAGTTCAGGCTAGCCTTGAACTCCGTAGCCAAGGCTTAACTTGAACTCAGGTTGGTGCTCCTGCCTCAGCCTCCTACGTGCTGGGAGCCAGGCGTGCGCCACTCACTGTGTCTGGCCCAGAGCTGGGTTCCTGCCTTTACTGTGTAGCTGCAGCCAAGTTGAAGGTTCCTTTGGCCTTAGTTTCCCCACTGAAACATGAGCAATGGGAGGCCAAGGGGCAGACCAGGCCAGGCCTGTGGGCACGGGAGAGGGCTGGGTGCATGCCCCCTGGCTGCCCCTGCCTCACCCTTCCTGGCCTGCCCACAGCCTGGCATCCCTGCCTTTACGGTGCTGCAGTCGGAAGGGCCCCTGGCGGTGCTGAGGGAGCGCGCCCAGCAGATTGCGGTGAGTCCCATTGTGCAGGGTGGGGAGGTGTTATGCACTAAACAAGCTGGGCCACCCGCTTGGGCCCCAGAGCCCATCTCTCCTGGAGCCGAGGCACAGTAGTGCATAGGTAGTGATGGAAGGGCCACTTGGCCAAGGAGGCAGTGGCAGCTCTGCTGAGAGCCACTGCCCACTGCCCCCCCAGTGCCCCCTTTACCTGTGCCCACCCCTGGAAGCCCTGGAGGAAGGGGGGCCACCGCTGACCCTGGGCCTGCAGGGTGAGCACCAGAGGTCCAACGCAGCCTTGGCTCTGCAGCTGGCCCGCTGCTGGCTGCAGCAGCAGGAGCACCGGGGTGAGTGGCAGCTGGGGGCAACAGGCGGGCAGTGCGCGGGGAGCCTGCTGACTAGGGGGCCCCTGAGCACACTGGGCCTTGCATCCCACAGACCTTGGGGAGCTGAAGACATCCAGGGTGAGTGGCTCCTGGCAGCTGCCCCTGGCCCCCGTGTTCCAGCCCACGTCCCACATGTGCCACGGTGAGTGGGACCTGCCCAGTTAGGATGCCCCCTGCTCTAAAGTTTCCTGAAAGGGACACGGGGGTGGTTCAGGGTGGTGCTTCCTGACTTTGACTTGCAGAATCTATTCAAGCCTGTTTCCCCATGTGCCAAATGAGATGAGGATGGGACCCCCAGCCAGGGCCTGTTGTGAGATGCCTGGAGGGTGAGGGTGAGGGCCCCATCTGTGAGCACAGCTGTTCCTGTCATTGTCACTAGAGGTGATGCTGCTGCCATGTGTTTCTTAGGCCCTAAAGCCCTACACATTGTAGGTGCTGGTGCTGTTAGACCCTCCAGCAGATGATTTCTCTGTGCTCTCCGGTGCCACGCTGAGGTCAGGGTAGCTGCGAACTTGGGCTCCGGCTGTCATGGGGGATAGCATGTCAGCAACCCCTTCTCAGGGTGACCTGGAGGATTCCACCAGTGAGGTAGCCTGAGCTCTGATCGGCTCCCGCTGCAGTGACTGGGCTGATGCGATTCTCAGAGGCGCGGTCTGCCAGGTCCGCAGGCGTTAGCTTTGTGCAGAGTGGAGGACTGGGCCGGAGAGGATCCCCCAGCACCACCTTGCCCGCTCTCACTAGGGCTTCAGAACACGGAGTGGCCGGGCCGGACACAGGTGCTGCAGCACGGGCCCCTCACCTGGTATCTGGATGGTGCGCACACCACCAGCAGCGTGCAAGCCTGCGTGCGCTGGTTCCGCCAGGCACTGCAGCGCAACCAGAGGCCCACCAGGTGTGTGTGGGTGGGGGGAGCCTGCAGGGAAGGGTGGGGCCCAGCAGGAAGGGCAGGGCTTGGGGTGGCTAGAGTGGACCTGTGGGAGGGCAGCGCCCCTCTGACCCCCTTCCTTGTCCCTGGTGCAGTGGGCCAGAGGTGCGGGTCTTGCTCTTCAACTCCACAGGGGACAGGGACCCCGCAGCCCTTCTGAAGCTGCTACAGGTGAGGCCCCAGCTTGGCGGAGAGTCGGCAGGCAGCCCAGCAGCAGCCCTGGTCCTGGCCATGTGGCCACTAGCTAGTGCCCAGTCCCCCCCCCCCCGTGGCACTGGGGTTACGTGTAAGGCAGTAGGTGCGTGGGGCAGCCTGGTTGTGTATAGGCCATGGGCACATTCTCTGGGGTTAGGAAGAGCCATATGGTGGGGGAAGGTAGCCACTGCCCCACGGGGGGACAGAGGTGTCCTTTTCCTGCACATCAGTTTGCCACTCCGTGAGAGGGGTTGCCCGTAAGTGTCCCTGCTTCAAATTTGGTTTCAGGAATCACCGAGCTCTAAGGAATAGAGAGGCCTTTCACAGAGTGGGGAAACTGAGGCTGTTATAGGCTGGAGGGTGGAAGTAGGTCTTGGAGATTATCTCCCATTTCACAGGCCAGGAAGCTGAGGCAGTTCATACCAGATCTTGTCCCTGTGCAAATCCCTTTCTTTTCCCAGTATGGATTTGGGGTGACGCTCAGCTGGGTGACCTTGAGTGAGTACACCCCAGCCCCCAGCCTCCTATTTCCCAGCTGTGCACAGGCTGCACCTTTGTCACCAGGACACAGGCCAGGCAGGGAACACTGAGGAGGGCAGGGCAACAGCAGTGCTCTAGCCCAGGGAGGGCTGTGGGGCGTCGCGAAGTCGGGCGGGGGCATCGTCTGACCTGAGTCCTTGGCCTTCTAGCCCTGCCAGTTTGACTATGCTGTCTTCTGCCCCAACCTCACAGAAGTGTCGTCCCCAGGCAGTGCAGGTGAGGTGGGACAGGTGTGGCCCTCGGGGTCACAGGGCACTGAGGGGCCTGAGGTGGATGCTGTGTGGTAATGTGATGGGGAGGTTTCCAAACTGCAGCTCTGGCCTGGGAAGCTGGTTGTTTTTATTGTACAAATGCTCTTTGGTACATTTTGAGTTTAGGTAAGTGCCAATAGTGCAAATGAATTCTATTTTATTTTTTTGCGGAACTGGGGATTGAACTCAGGTCCTTGCGCTTGCCAGGGAAGCGCTCATTCCACTCAGCCATCTCCCTGGCCCTGAATTTTAAAAATTACTGTTATTGAAATCAATTTTGGGGGAGTTCAACCAGCATTTACTTTGAATAAGATAGAGTAGAGCTGATATGGTTAGGGACACCCATAATCCCAGCACTCTGGGAGGCTGAGGTGGGAGGATCAATAAGTGTGACCCCAGCCAGGGTGACCGGTGATTTAGTGACTCTGTGGCAGAATAAAAAACAAGAAAGGGGCTGGCGATGTATCTCAGTGCATAGGCTTTGGGTTAAATTCCTACTACTGGAAAAAAAAAAAAAAGGTAGAATAGGAAGTATCATGATGCAGTGCACAAAATAAGGGTAGATATTGTTTGCTGGTAATTGTGTTCCAGAATATGTGAATTTACAGTGTATATCACGTTGAAAAACAACTTGGAGCCAGTTGATATGGGCCCGTGATTGGCACTTTTAACACTGTCCAGGGCGAGTCTGGAAGGAATATGTAGATATATGATGGTTTTTAGTCTTACTGTGCAGTTGAGGCTGGCCTTCACCGCACAGCATGGTCCGGACTGGGCTTGAACTTGCGGCAGTCCTCCTGCCTCAGCCTCCCGAGTGCTGGGGTTACAGGAGTATGCCACCATACCTAGCAGAAGTCTGTATTTTAACCAGCCTCCCAGAAATAATAAGACCACCTGGATACCCAGCTGACAGCTGAGGACAGCAAGGTCTGGCCATGCCCCCAGACCTCAGGGAAGCAGTTGAGCTTGCGTAAGCCTCAGTTTCCTCATTGTGTCCACCGTGGGGACCTGTGGCAAAGGCTGATGGCACTGTGTCGGAAAAGCCTGGTGTGCCAGCCCTTCTTGTTTGTCCGTTGCCCTGGGATTTTTAATTTTTTTAAAATTTTATTTGTGTGTGTGTGTGTGTGTGTGTGTGTGTGTGTGTGTGTGTGTGTGGCCAGCTCAGCCCACCAGGGGGCGGGGCTGGCTGGCATGTGGTGCTGGGGGATTGAACCGCGGTCCCTGTGCTTTGCTAAGCTTGTTCTAAGTAGGTGCTTTAGACTACTGAGCCATCTCACCAGCCCCGCTGCCCTGGGATTAATCTGCCTATCCTTGTACCCTGCAGACCAGCAGAACTTCACAGTGACGCTGGACCAGGTACTGATCCGCTGCTTGGCGCACCAGCAGCACTGGAGCCACCTGGGCGAGCAGGCCAGCCCTGCCCTCCAGAGCACCCCGCAGCCCAGTGGGCCTGTACCCCACTCGCCCCACCGTGGCAGTGCCAGCTCCCTTGTCTTCAGCTGTGTCTCACATGCCTTACAGTGGATCAGCCAAGGCCGGGACCCTGTCTTCCAGCCGTCTAGTCCCCCAAGGGGCTTCCTTGCCCACCCCACAGCAAGCAGCGGGGCCAGTGTTCTGCAGGAGGCTGGTGCCATCCACGTGCTGGTCACTGGCAGCCTGCACCTGGTGGGTGGCGTCCTCAAGCTGCTGGAGCCCTCCCTGTCCCAGTAGCTGTGGCCACAGATGGGGGGAGCCCCCCCCATAGCCGCCCTGCCTTGTCACGAACTCACACCAGGTGCCTTTTGGTCGCGTTCTGCTTGCCAAGCCTGCTGGGCTCTGGTGTGGATGGGTGGGACAGGGCACCATCCTCTCAGAGCCCTGTGCCTTGGCTCACCCTCCTTGGGGCCCAGTCCCTCTCCCCCACCTGGCTGGCCCTGTGAGCTGCCCAGCTGGCTCAGGTTCTGCCACGTGCTGGTGACACATCTCTTCCTCAAGCGCCTTGTGGGAAAGGAGAGGGCCCCTACCTGGGGCCCGCCGGAGAGGGCGTAGCTGCAGTGAAATAAACATTTGCATCTTATTTTTGAAGAAATGGCAAAACCTTTGGCTGATCTTCATCTGTCCCCACCTTCCACAAGACAATGGGGATTTGGGGGTTTGCGGGTATAGGAACTGTAGAAACTGCACAAAGTCTAGAAACTGTGGGAACTGGAACGGAACTTAGCCATGTGGCCTGGGACAAGCCCTCCCAGTCTCAGGTGGCCCAGCTATGACATGAGAAGACTGAGCCTGGGGCTATTGGCCACACACCTTGTACTACTTTCCAGACCTTTCTGAAACCAAGAAATGGACCACTGCAGGACCTGTATTTGGCTGCAAGAAGCCCCAAGACCTAGTCATAGAGCTAGTAAGTGGCAGGTCATGGGTGGGGCCAGGCTGTTGGAGCCCTTTTTTGAATCTCAGTGTCACTGTGGACAGGGCCTCCTGTGTTCGGTTTACCACATCCTTGCCGTGAGTGTCCTACAGTGAGTGAGCAATAGGAATAATTTAATCCAAACATGTCCCCTGGCCACATGTGCTTAGGATGTCACACCTCTCATGAAGTCGCCTTCAAGAGCGGTACTCTTCTGTGCCCTCCCTTGAGAGACCCCTGCATGCAGCCCAGCTCGGCACTGGTTTTATGTCTGATTTATTGATGGCAGATATAAAGAGGTGGGCCCAGGATGAGGGGCCTGGCCAGTCCCCATCTGATGGGCCAGGGGTGTGGCCCTTGGGGCTCCCAGACCGGGTACCCATCAGCTTCGGTTTCCCCATCAAAGTCACGCAGTGCAAGTTTGGGGGCCGCAGGGACCCCTCCAGGTGGCTCTAGGCCAGGCCCTCGTCTCTGGGATGGTGGCAGCTGCGAGTCCTCAGGAGTTTGCACCTGGCCAGCGCTGCTCATCAAAGCTTGGTCCGGGTTTGAAGGGCAGGGCCCAAGTGTCTAGAGTGAGGTGGATGTACAGGACAGCGGTTTCTCTCCATGTGGCCCTGGGCAGCCATGTCCTAGAGGCTCTGGGTTTAGAGGTTCTGTGCAGTAGGATGGGTGGTCCCCCAAGTTGTTCCAGGCTGGTACCCCCACTGGCAGCTGGCCTCTGAGTGGTGGGTGGGAAGGCGGGTGCAGAGGGTATGCTCCATCCGGGCTGGTGGCGGCGAGCTCCTGGCCACTGGGTCCCAGCTGGCTGCTGCACCGCATCTCCTGCTGGGCGACGGCTGGCTGGGGGGCCCCTGGGGCTCCGGGCCGGGTGCTACGCCATGCTGCTGGTGGAGCAGGGGGTGCTCTGGGTGCTCCCAATGCTGTGGTTGGTGCTGCTGCTCTCGGAGGAGGCTGGGGCAGCTCCCGCCACCACAGGCTCCCGCTTGCCAGGGGGACCTGGGGGTGGGGTCAGGGGTGGAGGTCAGGGTCCTCGGCTGGGGGGCTGGGAAGCTGGGGTTCCCCACCCCCTCAGAGGCTGCACCAGGTTCCACGGGGGACAGAAGGGGATGACGCTTACTGCAGGGGGCCTGGGATACTCACGCGTGTGCGTATAGATGAACCACAGCGCGGCGGTGAGCAGAGCCCCGATGAGGAAGGCGCCAAAGGTGATGCCCAGCACGGCGGGCAGGACGAGGCCTTTACCTGTGCCACCCAGGGAGGGCAGGAATTAGTGCTACTGGTCTGCCCTGCCCCAACCCAGTCACGCTGCCTGGGAACAGGTTTTTATTTAGTTGTTTTAATTTTCTTTTTTCTTTTTTTGAGACAGGGTCTCTTATGTAGAGTGGCCTTGAACTCTCTCATGTCACCCAGGCAGGTCTTGAACTCAGCAAACCTCCTGCCTCACTCTCTAGTGCTGAGATCACAGGCATGCACTGCCATGCCCAGCTTTGTTTTTTTTTTTTTTTTTAATATTTATTTATTTTTATTTATTACATTTATTTATTGTGTGTGTGTGTGGCCAGCTCAGCCCATCAGGGGGCGGGTCTGGCTGGCATGTGGTGCTGGGGGATCGAACCGCGGTCCCTGTGCTTTGCCAAGCTTGTTTCAAGTAGGTGCTTTAGACCACTGAGCCATCTCTCCAGCCCTTTGTTTTGTTTTGAGACAAGGTCTTGCCAGCAGTTCAGTCTGGCCTTGAACTCCCCATGTAGCCCCAAGTTGGAGCTCACTGAGATCCTCCTGCCTCAGCCTCCCGAGTGCTGGGATTACAGGTGTGCACGAAGTTTCTGTGCTCACTCTACCTCCCACTGAGCTGGCTTCTCTGAACCTCAGCCTCTTCCTCTAGCAAATGTGCCGTCACACCCGGCACGAAGAAGTCTTTTTAGGGAGTACAGATAGAATGCTCTCCAGTGCATCCATCTCCTGCGTCCTGGGCGACCCTGTGGTCTGTGATGTCCCATCTGTACCCTGCTTTCCAGATCCTGGCTGGGGGTGGGGACTCTACCCTTGCCTGAATGGCAGGGACTCTCTGCTTCTGCCCCCATCCTCAGAGACCCTCTGGCTGGGGTTCCTGGGCCCAAGAGAGGTAAAGAAGAGGTGAGGAGGTGCGGGGCTGAGGGACATCCTCCACATCGGTGCCTGAGAGAGTACAAGGCCACCATCGCACCTTATGCTCCATCCAAAAAGCCCTGCCTCCCCGCAAGGTCAAGCAGCTGCCAGCCAGGTGGAGAAGAAAGCGGGACAGGGAGCCAAGGCTTCTGATGCCGCTGTCTCATGGTTAGAGACTGAGTCTTCTGCCCGGCTGTCCAGGGCTGTCCATTCTTCCCTCCCAGAGGGCACCAGGGAACTCACCAGACAGGTCAGAGCTGACAACACTTATGCGCATGGAGAGGGTCTTTTGCACTTCCTAGAAGAAGAGAACAAGCGGGGTGTGGCATAGCCCAGGAGGCAGTGTCCAGGTCTCCCTGGCTGGGGCCTGGCTTGGCGCCTCAGGTGTGAGTCCCAACCCATAGCTGGGAGCCTGTGGTGGCACGTCCCAGGGACCTTGCTGCAGGACCGCATCTGTGGACAGTGCTCAGCTGCTGCTGGGTTTCCTGGGAGTTCCAGGAGGCCCCAGTAGCCACGGGCACTGCTATCCTTGTGTGAGTGTGCTCAGAGCCAGATCAGCCTGGATGAGCAGCCTGAAGGCAAAGCCCACTTAGAGGGGCCTCAGAGGCTTCCCTGGCTTCATACACCCAGAGAGAGGTTATGGAGCCTGAGGACCTTTCTGGGGCAAAGACCCGGATGACCCTGTCAGTGTATCCAGCACCAAGGGCCTGAGAATGGAGTCACTGCACAGTGAAGCTTTGACATCAGCAAATGCAGAAAATCAGGATTTTCTGTTCCTCTTCCCTAAAGTCATTGAGATGACGTTGGTGATCAGACCACACATACAGGCAGGTGGGTAGGTGCCTGCGTGGATGAATGGGTGGGGTGGCGGAAACACGGATGGATGGATGGATGGACACGGCAATCCCACCAGAAGGCTGTAGGTGGCAGCAAGAGCGCCTCTTACCAGCTGGTCCCCCTGCTGCTGAGCTGCCAACTTCTCTGCCTGCAAAGCCCAGGCCCAGGAGCCTCCCTAGAAGCCAGGCTAGGCCCAGGGCCCCCTCACCTGGGCCAGGTTCTTGGCTGTTAGGGTCACAGTGCAGCTGAGGGTGCCGGCCGTGGGAATGGGCACCCTGTAGACCCGGAGAAGGAAGCTGAAGCGTGGAGCACCCTCAGGGCCGGCGGGCAGCAGGCTCACGCAGCTACTCTTGGCTGCCTGGCCCTGGATGAGTTCCACAGTGTCCACCTCAGGTCCCAAATCCAGGTGACAGCTTTCTAGCAGGAATGTGATGTCAGGAGTGGGTGGGGACATGGTCACCTGTAGAGGGAGGCAAGGAGACCAGCCATGGGCAGCTACTCTCAATCTGGTGCTCTGTTCACTTGAGCTAGATAGAAGATAGTCCCCACTCCTGTCCTCTCACGGTAGGACAGGCGTGGTCCGCCTGGAACACAGAGGAAGGAGAGTGATATTCTTTTCAGTGTCTCTGAGCAGTGATGTCCCAGGCCATCCCTCCCTAACCTTCCCATATGCATCCAGATTGAAAGGTTTTGTTTGGAGACAAGGTCTCCCTGCATAGTCCAGGCTGGCCTTGACCTCACAACCATCCTCCTGCCTCAGCCTCCCTTCCCAAGTGCTGGAATGACAGGCTTGCACCACCATGCCTGGCCCCTCTGGAAGTTTTATCTTTTCTGCAGCAGTGGTTGAAGTTCAGGTGCTTGAGGGGCCACAGGACAGGCAGGGGTGGGTTGCACTTACCTGCACAAAGCCCTGCTGCCCCAGCTCCATGGTGCTAGAGGCCTGGAGGAAGTTTGAGCTGAGGTAGAGGCCCAGGTGGAAGGAGAGGCCCTCCGTGTGGAAGCAGTTAACATTTTTCTGTGGGAGGCAAGAGGGCCACTGTCAGTCTGGGTGGTTCTAGCCAGGAGGGCGAGGGGCCTTGCCCTGATCCTCACTCTCTTAAAGAACTGGTATTTATCAAAGACACTCTGGGGCTGGTGAGATGGCTCAGTGGTCTAAAGCACCTACTTAGAACAAGCTAAGCAAAGCACAGGGACCGCGGTTCAATCCTCCAGCACCACATGCCAGCCAGCCCTGCCCCCTGATGGGCTGAGCTGGCCACACACACACACACACACACACATAAATAAATAAAAATTAAAAATTAAAAAAAAAAAAAAGACACTCTGGAGCCTGGTTTGTGGAACGCACTTTGCCTGTGACATCTTAGTGACTAGGGCCCGGAAGTACAAAGGGATCTGCCCACAGCTGCCCAGCTAGTGTTAAAACCTTCTTACTCCTAAACCATTACAGAGGGAGACTGAGGCCTGCCGAGACACACGCTTTCCAGGATCAGGGTCTGAGTTGCCTCCTTTTTTTTTTTTTTGAGACAGTCTTGCTACGTATTTTAGGTTGGCCTTTACTTCACTGTATATGGCCTAGGCTGGCCTTGACCTCACAGCAACCTTCCTGTCTCAGCCTCCAGAGTCCTGGGGTTACAGGCATGCACCACCACGTGTGACCAAGGCCTGAGTCTTCTGACGCCTGCTCTTTCCCCAGCCCTCCCAGCCTGGACCCTGCGGGCAGCACGGTGCCACGGTACCACCCCTTACCCGCAGTGGCAATGCGTCCGACAGGATATTGATGACCACCTGCAAGAACAGAGTCAAGGAACTGTCAGAGCCACAGTGGACCCTAGATGGGCCCCGCCCAACACCCATGTGCCAGACGGAAAGGCCGAGTCGGCCGGTGGCCAAGCCGGTCCTGTGTCCCCACTGAGCACAGCCTTGCTCCCCAAATGTCCCTCAGCCCATAGCACCAGGGAGCAGCAGCAGGGACTCCCAGCTATCCAGGTCCCAACACCTTTCCAACCTGGCACTTACCTCATTGCTGATCACGTGTGGTGTCATTCTCATGCCGCAGCTTGAGTAGTCACTGCGCAAGACCAGCTGGTCACTGCTGTCCTCAGCCTGGCACTTGGGGTCCCAGAAGGTCAGGCTGGTGATGTGGCAGTGTAGAGCCTGGGGCAGGGAGGGCACGTCATCAGGAGGCGGAAGGCTCCCCAAGGTCCATCCGTCAGCCCCATCCAAGGGCTCCCGCATCCGCCCCTCTCGGTCCCTGGTTGTTTGGTGCCACTGCGTCACCCTACCCCACTTACAACCTCACAACTTGGGTGAACACGTTCCCTTTTGTTCTGTGCTTGTCCTCAGCAATCCCATCTGTGACATCATGAGTTTGACTTGCTACTTAATGCTTGTCTTCTAACATGGATTAAAAGCGATCTAGAGGGCTGGTGAGATGGCTCAGTGGTCTAAAGCGCCTACTTAGAACAAGCTTTAGCAAAACCCAGGGA